>NC_067400.1:507381402-507710330 GCF_016432865.1 Antechinus flavipes | reverse complement strand
CACAAACTCCCCTGGCTCCCTATCACCAGGCTCATAAAATAAATCCTCTTTTTATGCGCAAAAGCTTTTATAAAGAAGCCCCTTCCCACCTTTCCATAATTCTTATACTTACTGCTCCTACACATACTTTGGGATCAGGTGACTGGCCTCCTTGCAGGTCCTAGAACAAGGGATACTCTGTTACTCACGTAGGAATGTTTTTCTCCAGCTTTGTCCAGCCTCCAGCCTCCCCATGCCAGTAGTATGGGGGTGTGGTGCATTGCTGGAGACAGGAAGACCTGAATTCAAATTGTGCCTCAGATACTTCCTCATAGTGTTACCTTGGGCAAGTAATTTAATCTCTGTTTGCCCCAGTTTCCTAATCTAAAAAATGAAGATAATAATAGCACTTAACTCCCAGGATTGTCAGGATCATTTTGGAGTTTTCTTGGCAAAGACACTGGAATGATTTGCCATTTCCTTCTCCAGCTCATTTTACAGATGAGGAAACTGAGGCAAATATATTTAAGTGACTTGCCCAGAGTCACACAGCTAGTAAGTATCTGAGATTGGATTTGACCTCAAAAAAAACGAGTATTCCAGGGCCAGCATTCTATCTGCTGAGCCACTTAGCTGCACTCAAATGGGATGATAACTATAAAAATTCTTACCACACCACCTAGTACTTACTAAATAGTAATTGGCTGACAGATCCAAGGTTAAGAATCCCTGACTTATATAGTAGATAGCATATAATAGATGCTTTTAAAAAATTGTTGAATTGAATTATAATCTCACCTGTTGCTGAAGAACTAATTGGCTTTTCCACTTCTGAAAAAGATACAATTTGACAAGCCAAATAGAACAAAGAAAAATTCTCCTTTAAGCAATATTTAAGAAACAAAAAATACATTCACAGAACCAGGGTAAACCCAAGTTTCTGATCATTTCTTTGTATCCTTTCCACCTTTATAGTTAAAATACTATTTTCTGCTATATTAACAAATTTCTCCAGAAAAAGAACTCATTCTCATTTTTTCTTCTCCTTTCCCATGAGAAGCAGTGTGATATAGTGGATAGTTTGGTCTCAAATGCAGGAAAACCTAGATTCATGCCCTCTTCTGACACCTGTTGGGTGTATGACTACAGGAAAGTCATTGAACTTCTCAGTTTGGCAGGCAGTTTTCATGGACATTAAATGCTGACCTGAACTGACAAGAGCTAATGTTTTTACTTGGCGGTCCATGTATTAATGAAATCATAGATCCATTCTCTGTTCTACATCCCTATTTCCCTTTGGTTATTCAAACAACCTAGATTTTATTTTATTTAGAGATTGTAGCTACTTTTGTCAAAGTCTGTCACATCACAGTTTATTTTGAAATAAGCTATTTTTCACTGTGAGAGTTCTAGCACAGTCTTTCCATTGCTTTTTGTTCAGGATGGCACAGATGTCTCATTGTATAAAGAGTGATTTGTAGACTAGATAAACTTCTTTATCATCTACGATTATCTTTCTATTAATTTTTCAAGTTGTAATTTAGTATGAACTTGAACTAGTTCTTCAAGATGCCTGTCCCCACCCCACCCCGACCTGCCTTCCTTGAGCTCAATGAGCCTATTCTAATTTCCTGTCGGTATAATCATTCTATCTACCAGGCAGCTGTCCCAAAAAGTGTTTTATAGTGAACATATCTTTAATTTTTATCATTGGCCCCAAGTCAGGTTTTTTTTTTTTTAAAGATTCTGTCCTACTATTGGCATGATAAGATGTCTCAAGCTTATGTCTTAATTCAAGTAAAATTTTTTAAAACCACAAAAAAAAAAGCAATATTATCTTATTACTTTTGTGGTCTCAAGTAAGTGGTCATTTTCCCTCAGTTTCCTCATCAGTTAAATGAAGGCATTAGATCAGATCATCTCTAAATCTTATGATCTCCTAATACTAATATCAATAACACACCTCAAAGGTGATCCTTGGCCCATTTAACTAGCCATTCTTTCCATTTTAAGAGCATAAAATATTACAAATACCTCCAACTTTATTTGATTTTAATGAAGCCTCATAAAGATATATATATGTATGTGTGTTCATCTTTGCATATAATTGACAGCTATAATATGTAGTAATAGCCTTAAGTTGACTAGCACTGGAAACATGGACACAAATCATAAGATCATAGATTTAGAGTTGGAAGTGAACTCAGGAAAGAAATTTCATCCAACCCTTATTTTATAGATGAAGAAACTGAGTCCCAAAGGCTAAATATGATCCTCTAAGGTTGATTCTCTCTCCACACCTCTCACATTCATCAGCACTCACACAGATACCTCTCACCTAAAATGTTTCAGTAGCCTTCTACTCTCTCCCTTATCCTTTCTCCATCCATCCTTTCCACAACCATCAAACTGACAATCCTCAACTATAGATCTGCTTTTATCACAACCCTTCCCCCAAATTTTCCTTTGTCCCCTAGGATAAAATTTGAAATTTTCAGTCTGATATTGAAAGCCTTCTGCAACATGGTGCCCACTTATCAATCGCAGTTCATATGGTTTCCCTTCAGAAATTCTCCATTCTAGGCAAAGTGACCTACCTATTTGCTATTTCTCTTATATCTGATCCCCACTCCTTTGGGGGTCCCTTGTCTGGAATGTATTAACTCCTCATCCTTCTAAGTGGTAGTGTGGATCCAATCCAGCCTCAGATAGGAAGAGTCAATCCGAAGGGAATTGAGAGGTTGAGTCCAGCTCTATTTAGGTGGTGCAATGGATAGCGTGCTGGGCCTGGAATCAGGAAGACTTGAGTTCAAATACAATCTCAAGCCACTTAACTGCTGAGTAATGCTGGGCAAGTCACTTAAGCCTTATGTGCCTCAGTTTCTTCAATTGTAAAATGGGGATGATAATAGTGTCCTCCTAGAGTTATTGTGAGGATTATGCTTATTATTCAACATGTTTGCTTCTTTATGACCCTATTTGGGGTTTTATTGGCAGAAATACTGGAATGGTTTGTTTGCCATAGCCTTCTCATTGAGGAAACTGAGTTAAGTGACTTGCCCAGGGTCACACAGCTAGCAAATATCTGAGGTCAAATTTGAACTCAGAAAGATGAGTCTTCCTAATTCCAGACCCCAGCATTCCAACCATTGTGTTACCTAGTTGCCCTAAATGCTTGTTCTTATCCTTCACTATTTAGAGGCAAGAAGAGTTTAAGGAGAAAAATAAGTTCCATAATAGACATGTTGAGTTTAAGATGTCTAGTAGACATCCAGTTTTAGATATCTAAAAGACAGTTGGGGATATGACATTGGAGAGCAACAGAAAAGTTTTTTAAAAAGGAAAATTAGTACTTCCAAAAAAAAAGAAAATTTGAGTATTTATGTTCTTTTTGGCAAAGCAACTGGGGTTAAGTGACTTGTTAAGTCACACAGCTAAGAAGTAGTAAGTGTCTGAGGCTGGACTAGGGACCTCCTGACTCCAAGGTTGATGCTCTATACACTAGCTGCCTCAAATATTTATATTCTTTTTTTGTTGTTTACATATGTACATTTGTTTTTTACATATTTCTATATGAGTCATCTTAAGAAGTACTTATATTCTTTTTTAAATTTTTTAAAGTTTTTTTTATTTATTTTTAATAGAAAATTGTAGAGGGTCAAAAACTCTGAAAAGGTAGACTTGAATCAAACAATCAAGCACTTAAGGCCAATTGCCTATTCGATATGAGACAATGACTCTATTAGTATATGTTTGGATAGATGGCTCTTCTCACTATTGATGCTTGCTCAATGTTTGGTGTTAAGATAATCAAAGGCAAGGACTGGAAGGCAGAGAGGGGCACAGTCACTTTGCGGCCGGATAAAAAGGAGAGTGGCTGGTGACTCAGGACTCCAGAATCCAGGAGAGATCTTTGGCAAGCCTCATGGCAGTTTGTCCGTCTTCTTCACTTCTCCCCCTAAAGACAAAGGACTTTAATTTATCTTGACTCTGGCTGACCCGGAGGCCTTCCAGGAAACTAGCCGTACTCCACAGAAAATAAAGAGTAAATAAAAACAAAACAAAACAAAGCAAAACATTGTCATGTCCCCAGAAGAATGTCAGTGAGGATTCAAACTATAACAATGAATTTCCAGTTCAAGAAAGAATATATTTTAGTAAAAGAAATTATATTCATGAGTATCCATCTTTTTTTACTTCCTTGTTGATTGTTCTTTTGTAAGTCAAGAATTTCAAGGGAATTAATGAAAAAAATGCTAATGAAAGTGGTCTAAATGTGCCTAAATATTATAAAGTAGGGGTCATCAAAAGCATTTGGTACTGTCTAAGAAACAGAGTAGTCAATCAATGGAATAGGTTAGGATCACAGGACAAAATAGGCAATAACTATAGCAAGCTAGTGTTTGATAAACCCAAAGACCCCAGCTTTGGGGATAAGAACTCACAATTTGACAAAAACTGCTGGGAAAATTAGAAATACCACATACCAAGATAAGATCTAAATGGATTCATGATTTAGCCATAAAGAGTGATATTATAAATTATTATAAATTAGAGGAACATAAAATAGTTTACCTCTCAGATCTATGAAGAAGGAAGGAATTTATGTCCAAAGAAGAACTGGAACTCATAACTGAACACCAGATAGACAATTTTGATTATATTAAGTTAAAAAGTTTTTATACAAACAAAACTAATACAGACAAGATTAGAAGGGAAGCAAAAAACTGGGAAAACATCTTTACATTTACATTCAAAGGCCTCATTTCTAAAATATATAAAGAACTGATTCAAATTTATAAGAATCCAAACAATTCTCCAATTGATAAATGGTCAAAGGATATGAACAGTTTTCAGATGAAAAAATTAAAACCATTTCTAGGTATATGAAAAGGTGCTCTAAATCACTACTGATGGGAGAAATGCAAATTAAGACAACTCAGATACCACTACACATCTCTCAGATTGGCTGAGATAACAGAAAAAGATGATGACGAATGTTGGAAGGGATGTGGGAAAACTGGGACACTGATACATTGTTGGCGGAGTTGTGAACGGATGCAACCATTCTGGAGAGAAATTTAGAACTATGCTCAAAAAGTTATCAAACTATACATACCCTTTGATCCAGAACTGTTACTACTGGCCTTATCCCAAAGAAATCTTAGAGGGAAAGGGACCTGTACCTGCAAAAATGTTTGTGGCAGCTCAAGGAACTGGAAAGTGAGTGGGTGCCCATCAATTGGAGAATGGCTGAATAAGTTATGGTATATGAATGTTATGGAATATTATTATTCTGTAAGAAATGACCAACAGGATGATTTCAGAGAAGCCTGGAGAGACTGACATGAACTGATACTGAGTGAAATGAGCAGGACCAGGAGATCATTGTACAAGGCAAAAAGAATACTATATGACGATCAATTCTGATGGACATGACTCTTTCCAATAATGAGATGATTGATACCAGTTCCAATGATCTTGTGATGAAGAGAGCTATCTGCACCCAGAGAGAGAACTGTGGGAACCGAATGCCGATCACAACATAATGTTCTCACTCTTTCTGTTGTTGTTTTCTTGCATTTTGTTTTCTCATTTACTTTCCTTTTTGATTTGATTCCCCTTGTGCAGCAAGAGAATTGTATAAATATGTTTATACATATTGGATTTAACATATTTTAACATGATTAACATATATTGAATTGCTTGTCAACTAGGGGAGGGAGTGGGGAAAGAGGAGAAAAATTTGAAACACAAGGCTATGCCAGGGTCAGTGTTGTCAAATTATTGCTGCATATGTTTTGAAAATTAAAAGCTTAAAAAAAAATTGTTCTTTTGTTCTCTACTGTGCACTTTTTTAACTTAATTTTTTCCCTTTCATCTTCACCTCTTCCAAGCAGGCTAAGCAGAGCTATATTTAATAGAAATACATATACACACATTCAGATATACACACACACATATACACACACACACACATATATATACATATACATTCATACCCATCCATAGACTCACACTCATATACATATATCTGTATAAACACATATAAAGAACATGCATACATATCTACATACACTCAAACACACCCATATGTAAACATGCAACTAAAAACAGTATTAGTATGACTAACATATAATGTACATTTCTCTTAATTGAATCTTCAAGCTTGACTGTGTCTAAGATCAATGACTACGAGTCATACTTTTTTTTTTTTTTTAACAAATTTGACTCCTGATTTGTCGAGGCGTTTATGCACTTCTCTTTCCTGTTTCTGCTAAATGTTGTCCTTTAATTCTGCCCCTTAACTTGCCTTGCTATTATTTAACTTCCCACCACTCATGGATCCCTTATCTTCTTCCTCACTCCTTTGCATCCCCCTCTGCCTCTCTCTCCTCCCTCATTTCTTTATAGATTTTGGGGAGTGCTATATATCCTCCATAGGATATATTTTTCTCCTCTAGCGTTCCTAAGGAACGTTAACGTTTATTTTAAAGTCCCACTCACTATATGGCTGACAGTAGAATATCCTCCCTTCCCTCCCCCCAAAATAGTGGGAAATCCACTAAACAAAA
Source organism: Antechinus flavipes (assembly GCF_016432865.1). Taxonomy (NCBI): domain Eukaryota; kingdom Metazoa; phylum Chordata; class Mammalia; order Dasyuromorphia; family Dasyuridae; genus Antechinus; species Antechinus flavipes. The sequence continues at coordinate 507,703,776 of NC_067400.1, read as the reverse complement.
ATAGAGCTGTGTGTCTATTTTTCTTAAATCTTCGTGGAATGAATGGATGAACAAATTTACTAGTTAATTGTGAACTGAGTACAAATGAATTTCTAAAAATGTGAGATTTCAATGAGAGAAATTTCTTGCCCAAGATGCCTTTAAAGTAATGGTTCTGCATAAGGAGAAATTCACCAGACTCTTAGAAGGATAATAACCGTTTCGGAGTTTAGTCCTAATCAACAGTCTCGGGAAAGGACCGGACCGATTAAGGAGGTTAGGAAAGGTTCCAGTCATTTCAACACTATTTTCTCCTCCCCCTTCTCTCTCCTCCCCGCCCTCCATTTCCGAAAGTCGGGGGAAAGTCTCGTTAGTTACTTGAGTGCCGACCTGTCTGGAGGAAGGTAGGAACCACGCCTCTCCCCAGGGTTTGGAGGGGAGGAAGGATGGAGACTGGAAGGAGGGGAGGAAGGATGGAGACTGAAAGGAGGGGAGGGAGTTTGGCTCGCGCACCTGTCCGCGGCCGGAGCAGTCTCTGGGAAGCAGTCTCTGGGCTTGAGCACTCGGTACTTCCTCCAGAACTTTCTTGCTTCGGCGGAGCCCTCAGCACGAACCTGGAGCGGGCCGCGGTGCCCTGCTTCCCGCCTAGGTTCCCCTCTCTTACCCCTGCTGACCTGCCCCCACTTTGGACCTACCTAGAAATGCTGCTTCTGTGTTGGCAGAAAGCAAAGTGTCTGTATCTATGTATGTAGTGTGTGTGTACAGTTAAGGAGGCTTCCGTGAAAGAGGCTGGACGCTAGATCTACTTTACTGGCGGCCTAACAAGGGAGAAGTGCATTTATTCGTGTGTGTGTGTGTGTGTGTGTGTGTAACCTTTTTTCCGGGTAGTAGGAACTATAAAGTTTTACTGGGAAAAAGAAAAGTTCAAGCTTCTGACGCACAGTATTATTATAAAAGCAGATTCTTGTGCTAGGTCTGTCTTTCATTATTTTACAAGGAAACCACCGTTGAAATCCTTAGAGGTTTTCTGACAGCCAACAACCAAAATAGCCTTTAAGAAGCAGGATTTTCTGTAATCCAATCCAGAGTCATTAGAAGAATAAGCACAAAAAAATCTGTTTTATACAAAAACTGGCGAAAGCCTTGCACTCTCAACAGAGGTGTTTATCGTTCAGCTCGCATGTCTCGCATCCCCCGCATCCCCCGCATCCCCCTCCCCGATGTCACGGTCCTCTGACAATGAAGGGGTTGGAGCCCTAGAATTGGGGTCAGGTGCTGAGTTCTGTGCTGCTGTAGACAGTACTTCTGTAATCGGCTGTCACCAGACCTCTACTAAATGGGAACAATGTAGCATATGTTTCTCTCATAGAATTGTTGTGGAAGATGTGGATTGGAGTGGGGACAGACTTGAGGCAGGAGAGACAAGAGGAGTTAGGGAGCTATTGCGATTGTTCAGGTAACAAAGATGATTAGATTTTTAAATATATAAATTGAGTTGAAGACTTAAAAAAAAAAAAAAAAGCTACACTTGCTAAACAGTTGCTAGAATTTAAAGTCCATAAATGGGGTCAGAGGAATGTCACCCAACATCTGGTCTATATGTTTTGCACATAATAGTTGAGTAATAAGTTATCTTTGTTAAATGTGATAAAATCAAGTTGGGGCCAGGAAGATAGTAGCAGACACGATTTTTCTGCCTAACTTTAGGTATTGAGTAACAAAAGTGAAATGGTGAATAAACTGAGAAAAAGTTAAACAACATAAAACAAAATTGTAACAGGTGAGATTTGCTCTGAGTAGTTCCAACCTGAATGCCCTTCTTTTTTCAGTTTTCCATATGCTCTTTCTAAAAAATGTCTGACAAATTAATTTTACCAAAGTATTGTCTTAATGTACTTGAGACAATGTGTACGAGACAAATTTGTGGGAGACAGTTTATTTAATTTGTTACCCCAAATAGTAACCTTTATATTTAAAATGGACATAATAGGGCAATGGTTAACCCAGAAGAATAGAATTTCAATTATCGTTAAGGAAGATATTTTGGGACTGTGGAATAGTGTATATTAAGAAATAATTTTTTACTATACTCTCTGAAGATATGCTAAAATCAATTCCTAACCTAGGAGTCATCTTTGACATCTCTTTCCTGGAATGCAAACCTGTAAATTCTTTCATTTAAAAAGCCTTTCTTAACCATTTTTTTTTGTACCAAGCACTGCACTATATAAACAAAAATGAAAGTCTTTTCCCACAAGGAGTGCATACTTAATCAATGCAAGATAATTTCAGGTGGTGTGGAAGACAGAAGCATGCATGATTAGGTAAGACTCCCCACAGAGGAGCTGGCATTTGATCTGTACTTTGAAGGAGTTTGGAATGCTGAAAGCCAAGGAGGAGTAGGGAGTGGTTTTTATACTTGGGGGGGTGAGGGAGCAGAGAAGAATAGGAAAGGCATTGATACTGGAAGTGAAATGGCAAGGTCCAGGAACAGCAGAAAGCCAGCTTGGCCAGAAAGTCGATAGAAAGAAAGCAGGGAGTAATGTACATATGGAATATGCCTGGAAAAGTACTAACGACTTTTAATATGAAGTTGAAGACTTTGTATTTGATTCTAAGTGTAAAAACCATTGGAATTTACTTAGCAGGGGAGTAACATATCCAGACCTTGGTTTTAGTAATATCATTTTGGTGATTGTGCATAAGATGGGTGAGATGTTGGAGAGATGAATCAAGATCAATTAAGAGGTTATTGCAATAGTCCAGACATGAGGTGATGAGGACTTGAATTGGGATGGGTGACAATGTGAATAGAGAGAAAGAGCTATCGTAGATATAGAATCAATACAGAAAGGAGAGTACATCTATATGAAGAAGATAGGGTGGGTGGTTAATAGTGTCAAGTGCTACAAAGAGGTTAAGAAAGATTTTGGGGGGGAAAGAAATTAATGTTCATTTTGGAGAAGACAATGTCAACTAAAGTAGTAGCTAAAGTGCAAGATTAGAAAGTATTTAGTAGAAGAAACAATGAGAAAAGACAATTTTTTTCTACAAGTTTGGTAATACACAAGAAGGTGACTGGGAGATAATTACAAGAGATGGTGAGACTGAGTTTTATAAGAACAGAATTGGGAATGTTTGTAGGTAGCTGTGACTGAGGCAATAAAAAGGAAGCATTGAAGATCCCAGAGGAGAGAGACAATGGTAGAGTAATCTGCCAAAGGAAATGGGAGGGAATGAGATCAAGGATACTCCCTGAGGAATTGGAGTTGGTGAATCAAAGGACCACCTCTTCCTCAGAAACTGGAATGAAGGATATATCCTTTATATCTTGAATAAAGGATAATATCAACTATTTTTGTTTTGTAGCCTTCTCCACAATATCTTTTCTGTGCATTCCCTTCACAAAGTCTCTTATGTGCAATCCCTTCACTTCACCATGTAGTTAAGGCAGTATAAATGAAATACCCATGAGGAAGAGTGGTTCAAATTGTGAAGAACTCATGAGACCTTTATCACAGCCACAAAAGATGCCATTTATTACATGAAACAACTCATGGGCTGAATCAGCTATGATTAAGCACAGTGAGAAGAGCAGTGGAAAGCTTTTCAGATATGCTAACAAGACAGTCTGAGGAATTTGGCCTACTTCTGTGTAAGACCTAGGGAACAGGATGGGATTAAAAGTCTGATAGCGGGACTGATTCAAGTTCTGGTTCCATATTTACCATCTCCGCTCTAGGTCAGGCTGCCATCGCTTCTAACTTGGGCTATCACAATAATCTCCTATTTGGGTCTTTAGGCCTTTCTCCACTCCAATCTATCCCCTCAACTAACAAAATCTTTCCTATAGCACAGGTAACTATACGACCCCGCAATGACCATCTCAAACTTGATGTCTCATAGATATGTTCAGTTATTTTTCAGTAACTTTTTGTTCCCACTTGGAGTGTTCTTGGCAAAAATACTGCAGTGGTTGGCCATTTCCTTTTCTAGCTCATTTTACAAATGAGGAAACTGAAGCAGAATGAAGTAACTTGCCCAGGGTCACACAATATCTGAGGCCAAACTTGAATTCAGGATGATATAGCTATCTATCTACTTTGTCACCTAGAGGTCTCATAGGTCTCATCTACAGGTCAAGTTCTATGTCCCAAACCAAACTCATTCTTTTTCCACATAGCCTCTCCCCAACCCCTTCCAGGAAAGGTTTAAATAGTGCTAATAAAATCTAATTTGTAGCTAAAAAGGAAAGGATTAGATTCTATCCCTATGGGTGTAAATGCAAGAATAAATATGAGATTTGTAGTCAAGAAACTTGGGTTGAGATCCTGGCTCAAATACCTACTAGCTATGTGATGACTGGCAAGTCACTTATTTGATCTTCATTTTTTTTAGTCTGCAAATTGGATAATAATGTTTATATTACCTCAAGAAGTTGTAGGGAAGATGCTTTGTAAATATTAAAGGTCTATGTAAATGTAAATTATGATAATAATTATGATTGACTTCCAGATAAGATAAAAAAAATTTAGTTGTAGCAAAAAAATTCAATTAGCTTTTTGAGACATTCAATAGTATTATGGCCATAAATCCGATAGTAAAGATAACCATTAATATACAAATAAAATAAACTTTATATAAGTGCTGTGGGTTCTAAGTTTTTATTAATGTTCTAATTTACCAAAAATCTTATTTCTTTAAAATATGTCAACAACAACAATTACATTTGAATCTACAATGTGCTGGTGGGCCTTATGCCACATATAAAAAGTAAAAAGTGAAAACATTCTTCCCCTTAGGGAGTTAATTCTACTGTTTCCAAATAGATCTGATCCTTTAGGAATATATTAATTTTCACAATATGAAATGAGTCAGATCCTCACCACAATTTGAATCCCTCTTCTGTGTTAGAAAATGAGACACTTGGGCCATATTAAACTATATGGCCAAATTACACTTGTGTCAGAGACTCACCCATGACCCAAAGGACCTGAGTAAAATTTGGGTGGTCTGTCTCACTTTCTAGGTCAGTGTCCAAGAATTGAATGTGTTGAAGCCAGTCCTAACCGTTAGTGATTGTTAAACTTTCATTGTGAGTATTTAGACCTCAGAATCTACAAATTACAAATCAGGACTTAATGTATTGTTTTGTTGATTGTCTAAACATAAGAAAGTGATGGAGAAAATATTTATAATGTAGATAATAATTAAGTGTGTCAAGAATACATGTTTCCCTCCCAGAGCCTGTTAGACTTTCCCCAGCATACTGCTGCCTATTTTCCCACTCAGAAAACATGGAAAAATATGTCTGTTTCTATATATGCACACACACACACACACACACACACACACACACACACACACACCCCATATTAAGGCAATTTTCCAGTTATACAGCATAGTTTACAAATTTAACAGAGATAAATATAAAGTATTATACTTTGGTTTAAAAGTTGACTTAGATAATCATACATTTGGAGCTAGATGAAACCTTAGATCTCAACAAGTTTAAGTCTCATCTAGCTGAGGAACCTGAGGCTAATTAATTTGTCCAGGGACAAGGATTTGAATCCCCATCCTTCCAATCTAAACTTGGTACTCTTTTTGCTGTTACACTAATTCTGTGAGGAAAATTCCAGAGGGTACTCTTCTTACTTTGTCCTGTTTTCTTACCACAGGGACCACTCCTTGTGATGTACAGCTTGCTTTTCTGGCTCTACAGGAATTTCTGTAGTTTCTGATGCATGAGTCCTGTCATACAGAGTATCTGTGTTCATGTTGCATCTTTGTAATCTGCTAAATTTCCTAATTCGAGGAAATCAAAGTTAGATAGCAGCTAGTTATCCATATTTAGTAAGTAGCATCCAGTTTAGCATCTTAGTATCCCTCTAGATCAGTGGATTTAACCTTTCAGTGAACAATCTACTTTGAAGCACAATACAACAAATTCTTAATGGGATAAGGGTGACTCACTATTGGTGAGTCATCAGCTACAAATTAAATAAGTTTCTGGAAACCATTGCTTTTCTCTTACAAAATTCCAACTAGCCTATTTAGGCTAGAAACTAATTATAAAACAAAGAGATGGTTTGGTGTAGCAATTTAACACTATTAGCAATTAGCTGTTTCATCACATTTCTCAATCCAGCTAACACCAAAGAGTCCCAAGAGATCAAGTCTAATACCACCCCTTCTTTGTTTAAAGAGCTATTTATTTATTTATGTGTTTGTTTATTATTGTTGTTTTTTTTGTGTATATATATATATACATATACATACATATATATATACATATATATATATATATACATGTACATTAACTATTCAATACGCATTTCTTTATGAATCACGTTGGGAGAGAAAAATGAGAACAAAAAAGAAAAGCCACAACAGGAGAAGAAAAAAAAAACAGAAAAAAAACAAGTGAACATAGCATGTGTTGATTTATAAATTCCATCTCCATACATCTCTTTCTGGATGCAGATGGGGTTTTCTACCCAAATTTTATTGGGATTGCCTTGGATCATTGAACCACTGAGAAGAACCAAGTCTTTCATAATTGACTATCGCACATTCTTGCTGTTACAGTGTATGATGTATTATTGGTTCTGCTTATTTCGCTCAACATCAGTTCATGTAAATATTTCTAAATTTTTATAGAACAGTAATATTCCATTATTTTTATACCATTACTTATTCAGCCATTCCTCAATTGGTGAGCTTCTACTCATTTTCCAATACTTTGCCACCACAAAAAAATTGCTACAAACATTTTGGCGCATGTGAATCCTTTTCCATCTTTATGATTTCCTTGGGATACAGACCAGCATTGCTGGGTCAAAGGGTATGCCCAGTTTGATAGTCTTTTGGACATAGTTCCAAATTGCTCTCCAGAATGGCTGGATAAGTTTACAACTCTATCAGCAAAATTTTAGGGTTCCAGTTTTCCCACATCCTCTCCAACATTTATCATTATCTTTTCCTGTTATCTTAGCAAATCTAAGAGGTGTGAGGTGATACTTCAGAGTTGTTTTAATATACATTTCTATAATCAATAGTGATTTGGAGCATTTTTTCATATGATTATATAGATGGCTTTGATTTCATCATCTAAAAATTGTTTGTAAATATCCTTTGATAGAGAGTTATTTCTAACTCTTCCTTCTACTCTTCTGCCTGTGATTTCTTCCAGAAAGAACCGCAGGCAAGATCTTTTTTTTTTTTTTAACTTAATTTTATTTTATTTTATTTTATAATAACTTTATATTGACAGAATCCATACCAGGGTAATTTTTTTACAACATTATCCCTTGCACTCGCTTCTGTTCCAATTTTTCCCCTCCCTCCCTCCACCCCCTTCCCTAGATGGTAAGCAGTCCTATATATGTTAAATACCTTGCAGTATATCCTACATACAATATATGTTTGCAGAACTGAACAGTTCTCTTGTTGCACAGGGAGAATTGGATTCAGAAGGTAAAAATAACCCGAGAAGAAAAACAAAAATGCAGATAGTTCACATTCGTTTCCCAGTGTTCTTTCTTTGGGGGTACCTGCTTCTGTCCATCATTTATCAATTGAAATTCAGTTAGGTCTCTTTGTCAAAGAAATCCACTTCCATCAGAATATATCCTCATATAATATTGTTGTTGAAGTGTATAATGATCTTCTGGTTGTGCTCATTTCACTTAGCATTAGTTCATGTAAGTCTCGCCAGTTCTCTCTGTATTCATCCTGCTGGTCATTTCTTACAGAACAATAATATTCCATAACATTCATATACCACAATTTACCCAGCCATTCTCCAATTGATGGGCATCCATTCATTTTCCAGCTTCTAGACACTACAAACAGGGCTGCCACAAACATTTTGGCACATACAGGTCCCTTTCCCTTCTTTAGTATCTCTTTGGGGTATAAGCCCAGTAGAAATACTGCTGGATCAAAGGGTATGCACAATTTGATAACTTTTTGGGCATAATTCCAGATTGCTTTCCAGGATGGTTGGATTCCTTCACAACTCCACCAACAATGCATCAGTGTCCCAGTTTTCCTGCATCCCCTCCAACATTCATCATTATTTTTTCCTGTCATCTTAGCCAATCTGATAGGTGTGTAGTGATATCTCAGAGTTGTCTTAATTTGCATGTCTCTGATCAATAGTGATTTGGAACACTCTTTCATATGAGTGGTAATAGTTTCAATTTCATCATCTGAAAATTGTTTGTTCATATCCTTTGACCATTTATCAATTGGAGAATGGCTTGATTTCTTATAAATTTGAGTCAGTTCTCTATATATTTTGGAAATGAGGCCTTTATCAGAACCTTTAACTGTGAAGATGTTTTCCCAGTTTGTTGCTTCCCTTCTAATCTTGTTTGCATTAGTTTTGTTTGTACAAAGGCTTTTTAATTTGATATAATCAAAATTTTCTATTTTGTGATCAGTAATGGTCTCTAGTTCATCTTTGGTCACAAGTTTCTTTCTCCTCCACAAGTCTGAGAGATAAACTATCCTATGCTCCTCTAATTTATTTATAATCTCATTCTTTGAGCTTTGAGGTGTTAACAAGGTTTTCCACCACTTTCTCATAATGGAGAATTTTATTAGCTTGAAAGCCAGAAAGACCTGGATTCAAGACGCATCTCTGACACAAGGCCTGTGTTATTGTAGGCACATCCCTTAACCCCTAAGTGCTGACTCTCAAAGACTACAAGGTCTGATCTGAATGGGCTGCCGGATTCACATCATGAATTCCCTATGCCTATGAAAATGTGATTCTGGACCACCAAAAAAAATCACTGACAGAAGCTATTAGTTCTTTCTCTCTTCTCTGAGTTAAAACAAAAACAAAAAATCTTTATGACCTTTTTTTCATGAGAACCCCATTGCTTTTAGGATTTTAGCTTTTTTTTTTCTTTTCTTTCAATTTTCTTAGTTCTTCCTGATTTCTCCTAAAATGCTCTTCTCTCTCTCACAAACTGCTAACCAATAACAATGTTAGATTGGAAGTTAAGGAACTTGATCACCTGCTCATGGCCTCAGCTAGTATGCTCCTTAATATATTTTTCTGGCTTCTGATAGGGAGGTACTACAAAACATACAGACACTGCAATTGTCTCTCAATAATCTGTTCTATACTTCCAGTAGGTGGAAAGATGGCTGATAAAATGCACTGTGATACGGATGACAATGTTGTCAACCTTGTGGAGATGGAGTTTCGAGATGGTTCACTTTACTTCAAAGGTAAATCTGCATTCAGTTCATCATGTGCTCATCCAAAAAAGTTACTGTGAGGTATCTCACTGAGTAAATCCTGTCTCCTCTTTAACTTCCATTCTAATATTTGAAAATGTTTACTTTATTAAATAAAAAACAGTGGGCATATTTAGATTCTCTCTAAAACTTACAGTATAAATATACATATATGCTGTCAAGTTCCATTCAATAAACATTTACTAAGTACTATGTGAAATGCACTCTCCGGGTGCTAAAGGACCACTTCCATTAAAAAGCTTATAACCCAAAAGAAGAGATAAGATAGGTGCACAAGTAATTAAAATTAAAATTTTTCATCTTGACAGTAAAAAAGTTACAAAATGCTAGTGGAGCTCAAGATGAGAGAGATCACCTCCAGTAGGTTGGTGAAAGATGAAGGGAAATTTGGGAAAGGCTTTTTAGAGATGGAAGCATTTAAGCTGGGTGAATTGATAGACTATAGAATGCCAAATTTAATAAGTTTGCAGAGCATTGTTCCTTAAAGCAAAATTATAGCATATAGCATGAATCCCTTAAGTTTTAAATTCTCAGGAATTTCAGCAAAGGAAGGACTACGTGTATAAGTGAATAGATATTCTTATAAGTTGTAAAAAACAACATTTTTATTGTAGACTCTATGGGAAGCTTTTAATTCCATGTGCCCAGTAAAATATCTTTACCTTAAGAGTAAACATAATTATTTTAAGAACATTAACATTCGACTGTGAGAAATCTGAGGTTTTGAACTTACAAAACCTATTTTTAAATTATTACATTTCCATTTTCTAAGATGCCAGTATAAAATACCTTATTTGGTATAATATTTTTGACTATCTACATTTCCCAGTGGCAACTGAGAATGAGGAAAGAAAGAAAGGAGTAAACAGAATAAGTAAATTTGGAATGAACAGATTAAGTAGATTCTAGGTGAAAGTAAAAAAAATTTTCCTTTGAAGCAAATTGTAATGACATTTTTTTCTCTCTGTCTTTTTTTCCCTTAAGCTGAAGATGATGGTAACGTATGACTATTTCTCTGCTTTGGATCATATCTACAGGGAGTTTTTTGAGAATGCTTACCCACATATACCATCTTTACCAACGTGCTCAGCATGGAAAGAGATGGACTTGACATTGTTCAGATTTGGTTTGGAAAACCAATATTCTTTCTGAAATGGTTGTAGTCTATATAAGTGCAGTATTTTTCCCATAAAGTGAAAAAGATAGGACTACTACTAAGTGTCCTCTGATGCTTTGGAAATTCTGCAACTCCTTAAAAAACATTCTAAGCAAAAATAATATATACCATTAAGGAATGATTAATCCAATTGGAGAGCACATGAAAATGGAGCAAGGGATATTAGAACCACTCTTAGGGAAAAGGGCAGGGCCCCCAGGAGGAATGTATGGACATCTAGAACACAAAAAAGAAGATTCTCCATGCTGCTGCTTCTATCTCCATCCTCAATGGTGCCTCAAGGAGAGTGGCTTAAGAGAGACAAAAATCCAGACTTATATTGCTGGGCTTTTGGTCTTTAGACAGTCAACCTCTATAAATAAGTAGGCCCCTTTGGTTGAAGTGAAGGACAATTCCCTTATCTATTTCTAGTTTTCCAACTAGCCATTGATTTTTCAGATTCCTTTTTTCTTTAAAATTTTTAATAATAGCATTTTATTTTCAAAATATATACAGATAGTTTTCAACATTCACCCTTGCAAAACTTTGTGTTACAAATTTTTCTCTTTTCCTTCCCCCCATTCTCCTCCTCTAGACAGAAAGTAATCCAATATAGCTTAAACATGCAATTCTTCTAAACATATTTCTACATTTATCATGTTGCACAAGAAAAATCAGATCAAAAAGAAAAAAAAGCATGCAAACAACAAAAAAGGTGAAAATACTATGTTGCAATCCACATTCAGTCTCCATAGTCTTCTTTCTGCTTGTAGATGGCTCTCTCCATCACAAGACTATTGAAATTGCCTTGAAATCGCCTCAGTGTTGAAAAGAACCACGTCCATCACTATTGATCATCACATAATCTTATTGTTATTGTGTACAATGTTCTCTAGGCTCTACTCACTCCCCTTTGCATCAGTTCATATAAATCTCTCCAGGCCTTTCTAAAATCATCCTGCTGATTGTTATAAAACAATATTCATGTACCGTAACTTATTCAGCCACTCCCTAACTGATGGACCAGATTCCTTTTTCTAAAAGTAATTTAAGAGGATGAACAGAAAATTCCCCAATTTCTGGCACTGGGTTGCCCCTCCTGGCTCGAGGCAAGAGTTCTGACCTCTTTCTGTGAAGGGTGTGCTGCTCAGTTGCTCTAGAGTGACTGATCATCAGTGATGCTGGTTGCGACAAAGACAACTGACCACTGAATCAGATGAACCGTCCACTCTGTAGTGTATAACAAGGGAAAAAACTCTTTTGTTTTCTTTTGATTCCTCTTTCTTGAACTATCAGCAAGGGGACAGACCCTCATAGAAAGAAGCCAGGATACATGCCCAGCTCCACAAGCAGTGCCCCAATCAGCAGTTTGGAGTACTCCTTATCACCTTCATTATAGAAGCAGTGGTCCTCTGTGCTTTGGACACACATACTCTACACCAGATGCCAAAGAGAATCACAATCTATGGGAAAATTTCCTCTTCTCTTGTATTTCTGTAGTCGCCCTTTGCATTTCTTAAAGACTGAACTTCTTTCTATATTTAGGTCTCTTGTTTAGAGCAATTAAAAGCAATAAGTGACATCATCACTGATAATTACTGTAAGAGGCTGTTAATTTTTCAATAAGAAACTCACATTTCTTTGATGGGTAATTCAATGCATGTTGTAGATTACTTGGAATCAGATGATTTCCATAAGTTGGAAGAACCCAAAAATGCAGTCTTAAGAAACGTGGACAATCGAGTTGTCATGAAAGAAAGTAAGATGGACACAGCGGTGTTGGAGTCCATGACTGATTATGAGGTTCAAGGTACCTTTTTTAAAAATTATTATTACTAACATCACTGCCTTGGTTCTTCCTGCTCTATTTCACTACTTAAGCTTTTCTTAGACTAACACCTTCTCCAAAAATAATGGAAAATAAATTACATGTATTAGCAACAAACTTCTCCCGAAATTAAATTTTTGGTTGTTGTCCAATTTTATTGGTTTGAGCAAAGTATTGAATCTCCATGTCAAAATGTAGTAGGCACAGGTCATTCCTTATCTTACCTATTATAGAGTTTAGCTAGTAACAAAATTAGAAAAGCTAGAACAAAAATTGCTCTTATTAGATTTTTTTTAGCATGTTAAGCCTTTCTTTATAATGCTAATCTTTGCAATGAGATTTTACCTGAATAATAGAACTTATTCCTTTCTCATCATATTTTTTTACATGGCTATAAAATAAAATCTAAGTCCAGCAACATTTCAGATAATTTTACTTTTAACTAGAATCTAATTTTCCTCATAAACTGAAGTAAGCATCCTAATTTTCCATTCATCTGGGAATTTCAAAAAGAGCTGATGGATACGGTGACTGTTCCCAACCTATACAACTGTTTGTCCCTCAGAGATCCAGTACTAACTTACACTGAGACTAGCAGAGTAACTCTGAGTTTGAAAATGAAACCATGGCCTACCTGAAGGCTACAGTCATATTCTTCAAGTTGGGGATAAATCTTTCTCAAAAAATTATTGCAGGTGTATTGCAAAATAAATTCTTTATCTCTAATTACATATTGGTTGCTGAAACAACATAATATAAGATTGGAAAAGGGTCTTTGTAGAAATTTCCCTTAAATATTTAGTTAAAAACATTTTTTCCTAAATAGGATTCTAATTTATATATAAATACTTGTCCTCAGCAAATGCATCCCAAACTACATTCATAATACAAGCTTATAAAGAGACTGTACCCAGCGGTTTGCCAGTAGCCCTCTTGGTGAAGAGTAAAAACCAGATTTATCATCTATCCTGCCATAATAAAGAACTTCGATTTAAGGTAAGACTGGACCTCTTACGCTTGTTTTATTGATGGAATATTATGAGAAATAATAAACAAAAATGTTCAAGAATCCTAACCTAATACCAAGTAAAGAAATAACAAGAGGCAGAGAGAATAGTAGAGAACAAGCATGAGGCTTAAATGAGATTATTAATATTGTTGTTTCTATCAGCTAGTGATGACTTCATTTTCTGGACCTTCTACTGCTCTTGCTGAACTCAAGCAATGTTTATAGAGCAATACAAAGGTGTAAATGTTTAACAAATAGACTCTCTTGTGGGGGGTGGAAGGTAGAATGTACACACATACATTTAAGTTTAATATACATTATCAACATTTTCTCCATTACTTTTTAAAATCTAGACAATTAACAGAACAATAAATTAAGCCCTGCTTTGTAGAGTTTGCTGATTTCTGAGTAAATACATTGAAAATTTCACAATTGGCAGCTGGTTAGAGCTGGTTCCAGCATACTTGAGTGATTTAATGTTGTATGGAGAAAAAAAACTGAATTTTGAGTCAGTAAACCTGAATTTGATTCCCAAACCTGCTACTTATTCCTTGTGGGATCTTGAGTGAGTCATTTGATTTTAGGAGAGCCTCAGTTTCCTTTTCTGTAAAATGAGGAGCCAGATAAGATAAGCTCTAAGATCCCTTTCCAGATCTAAATCCCATGAACTCCTAAGCCTAACAAGTACATTGTTTGTGGCTGCATCCAATAATACTGTATATTAGTGATGTCCAAGTCAGAGAAAAATGGGACCATACATAAAGATCTCTAGGGTTTGCATATTGACTTAGAAAATCATATATTAACATTATGTTTTATAATATATTTACATATTGTTTTAAATATTTCCCAATTACATTTTAATTTGGTTCAGAAAGCTCTCAGGAGTTTTGTGGACTTCAATGCAGCCTGCTATATGTTGATACCTCTATTGTACAAGATTTAACAGTATACAGTACAACTGAATAATGTATAAAGCATACAGTGAGCTACCATGTTATGCTAAGGCTGGAATATGGCTCTTCCAGGAAGGAATCCTATTCTTTATACAGTCAATTCTTAATTAGCTCCATGTTTGCACTGGATCTAGCTTAAACCAATTCTTGAGAACCACTTGTTAAATTTTCAATGCAAGTATTTAACATCTTAGAAATCTACAAATGCTACAAGATGGGATTTGTTTATTGTTTTACTGATATCTAGACAATACAGTAATGGAGAAAATTTTATAATGCAGACTATTTTAAGATGTGTAGCATATGCATTTTTCCTCTGCTTGTTGAATATTTACCAGTACACTTCTGGCTATTTTCCTATAGGAATAGTTTATTTTATGAATTATCCACAATATCACATAAACCTCCAAACTATCTTATTACTCCCAACCTTACTTCTTATCAACCTTCCTAGATTTTAGTTGGCATGTATTTATTCATTTTAATATTAAGTAAAATATAATTAGCAAGGAAAATCTGCCATAATCAGAAACATGTAATGTTTCTAGGAATTGAGCCTAACCATATATTTTTTAAATGCCCACCCTATTTCTCTTCTTCCCTAGCTAAACAATAGTCACTTGTAGTTATAGATTAATTTTAAGAATATGCCTTCCCAAACTTCCCAGTACTTTCAGATAAAAGGACAATTAATGAAACATGTTTCTTGTACTTCCTCTGCACTAGCAAATATATCTTCTGGCTAAACTGCTGGATCATAAAGATGGCACATGGAAGGGGGGAAGGCAAGGAAGAGAGATACCTTCATGGTCACCTGAACTGCTGCTGAGAGGGGTTGGCATTGCAGTCTGCAAGACACAGAGATTAACCCAAGTCTCTGTCACACTTGCTGGAACTCTCTCTCCTCCTAAACAGATGTGAATTTATCTGGGTAGCAGAGGAGATACAAATTTAGCTAGGTTTGAGAATGTCCTAGGCGTAAGTCAAGGTAGACTTGGAGACTGAAAGGTATTCCCATTGCGAGGAAAGAAAGGATGTAAACTAGCATATAAGGTTTGGAGTTAAGAAGAAGCAATTATAGTCTAGGCACCCTGCTAAATGCTACAGATACAAAGATAAACATAAACTAGTCCCACCCTTCAAGGAGCTTACATTCTAATGAGGAAACAACACAGATGTGTATATACATCCATTACTTTCTTAAGTCAATAAACAACAAAACAAAGCAAAGGAAAAATGAAATATTAACTAAATACTGAATATAAATAACAAGATACAAAGTACAAGCAACTTGTGAGGGTGTGGAAGAGTGAGATGAGCTTTGAAAGAAGTCAGAAATAGGGGCAACTAGATGATGCAGTGGATAGAGCACCAGCCCTGAAGTCAGGAGGACTTGAGTTCAAATCTGTCCTCAGACACTTAACACTTCCCTAGCTATGTGACCCTGGGCAAGTCACTTAACCCCAATTGCCTCAGGGGGAAAAAAAGTCAAAAATTCTATGGAGATTAGGAGGGAGTATTTCCCAAAAGAAAGAAAATCATGTGCTACAGGATGGAGACAGAAGATAAAATGTCACAAATAGGGAATTGCAAATTGTCTAGTTTGGTTAGAACAGAGAGTATATGAAAAAGATCAATGTGAAATAAGTCTGGAAAGAAAAACTGAAGCTATGTTGTGACAGATCTTAAACACCAGAGAACTTTGCATTTTATAGTAGAGGAAAAGAAAGTCAATGGAATTTTTTGAGGAAGACAGTGACATGGTCAAACCTGTGCTCGAAGAATATCAATTTGGCAGCTCTATGAAGAATCTATTGGTGAGGGGGATATCTTAAAAAAAAAAAAGTATTTTTTTTTGTGAACAGAAATAGTTTTTCTCTATAGTAGATATCCTTTCTTAACTCTGAATCCGTATGGTGTTTATACATAAATTGTACACACTCAGACTATCTGGAGCCTAATATAAGGTATAACTTTTTTTTTTTCTTTCTCCATAGGAAGGTGATGTTCCAAATCATATTGCAGCTCCAAAAAGTGATTATATATTCTACCAAAAGAAGGTTATAGGGCACAATAAGATGCAATTTGAGTCTTCAATGTACCGAGGATATTTTCTGGCTTGTAAGAAGGAACAAGGCTATTTTAAACTTGTTTTAAAAGAAGGTTGTGAAGGAGAGGATGAGTTAAAGATGTTTAGTGTTCATTTTTGTTAAGTTTCAATGTAGAAAAAAAGCATAAAACCACTTGGGAAAAATTTCTTGGGGAAAAAAATGTATGAGTAGAAAATATACCCTTTAGTGACTTGAGAAGTGAAAAAAAAAATTCATCCACATAATTAAAATGGTAAAATCAAGAAATAAAAACCCAATATAATGAAAACAATGATATAAACAAAATAAAGGTGTATACACTTATTGCATCACTACTAGTCACACTCCCAATGTGACTTTGGGCAAGGGCAATTCAATTAGCCTTTTTGGGTTTGGTTTCCTTATTCTTACCTCCTCACAAACTATGTTTCAAGCAAACAGAATCATTGTTTCATGAAATGCCATTTCTTATCTGTATGAATCATAAGTAAATAAAGCATCTCCCATATCTAAAATGCATTCTTTCCTAAACTCCACTTTGTTAAACTTGCCTTTTCTTCCATCTTGGTCCATTTCAAGTGCCTATGTGGATGCTCTCCTGCAACTGTAGTAATTTTCCCTTCTCAAATATTCTCAGAGCACTTCACCTGATATCTCCTTTATCTATAGTCTTCTGGATCAATAGACTCACTACCCTGATGTCGTCTTTGACCTTCATTTATTCAAAAAAGATTTTTTATTTGATCATTATGTGTAAGGCCCCCATCTGCTTCATTGGTGACTCATATTGAGAGTCATATTGAGAGAATTTGTTGGCAAATGTTTGGCAACTAGCCCTCTGGGGGAGAAAAGTATGTATAATACTTAAGTTTAATATTGAACGAGATAAGGCGAGATCTTTCAAGAGAGTTGTGAAAATCGAGTAAGGCTTCATCTATTTCAAAGTTTGAGTAGGCCTGAAGGACTTTAAGCATTAAGTCAAGGATACTTTAAGTGTCTCCTCCCTGTTATCCCCCTAAGGGCATACTTAAAGTCTCCTCCCTGTTATCCCCCTAAGGGCATACTTAAAGTCTCCTCCCTATTATTCCCCCTAAGGGAATACTTAAGCCCCCTTCTTGCTAGCTCCCTATTTCAACCAAATATGGGCAACTATGTACTTATTGCTCAAATTCAATTTCTTGGGCAATTCCCGCGTTTAGAATGTAAGATCCTCAGCCAATAAGGATGGGGGTCAGTGGTGGGAGGGGGAATTTACGTTAGGGATTAAAAGCCTTGACCCTGCCCCCTACGGTGCTTCCTCCCTTCAATTGTCTGTTCTATGGGTAGGATGCCCGATTCTCGGGAGAATGTATAATAAATTTTGCTTTACTTCTAGAGATCTATCCAGTTTTTTTATTAAATGATTTCTGACCCACACAATATTATTAACATTTCATCCATTACTTTCTGAACCAAATTAGAACAAAGCAAGCCCTGATTTGTAGCATTTGCAGATTTCCAAGGTGTAAATGTTCACCCAGAAATTTTAACAATTAGATGTTGCAAACTGGTTCAAGCTGGCTCCGTCACACCCCTATATCAAGATTAGGACAATATAAACATAACTGGTCTCTCTATCTTTATCTCTCCTCTGCCCAATCCCTCCTGTTGTTTCCATCAAATTAACCTTCTTAAAATATACTGTTCTTAATTCATCACACTCCTAATCAGATATCACCAGAGGTGCTCCATTGTTCACAGAATAAAATCCAAGCTAACCAAACTGACATTCAAGGCTCCTGAAAACAGCTCATAGTTGTCACGGCTGTGGCCAAGTGACTCTCATGTTATTTATCAAGAACTAACTACTTGTCCATGCTCAAAAAGGAGTCGCTATCAAACCACGATATGCTTCTGCTGCCGGTGGCCATAAAAGTTGGCTTCAGGGGCTTTTCTCAGGGCCTTGCTGCTTTAGAAATGTGTCCTCCTTGGAGGGGATGTGGGAAAACTGGGACACTGATACATTGTTAGTGGAGTTGTGAACGAATCCAACCATTCTGGAGAGTGATTTGGAACTATGCCCAAAAAGTTATCAAACTGTGCATACCCTTTGATCCAGCAGTGTTTCTACTGGGCTTATACCCCAAAGAGATACTAAAGAAGGGAAAGGGACCTGTATGTGCCAAAATGTTTGTAGCAGCCCTGTTTGTAGTGGCTAGAAACTGGAAAATGAATAGATGTCCATCAATTGGAGAATGGCTGGGTAAATTGTGGTATATGAATGTTATGGAATATTATTGTTCTGTAAGGAATGACCAGCAGGATGAATACAGAGAGGCTTGGAGAGACTTACATGGACTGATGCTAAGCAAGATGAGCAGAACCAGGAGATCATTATACACTTCGACAACGATATGGTATGAGGATGTATTCTGATGGAAGTGGATTTCTATGACAAAGAGACCTGAGTTTCAATGGATAAATGATGGACAGAAACAGCTACACCCAAAGAAGGAACACTGGGAAACGAATGTGAACTATTTGCATTTTTGATTTTCTTCCCTAGTTATTTTTACCTTCTGAATCCAATTCTCCCTGTGCAAAAGGAGAACTGTTTGGTTCTGCAAATATGTATTATATCTAGGATATACTGCAACATATTTAACATATATAGGACTGCTTGCCATCTTGGGGGGGGGGGGGTGGAGGGAGGGAGGGGAAAAAAACGAAACATAAGCGAGTGCAGGGATAATGTTGTAAAAAATTACCCTGGCATGGATTCTGTCGATACAAAGTTATTATTAACTAAAATAAAATTTAAATTAAAAAAAAAAAAAAAAAGAAAAAGAAATGCGTCCTCCTGGGGAATCTTCGGTCCTGACTATCTATATGGCTCCAAACCCACATCAACTATAACTGAACCCCTGGATTTCCCACTAGCACTTCAAATCGACCTTTTCTAAAATCGTGATCTTTTGCCATGAAATAGCCCAGGCAATAAAATTCAAGACAGCCACAATGAAGAAAATTTAGAATTTATTTAGTACCGAGCTCAGGAGGGAGTTCTAATCGAATTCCGTACCTTACAGAACTAAAGACAGCCTTATAAACATTTTTTGTTCGAGCTTGTTACATTTTAATCTGTGATTCGCATTTTACAACAGGAAGATAGGGGGTTTTACAGGATAAGAGGAGAAATCCCACCAGGATTAGATACATAGATAGATGGTTTTGGGTACCACCCTCTCGGTACCACTCTCCCGGAACAGATATCCTTAAGCATATTGTTGAGCCGGCCTTTTGGAATGCAGAAGAAATCCCCCAATCTAGCTGAGCAAACTTTCTTCTGCTGGCCCGAGGTGGACAGAAGGGCTATTTGTCCATTTCAGCCCAAAGCTCCTTTCTGACTTCCCTATTTATGCTGGTTACCTTATCCACCAGTCACCAGTTACCAGTATTTGAGTATTTAGTGTTCTCTTTAGTTCTTCCTTCTCTCACTTTCCATATCCAATCAGTTGTCACAGTGACCTATCAATTTGGAGTCAGCAAGTGGCACAGTGGATAAAATGCCAGGCCCAGAATCAGGAAGACCTGAGTTCAAATCCAGTCTCAGACACTTAATAGCTATATGACCCTGGGCAAGTCAGTTCACCCTGTTTGCCTCAGATTCCCCCTCTGTAAAATGAGCTTAAAAAGGAAATAGCAAACCCATCTGTTATCTTTGCAAAGTAAACTGCAAATGAGGTCACAAAAAATCAGATACAATAACACAATCAGTTTTGCCTCTAGCATTTCTTGAAACTGCTGCCTGTATTTTGCTACTACTATCACCCTAGTCTAGCTTGTCCTTATCTACTATTATTGCGGTAGTCTCCTAAATGGTCCTTTTGTCTTCACTCTCCATTCGATACTGTCTTCATACCACTTTCAAATTAATCTATGGTATGAAGAGATAGAATGTTATTCCTTTTCCTCAAATATTTAAAGGAATCTCTATTCATTTCTCAAGAACAATTCTCACTGGCACTCTTCAATAACAAAGGATTGAATGTAAGGTGGGATAGAACACTACATTTAGCACCAAAAAGAACTGAATTCAAATTTTATTATTTGGGTGACTGAGTAAATCAATGAACCTCCTTATTTATTAATGAGTTTTCTCATCAATATGTGGGGTAATATCAGCATCCACCTTACAAGATTGTGAAGATTAACAAGATAACATATATAAAGATAACATACACAAACCTTAAAGAGCTATATAAATGCTAGCTGCTTTTACATTAAATCAGATCTTGCAGATTTATCATCATTGCCACTGTGTTCAGTAGTAAAAATGCACAGGACACGTTCAAGGGGCAGATAGTGGTTGGTCCTGAAGCAGCATATGCTCTTGGCACACTCTGGCAGGAAAAGGACAAGGTGGACGACATACTGTGAGACCTTCTGGTGGCAGCCAGAGTCACACAAACACCCCCAAAAAAGGATGAAATGAACCAAAACAAAAATCCAGATCACATCAGCTAATTGGCTTCCAGCTTTTCTGACCCTCACTAGACCGTTCTTTTTCCCACACCCTGAGTTTGCCGTGAATCTTCTGAAAAACCAGCTTGACAGGAGTACGGCAGCACTGAATGAAGTTCCAACCTAATCTAAAACTTTGTCTCGCTTAATTCAGGGGTGGCTGAAATTCACCCCGGTGATGAGGCTCTGGCTATGTTCCTCTGCTTTAGCACCCCTTGCCAACACACACCTGGCCACCTCGTACCAGATCTCATCTTGCTTTCACAGCTTCACCTCACTTGATTTCCTTACATAATCCAGCAAACATCTATTAAATACCCACTACATGCCATATGCTCTTTGTTCTGGTTAAGTCATATTCCTGAATGTTCCCTATACATCTCTGTTTCTGCACTTTTACAATAGAGACATCATTCTCTGTTGTTCTCACCCTCTTCCCCACATCTATCTTGGGAAATTCTGCCTGTTTTTTATGGCTGAGTTTGAACACCGTTGCCTCCACTAATCCTTCTATAACCTATTCAATCAGTTTCTTCTTAGATGTAAAAAATACTTTGTGTTTCTCTTACACATTTTTACTACATCATCAGTATTTACATGTGTCCTATTCCCCTACTAGATTGTAGCCTCTCCAAGGATAGAAACCTTATGCTGTTTATTCTTGTTTAACCCCCACAATCCTGCACATAATGCATATTTCGTGAAAATTTGGTCAAGTTGGGGAATGGAAGGGAACTTCTGGGAGAGGAACCAACAAGGGGAAATTTCTTCCTGCTCGATTCTCACTTTAAAAAGGGAACTGGTTTATGAGGCAGAAATGGTGGGAACTTTGGGGGAGAAGTGATCACTATTTCTTTGTTAGTATGTAAAAGAAGAGGGGAGAGACAGGGATGATCTTATATACACCCGAGATTTAAGGAAGATGAATTTCACTGAGTTCAGAGAAAAGATAGGTAGGATTCCATAGACTAAATGCAACTGTAATGCCAGAGAAACTGAGGCAGGAGAGAGATTAGAGAGTTTTAATATTTTATTAATGGGAGAGTAAGATTGACTGGACAAAACTCTCATTTGGAATTATCCAGTCAGACAGAGATAAGTATACTGGGACCAAGGAATTCATGTTGGTCCCAGGGCTGGAGGAGTCCAGCATACAACTGCCAGCAGCCATACTCCAGCCATGAATGGAGGAACCCCAACTTCTTAAATATCTTTTTGGAGACAAAGAAGAGAAAGGGAGGGAAAGTTTTTATTAGGGAGGGGAAGCCATAAAATCCTAAAAAATCCGGAGACAAAGAAGTAAAGATATCGTGTGTTATCTTGGAATATTTTAAGCGATATTGTAAATCCATAAAAGAATCAGGAGATCTACTCTTTTATCTTGCTAATTTATAACCTGAGAGCGAATAATCCTTAGTTTTACTGGGTCAGAGACAGAACAGTTAAGGAAACTGGGACAAGGGAACTTGTACAGGGAAACTGAGTCAGGACAGTTAAAGAGAACTGTGGCATAACAAAACAAATAAATAAGATATATAGACTAAAATTCTATAGAGGAAACCAGCTCATGAGGATAGGAAACTTATAAGACCTCAACAAAGATACTGTATGAGGATGTAATCTGATGAAGTGGATCTCTTCGATAAAGAGAGCTAATTCAGTTTCAATTGATCAAGGATGGACAAAAGCAGCTACACCCAAAGAAAGAACACTGGGAAATGAATATAAACTGCTTGCATTTTTGTTTTTCTTCCCGGGTTATTTCTACCTTCTGAATCCAATTCTCCCTGTGCAACAAGAGAACTGTTCAGTTAGGCACACATATATTGTATCTAGGATATACTGTAACCTATTTAACATATAAAGAACTGCTTGCCATCTGGGGGAGGAGGTAGAAGGAGGGAGGGGAAAAATCGGAACAGAAGTGAGTGCAAGGGATAATGTTGAAAAAAATTTCCCTGGCATGGGTTCTGTTAATAAAAAGTTTAAAAAAAAAAAAAAAAAAAAGGAAACTTATAAGAATGAAATTCTGCAGACACAAAGGAAAACAATTCTGAGAAGGGGAGAAAAGTTGGCATTTTCACAAAGAATTCACCAAGCAATTTAGATTTGAAAAAGATAAAAAGGTAGATAGAAGCTAGGGCAGAGAAGAAAAAGAGATTGCCAAAGTATACCACCCTCCTATAAAAAAAAAAAAAAAAAGTCTCATGAATGTTAATACTCAGATAAGTTGACTGATAAGAAAAAGATGAACAAAAGAGTTGGGTTCTTTGTTGTATTTAAAGCTATCTTGGGGAAAATTCAGAGAATCATAGAAAAGATAAGACTGCTGTTTAGGGCAAAGAGGACAATGATAACAGACACCAAAGAAAGCAGAGCTGCTCACTTCTAAATTCTAGTCTATCTTCTTTGCCAAGAAGAACACAACCAGAAATAGAGAGTTAATATCTGCATATAAATAAGGAAATCCTAAAAGTGCACATAGCTGTCCTTAATAGATTCAAGTTATCTGGTTTAATCTTGTACTAAATGAACTGGCTCATGTGATTATTGAAACATAATCATTGATATCTGAGAGAATGTGAAAAATAAAAGAGGCACCGGAGGACTGAAATGTTGATTCACGTCTCAAAAAAAAAGAAGGAAATAAAATAAAAATTTTAAACCAGTGAGCTTAATTTAGATTCCTGGAAAAAATTCTAGATTGAATTACTAAAGAGGAATAGGTAATGAACACCTAGAAAAGTCAGTGATTTTTTACAAACTGCCAGAGAAGTTTTATCAAGCTTAATCTTCCTTCTCTACTCTACCTATTCTGGTCAAATGATATCTCAGAATTGGATTCAATTTTGGGCATTCAAATCATCATTTGGGAAGACATTGAAAATCAACTAGAGAAGGGCAATATAGAGAGAAAAACAAGCATTTATTAAGATCTTATTATGTACCAGTTCCTGCATTAAGAACTTGACAAATCTCATTCGATTCCTACAAGTGAAGTAGGTGCTATTAAGATCCCCATTTTACAGTTGTGGAAATTGAGGCAAGACATTGGCCAGAGTCATACAATTAGTACATGTCTGAGGCTGCATTTGAACTCAATCCTTCTGACCCAAACCCAGTTCTCTGTCTCCTACACCACTAGCTACCTGACCAGGATGGACCTTAAGTCTGTGTCAGATAAGATCAGGTAGAACTGGGGAAGTTTAGACTCAATAAGAGAAAACTCAGAGGAGCTAGTATTGATAGTAATAAATATTTGAAGGGCCATCTTGTGAAAGGACTAGACTTGTTGTATAAAGCCCTAGAACACAGAACCTGGAACCATAGGTAGAAGTGAGGCAGATTCAGACTTGAGTCCAAGAGAACCTCCAAAACTATCAAAACCATCCACAAGTGCAAGGTGCTACTTCTAGAGATAGGGAAGGATCCCCTCACTAGAGATTTCCAAGTGGAACTTGTATGAGAATTCTTTTAGAAATTTGGTTTAATGAAATGAGCAGAACCAGGAGATCATTATATACTTCAACAACGATACTGGATGAGGATGTATTCTGATGGAAGTGGATTTCTTCAACAAAGAGCTCTAACTTTCAATTGATCAAGGATGGACAGAAGCAGCTACACCCAAAGAAAGAACACTGGGAATTGAATATAAACTGTTTGCATTTTTGTTTTTCTTCCCGGATTATTTCTACCTTCTGAATCCAATTCTCCCTGTGCAACAAGAGAACTGTTTGGTTCTGCACACGTATATTGTATCTAGGATATACTGCAACATATCTAACATATATAGGACTGCTTGCCATCTGGGGGAGGGGGTGGAGAGAGGGAGGGGAAAAATCGGAACAGAAGTGAGTGCAAGGGATAATGTTGTAAAAAATTACCCTGGCATGGGTTCTGTCAATAAAAAGTTATTTTAAAAAAAAGAAAGAAAGAAAGAAATTTGGCTTAAACCAGATGACCATTCCAACCCTAAAATTCTGTAAATCAGTTGAAGGCTAGTCTGAATAAATTCCTAAGAGTGGAGTTTTGAGGTCCCTTGTATCTCAGTAGAGAAAACTACAAAACAATTCACCCAAAGATTCCACAATTCTCTTAGGTTTGAATACATTCCTGCTTCTCTCACCATGATGTTAACCCTACCAGTAGTACCAGAGAATGTGGTTAAATAATAGACTCAGGTAATTTAAAAACCTATGATGTCATAAAGTCTAAATTATAAACAATAACACCCTGTATAATATACCCAACTGGTCACACAGCCTATGTTTGAAGACCTCTGACCATTATCTCTTGAGGTGGTCCACTCTATTTTTGTGGGAGTTAAAGAGTTTTTCTTTTCAACAATATTAAATTTGCTTCTTTGCACTTTCCTTTTGTTTTCCTAGTTTAGTCTGCTGCAGCCAAGACTTTATCTAATCCCTTCCAGCTTAAAGATAGCTATCATTTCCTCTTAAATCTTCTCTTCTCCAGCCTAAAGATTCCCCTTTCCTTCAATTAACCCTCACAAGGCATTATCTAAGGTCTTCAACTATCTTGCTGGCCCTCCTCTGGAAAATCTCCAGCTTATTCTTCCTAAAGTGTGGGACCCAAAACTGATCATCTAGATAAAAGAAAATAGATTTTGCTCCTTTTCTTTATGAATCACATTGCACACATATATCCTATATCAAATTGCTCTGTTTAGGAGAGAGGAGAAAAGAAGAAAAAGAATTTGGAACTGAAAAAAATTTTTTAAACAATGTTTAAAATTATTTTACATATAATTAAAGGGGTAAAATAAAATATTATTTAAAACAAAGTCATTAATTTGCTAGAGATTGAGATAAATGTTGTTAGTATTGTAGTGCCGGAGAAACTGAGGCAGGAGAGAGATTAGAGAGTTTTAATATTTTATTAATGGGAGAGTAAGATTGACTGGACAGGACTCTCGTCTCAGATTATCCAGTCAGACAGAGATAAGTATACTGGGACCAAGGAATCCATATTGGTCCCAGGGCTGGAGGACCCAAAGAATCCAGCGTCCAGCATACAGCTGCCAGACGCCATTCTCCAGCAATGAATGGAAGAACCCCAACTTCTTAAATACCTTTTTGGAGACAAAGAAGAGAAAGGGAGGGAAAGTTTTTTTATCAGGGAGGGGAAGCCATAAAACCTAAAAATTCCAGAGACAAAGTAGTAAAGATATCATGGGTTGATCTTGGAATATTCTAAAGGAATATTGTAAATCCCTAAAAGAATCAGGAGATCTACTCTTTTATCTTGCTAATTTATAACCCGAGAGCGAATAATCCTTAGTTTTACTGGGTCAGAGACAGAACAGTTAAGGAAACTGAGACAGGGAAACTGAGTCAAGACAGTTAAAGAAAACTGTGGCATAACAGTATAAGAAAAGTATAAAAGGAAGCAGTCCAGAAATGGTCCAACCAGAGTACAGGATAGAGGATTTGCTTCTCAATGGAAACATAGCTTTTGCAGCTACCATATCACATTACAAGCTCATTTTAAGTTTGCAGTCTACTAAAACCGTCCCAGCACAGAGTCAGCTTCTCATCCTTCCAGGAACAGATCAACACCCAATCTCCACCTGAATTCTATGAACAGGGAAACCTAGGGGAGTCTGAGCTATTAACCTTTTTGTTGAAGTCCTAGCAATGATTTAACATCTCTTAAGAAATAAATCCTTTGTCTCATAGGACAAGCCTGGAAAGGATGACCATACAATAATTCCTAAGGTGAAAACCTTCTATCTCTACGTGGCTTGGTTCTGATTCTGACCAGAGCAAGAGGTAGTTGGGTCTCCAAACATAATTTAGTCAGTTGCCATTTTATTTCCTGATTCATCCTTTCTACTTTCCCAGAAGAGGGAGGAAGCCAAGGGGTGTGGAGATCCCAAGTGATTTCTAAAGCCCCATCACATTCTGCAACACCTGGGCAGAAAAATGTATTCTCTGATCCGAGTCTATCCTCTCCACTATTCCATATCTGGGAATAATTTGTTCTAATAAGACCTTACTGTTGAGGCAGTTGCTTGGGCTGAGGGGAATGCCTCCACCCATGAGG
The DNA here is from genome assembly GCF_016432865.1 of Antechinus flavipes. Classification (NCBI taxonomy): domain Eukaryota; kingdom Metazoa; phylum Chordata; class Mammalia; order Dasyuromorphia; family Dasyuridae; genus Antechinus; species Antechinus flavipes. Next base: position 507,676,910 of record NC_067400.1, on the reverse strand, counting down.
TCAGATGGTCCACTATGACCAGCAAGTGTTTGAGGCAACCCACTGGTGGCAGCTCAGTGAAGTCCACCTGGATGCTTTGGAATGGTCCGATTCCCGGAGCTCGTCCCCCTTTTGAGATCTGGCGTTGAGCAGCCTTGTTAGTCCTTCGACAAACGAGACAGCCATCCACCAGTTGTCAGGCCATTGTATATAGGCCAGGGGAACATACCTTGTCAGCACAGCATCACACAGGTTTTGGACATCCGGAGACTGCCCTGGGGCAGCTGCTGAAGGACCTGCCTCTTACTTGCTTTGGTCAGTACCTCTCTGCCAACAGGTAAGAGCCATTGTCCTTCCGAGTTCCCAACTGCTACGAGAGTCGAGGCCTTCTCTTTTCCTTCTGGTAAAACTGGGAGAGGACAGACTAGGGGGAAGTACAGGTATCACAGTCATCATGAGAAATCTCCTGGTCTTCAGCTCCCTTGGCCGCCTCATCTGCTAATCTATTTCCCCTTGCCTCAAAAGAGCTTCCCATCTGATGCTCCTTTATATGTATTACTGTTACATTCCTAGGGGCCAAAATGTTTTCCAGCATCTCTCTAACTAGTGTATAATGGACCAGTTCTTCTCCTTTACTATTTACAAATCCTCTTTCCTCCCAAATCCTTCCAAATACATGCACCACACCCTAAGCATATTTCGAATCAGTATATATATATATTCCCATCTTAGTCCCTCAATAACTTTAAGGTATACAATTCACAAGTTTGAGCCCACCAATGGGCAGGTAGACTGCCCCTGGTAACAGTGGAAGCCCACAATAGCAAACCCATTTTTCCTTTTCCCATCTACCACTCTAGAGGATCCATCTATAAACCAATTTACTCCCCCAGGCATTGGGGATTCTTGTAAATCCTCTTACTTTCATATGAAAATCAATTAACTCTAAACAACAATATTCCTCTGCAGGGGTGGTTCTGTTCCAGGGGACAGGAGGCAGGATCAAGATTATCAACATTCTGAAATCTGTGAGCTATTTCCCAGCCCTCTGATTTAATATAGTTCTTACTTGGTGTGGGACACTTACTATAATACTGCCTCCAAAGGTGAGCTTCCTATTCTCTTCTACCAAGAGAGTGGTAGCAGCTACTGCTGGTACACAGGTCAGCCATCCTTTGGCTACCGGATCTAATACTTTAGAAAGGAAAGCCCTGGTCAGGAGTCTTTGCTCCAGCAATGCAACATGGGCAGCTGATCCTATAAGCCTTCTTCCCTTCACCTAGAGTGAATTCCCCTTGATTTCATTTTCTCCCCGTATTTAATGGGGAATTGTTTGGGTGTCGAAAGTTCTGTTCTCATATAGCCCTGCCCCCCCATGATCATGCAAAACATGGGTTCCAGAGATAGCCCTGCCTTCCATCAACACACAGTGTAAAAGGTTTTAGGCCTAAACCTTAGCCTAATCAGGGCGAAGAGATTCCCAGCTTTCTCAAAGGCAAGGTGGGAGTGGCCCCAAGTACTTGGGCGAAGTAAACCTTTAGATAAAGAAACTCTAGCCCCAGGAAGTAAAAAGGTTAAAAGATTCATAGCAGCAACCAAAGTCTGGCTGCAAATTAAAATATCTATTTAAGGCAGTTTTACTTCAGGTAACTGTCCTTAAGCTTTAACCATTCCACCTTATGACCTATGCAGTCACACCTGAATTCAAAACTCCCAGCAAATATTAGCTGCAGTCCCAAAGGATTTTATCTTCTACAGCAATTATCATTAATCAAGGCCTTCAGATGAATCTAGTTCTCAAGAATCATAGTAAAGGGTTTACAGCTTATACAGCTATCTTTCTTATCTAAGTAGATAGTTTTAAATTTAACATTACACAGATCATTTGCCTTTAAAATACTCAAAATACAAAGAAAAAAAATTCTAAATCGCATGTTGTGCATCCCGTTTCTACATAAAAGAAACTTTTAAATCTTTCAGATTTAACATTAATACTCTCTTCATTCTAAAAAAATTTTTGGAAGTAACCCTATCAAATTATCAGATCAGATTAAAATCCTGCTCTAGATTTTTTTATCATCTTCCTTAAACAAGGAGACTACCATGCACGTAAATAAGCATTAACTTACAGTTCCAACAAACTTCTTAGAGCAGACTTGAAAAATAAAAATAAAACATTCAGTTATTAACACCATATAAATGTAGGCTGTTCCTTTAAACAGTAGAAGCAATTGATATCCAAACCAGCAAGGTGTTGCAGCCACCATACTTAATGGGGAAGGGGGATTAAATCACCTGACAAGGTCCCTCTCCATATGGCCACCCTTCCCCCACTCCACCATGCTCCCAACCCTAACTTATCACAGTTAACTTTTTTGAGGGTGCCATTTCCCCAGGATTCAATCTACCAGCTCAAGACAGGCCCCAACCTCATGGGATATATCTCCTTTTCCCATGGCAAATGGCAGATTCACTAAGGAATTGTGCCTTTTTTCTTCCCCATTTCTGGAGAGCTATTTTCCTCTTTTTCCTCTCACACCATCTCTTCCTGTCCCATCTCTCTCCTTCCAAAGCTTATTTGCTTAAACCTTCTCCAACATATGTTAAACACTCCCAAACCAATACTAGATGCTCCATTTAAATTATTGATTGCTTTTGCAAATCAATCTTTCTTGTCCCTTGTCTTTAAGTCAAAGAAAAAAAAATTTTTTTAAACTTCAAGATTTGCAAATAATTGAACTAAATTTCATAAAACTTATTAATTGTCCAACAGAGATGACAAATTTTAAGGCATAACTCAGTTACAAATTACCCAATGCCTCTAGAAAACACACCATCTAAGTAGGGAGATACAACCCCAACCTCCCCTAAGGTAAACTACCAGCATTTTGTTTTAATAACCTACATTTTAACTTAAAATCTCAAACATGGCTTTAAATTCGCAATAATATAAAACCACTTTGGCCATCCTATTTAAAATAATGAATTTCACCAAATAGCAGTTTCTTTCCCTTGGTCCCACGTGACCCTGCTGCAGTCAGGACCCCTGGGAGGGAAAGGAAAGAAGCCACCATCTTCACTCTCTCGATCCCACAGACTTCCCCGATGTATAGGGTGATTGTGATTCCAATTGGGCTCTGCTAACGGGTATTTCTGATCAGCTTAAAACTACTCCTGCAGCTGGAGGGTTTCTCCTGTCCCACTCCTTCATAGCTGCACCTCTAATTAGCCCCCTCTTCTCTAGTGAGAAGAGAATTCTCCTCCCGGCCCCAAGGGCCCTTGGAGGAGCTAAAGGAATTAAATCCTTTCCTTCTCTTTCAGGTACAAATTCAGTCTTTGGCACCCCAGTCTTCAATAGTGCCTTCACCAATATCTTTGTCACCCCAGACAAAACAACAATACCTTATCATCTTTTTCTTTTTCCTTATATATTTTGGTAGTTCGTTCCAATCACTTAATTTATCTCCCAAGGGACTATCTACCAGTATCATTTCTCTCATTTCTCTCCGAGAGGGCTGGCTGAGACTGGGCCACACCCATTGAATTTGGAGGGAATCTAAATTCCAAAACACCCAAACATGCCAATTGTCTCCAGTCACCCTAGAAGGCCTAGCCAAGCCTATCCTGTCCAGAGACACAGAGTTTAAGACTCCAGGCCTCACAGGGTCCTGTCTAGAGACCCCCTCCAGAGTTTAAGACTCAAGGACCTCACAGGGGGCTTACCTCTGGGTTGTTGCACAACAAATTGCTTGACTGATACCTGTCCTCCACCAACCGGTTGGGATTTCTATCTTTTACTGCGGAGTTTCTCTCCCTTTGCTTTGCTCTGAATTTCTCTACTTCGGGCCCACTGTACGTTGGGGAATAAGGAGAAGCCCTGGATGCTGGCAGGCTGCTTAAATCAGGGCAGAGCGCCACCCCACCAGCACCCCAAGGGTTCACCTACTCACCACAAGTTGTGTAATCCCGGACGAGCCCCCAAGACTGTGTGGGTCAGAAATCATTTAATAAAAAAAACTGGAGAGATCTCTAGAAGCAAAGCAAAGTTTATTATACGTTCTCCAAGAATTGGGCGTCCCACCCATCAAGCAGACAATCGAAGGGAGGAAGCACCGTAGGGGGCAGGATCAACGCTTTTAATCCCTTATGCAAATTCCCCTCCCACCACTGACCCCCATCCTTATAGCTGAGGATCTTACATTCTAAACATGGGAACTATCCAAGAAATTGAACTTGATCAATAAGTACATAGTTGCCCATATTTGGCTGAAATAGGGAGGATAACAAGAAGGGGACTTAAGTATGCCTTTAGGGAGATAACAGGAAGGAGACTTTAAGTATGCCCTTAACTTAATGCTTTAAGTATGCCCTTGACTTAATGCTTTAAAGTCCTTCAGGCCTACTCAAACTTTGAAATAAATGAAGCCTTACTCGATTTTCACAACTGTCTTGAAAGATCTCACCTTATCTCATTCATTATCAATTAAGCAAAATTAATTGTCTATTATGTAACAAACATTTTGCTGAACTCTAAGGATATTAAAAGAGGCAAAAGACCATACCTGACTTCAAGGAACTCACAAACTAATGGATTGCTCTAATTTTTCAAGCTCGTTCTAGATTCTCACTCTGTTCCCCAATTTGTTAGTAATCCCTTCTAATTGTATGTCACAGATTTCATAATATATAACTTTATCTCCAATTTCTCCCCTACAAAATCATTCTTTCTTTACTGTTTTCCAACATGCCCAAATATCTCCCATACTATTTAGGATATTGCCCTATATTTCTCCTCTCTTTTTCAGTCAAACTCCTTGAAAAAAAAATATTTACAGAGCAGATAAATGATGCAATGGATAGAACACTGGCCTTAGAGTCAAGAGAACCTCAGTTTAAATCTCTTTTTTTGCTGACTTTATAACTTTTTTTTGTAATCTGACTTTTGACATTATCACTTAATTAAAACTATTCCAGAATTGCCAGTGACCCTTGATTACTGAATCTGATGAGCTTTTCTCTGTTTTAATCCTGTTCAACCTGTCTGCTGCTTCTGACACTGTTATCACACTATCTTCCTAGACACTCTCTCCTTTCTGAGTTTCCTGACATTATTTTCTCTGGCATCGCCTCTTATTTGCTTGGCTATTCCTCAGTCCTCTTTGCTGGATCATAATGTATTCTCTAGGGTTTTGTCTTGTTTTTTTCCTGTTCCCTTTATATTCTCTCAGTAACTTCATCAGCTGACCTCGGTTTAATTATCACCTTTGTGCAGAGGTTTCCCAGACACATATATATTCAGTCCCAGTCTCTTCCCTAAGTTTCAGGGTCAGATCACCAACTTGTTTTGGACATTTCCAACCAGATGTCTCAGAGATGTTTTAGGCTCATCATGTCTGAAATTAATTTCATTAATCTTCCCCTTAAACCTTCACCTTCTTCAAATATCCCTTTTTCTATCAAAGGCACTACCATCTCTCCAAGACTTCAGGAGTGTAATCTCAGTATTAAACTGGACTCCTCATTCTCCTTCGCCCCACCCATCCCATCAGATGTCAAAGCTTGCTGTTCGCAACATTCCTTGAATACAATCTTTTCTTTCCATTCATACAGCTACCACCTCAGGAAAAGATCTCATCACCTCCTGCCTACATTATTGCAACATCTTTCTAATCGTCTGCCTGCCTCAAAGGTTTCCTACTCCTGTTCCTCCCATTTACTGCTGTCAAAAGCAATTTTCATTAAGAGCAGATCTTTGTGACTCCAACTCTAATGACTTCCTGTTGCCTCTCTAGTTTTTAAAGTCCTACACAGTCTGACAGCCTATCTTTCCAGCTTTGATAGACATTATTTTCCTTTTCATACTCTACAAGGCAGTCAAACTGGCCTTCTTTCTGATCTCCAGCCTCCTTGCCTCTTCATTGTCTCCCCTCTGTCCCCCAGCCTCAGAGAGACAAAAGGGTCTTCTTCACTTTCTTTAAGACTGAAATTTAAGTGAGAAGATTCTGGGAAGAGTAAGACAGAAAATTCCAAGCTCTCCAGATTTTCCCCCAAAACAAAATAAGATCATTCCTCAGGGTGAACATAGACTGACACAAAACAAGTGAGTAGGACCAGAGCAGTAGCCCTCCTGGGACTACCTGCCTGAAAGGACTGAGATTTGACCAGTGTACAATGTAAACACCCCCAGGCTAGCTCCTCAGAAGCAGGCCCTAGACCCTTGGGTTGGGAGGTAGCCTCAGCTCCAGAAATGGGAACTTTCACTTCCCAGACAGTGTGAGAAATCTGGGGTGTGAATCCAGGAAGACTGAGGGAACCTTTGTTGATATGGAACATCAGGCCCAGTGGTGCTGCTGACACATGGCCCTGTGCAAAAGGAACCAGCTGAGGCCTGGTGAATGCGGAAGCAATGGGGCAGGGAAGCTGGGACAGCAACCACTTCCAGAAGGGTGGAGTGCTTGGTTTGGGGTTTCAGGCCAGAGGGGAGAACTGAAGAAAGACCTGAAGCCAGAGGCAAAATTCCCCCCACCCTCTACTCTAGGACCAGAGGTGATTACACTGACAAACTCTTATTTTTAAAAAAATAATAAGTAGACAAAGTTGAAAGAACCCAACTATAGAAAATTATTATGGGAGTAGAGAAAACATGGATTTTTTAACAGAGGAAGATATTGAAGTTAAAAAAAAAAGTCTTTCCTAATTCAAAGAGTAATGTTAAATGGTTACCTGACCAAAAAAAATTTATAAAAAAAAAACTCAAAAATGACTTTAAAAATCAAATTAGGGAGGCTGAGGAAAATCTTTTTAAGAATAACAGAAATCCAGGAAAAACAAGAAAATTATGGAAAGAAAATCAAACTAGAATCCAAAATATTAGGAAAGAAAATGCTCTTTGAAATTAGGATTGGGCAAGGGAAACCAGTAAAGTTATAGCGTGTTTCCCTGATAATAAGACTTACTATTTTTTTTGGACAGAAAAACACCAGAGGGCTTATTTTCAGGGGAGGGCTTATTTTAATGAACATTGACAGCAATTTTAATAAACAGGTAAATGTGAACAAAAAAAAAGTACCTTTATTCAATAATGATCATGTCATCTTCTTCAACAACATCGTCATAAGTGTCCATACCCTGAATTCCATCCTGGATGTCTTGCGCCTCTATTTCCTTCAGAAGAAGTGGACCCAATCTGTCATGTCCAGCAATACAGCTCTCTTTAAATGAACATGTCTTGTCCAGGTAACCTGCTCGTAGTGCCTTGGCGACACAGCTGTCAGTAATTTTATCCCATGACTTCTTCACCCAAGTCACGACTTCTTACAGACAGGGCTTCACAAAGTTTCCACGCTGATTTCTTTCCATTCTATTTGCAATGTAGTCATTGACTTCCATGCACAAATGGTCCTTCAATGGCTTGTTTATTGCAATATCAAGAGTCTAGAGATAGGCAGTCATTCCTGTAGGAATCATTACTTGACCTCTTCTTCTTTCTGCAAGGAAGTTCTTCATTTCTTTAGCGCGGTGAGTGCTGGCTGAGTTCTTCTTTTATCCTCCATCATTCCCCTTTTATCCTCCATAATGCTTCCTCACTCCCGCTTACATACTGGGCTTTTATGTTGTCCTGCCTCAGCTCTCCTCCGCGGCACTGCTCTCAATGGCGCCAGCAAGCAAATCACTGGGGAAGAACAGGATGACGCGCTCACTGCTGCAGCTCTGATTGGATGCAGATTGGATGCAGCTTGGAGCGTGGCGTGTGTTTCACCCGGGGGGGGGGGGGGGGGAGAAAGGGAGGGACGGTGCCTACAGAGGGTACCATAATGTAGCGTGTAGTGCAGGGGATCACCTTCACTACAGCAGCAATCTCAATAGGGCTTATTTTCGGGGGAGGGCTTATTTTAGAGGAATCTTACACAGTAAGGGGAGGGCTTATTTTCAGGATAGGTCTTATTATCAGGGAAACACGGTAAGAGACCAAGAAATAACAAAACAAAATATAAACAATGAAAATAATGCAAGAGAATGTAAGTATGTCATAAGACAAACAACAAATCTGGAGAACATTTCAAGAAGAGAAAACATAAGAATAATTGGACTATCTGATAGCTATGTTCCCCCCCAAAAAAAAAAAAATTAGCTTGATACAATAATATAAGAGATAATTTTAAAAAAATAATAAGTAGACAAAGTTGAAAGAACCCAACTATAGAAAATTATTATGGGAGTAGAGAAAACATGGATTTTTTAACAGAGGAAGATATTGAAGTTAAAAAAAAAAGTCTTTCCTAATTCAAAGAGTAATGTTAAATGGTTACCTGACCAAAAAAAATTTATAAAAAAAAAACTCAAAAATGACTTTAAAAATCAAATTAGGGAGGCTGAGGAAAATCTTTTTAAGAATAACAGAAATCCAGGAAAAACAAGAAAATTATGGAAAGAAAATCAAACTAGAATCCAAAATATTAGGAAAGAAAATGCTCTTTGAAATTAGGATTGGGCAAGGGAAACCAGTAAAGTTATAGCGTGTTTCCCTGATAATAAGACACTGTCTTACTATTTTTTTGGACAGAAAAACACCAGAGGGCTTATTTTCAGGGGAGGGCTTATTTTAATGAACATTGACAGCAATTTTAATAAACAGGTAAATGTGAACAAAAAAAAAGTACCTTTATTCAATAATGATCATGTCATCTTCTTCAACAACATCGTCATAAGTGTCCATACCCTGAATTCCATCCTGGATGTCTTGCGCCTCTATTTCCTTCAGAAGAAGTGGACCCAATCTGTCATGTCCAGCAATACAGCTCTCTTTAAATGAACATGTCTTGTCCAGGTAACCTGCTCGTAGTGCCTTGGCGACACAGCTGTCAGTAATTTTATCCCATGACTTCTTCACCCGAGTCACGACTTCTTACAGACAGGGCTTCACAAAGTTTCCACGCTGATTTCTTTCCATTCTATTTGCAATGTAGTCATTGACTTCCATGCACAAATGGTCCTTCAATGGCTTGTTTATTGCAATATCAAGAGTCTAGAGATAGGCAGTCATTCCTGTAGGAATCATTACTTGACCTCTTCTTCTTTCTGCAAGGAAGTTCTTCATTTCTTTAGCGCGGTGAGTGCTGGCTGAGTTCTTCTTTTATCCTCCATCATTCCCCTTTTATCCTCCATAATGCTCCCTCACTCCCGCTTACATACTGGGCTTTTATGTTGTCCTGCCTCAGCTCTCCTCCGCGGCACTGCTCTCAATGGCGCCAGCAAGCAAATCACTGGGGAAGAACAGGATGACGCGCTCACTGCTGCAGCTCTGATTGGATGCAGATTGGATGCAGCTTGGAGCGTGGCATGTGTTTCACCCGGGGGGGGAGGGGGGGAAGAAAGGGAGGGACGGTGCCTACAGAGGGTACCATAATGTAGCGTGTAGTGCAGGGGATCACCTTCACTACAGCAGCAATCTCAATAGGGCTTATTTTCGGGGGAGGGCTTATTTTAGAGGAATCTTACACAGTAAGGGGAGGGCTTATTTTCAGGATAGGTCTTATTATCAGGGAAACACGGTAAGAGACCAAGAAATAACAAAACAAAATATAAACAATGAAAATAATGCAAGAGAATGTAAGTATGTCATAAGACAAACAACAAATCTGGAGAACATTTCAAGAAGAGAAAACATAAGCTATGTTCCCCCCCCCCAAAAAAAAAATTAGCTTGATACAATAATATAAGAGATAATTTTAAAAATTGTCCTGCACTAATACATGGTTGGTGGAGTTGTGAAAGGATCCAACCATTGGGAGAGCAGTTTGAAGCTATTCCCAAAGGGTTATAAAATTGTGCAACCTTTGATCCCGCAGCACTACTCTGGTTCTATATCCCAAAGAGATCATAAAAAAGGTGAAAGAATACACATGTGCAAAAATGTTTATAGCAGCCCTTTTCATAATGGCAAGGAACTGGAAACAGTGGATGCCCATCAGTTGGAGAATGGCTGAATAAATGATGGTATATGAATGTTATTGAATATTATTGTTCTACAAGAAATGATGAGCAGGTCAATTCAGAAAAACTCATATGAATTGTGAAGTGAGTAGAACTAAAAGAACGTTACCCACAGAAGCAGCAAGATTATGAGATGATCAACTATGAAAGTCTTAGCTCTTTTTAATAACGAGGTGATTCAAAGCAATTCTAATAGACTTATGATGGAAAGAGCCACCCACAATCAGAGAGAGAACTATGGAAATTGAATGTAGATCACAGCACAGTATTTTCACCATTTTTGTTGTAGCTTCTTGCTTGCTTTTTTCTTTTTCAGTTTTTTCTCTTTTTGATCTGATTTTTCTTGTGCAGCATGATAAATGTGGAAATATGTTTAGAAGAATGGCACATACTTAACCTATATTGTATTACTTGCTGTCTAAGGAAGGGGAGAGGGGAGAGGAAAGGAGAAAAAATTTGGAAAACAAGGTTTTTAAAAGTGAATGTTGAAAACTGTCTTTGTATGTATTTTGAAAAGTAAAAAGCTATTATTATAAAGAAAAAAAAGAAAAGAAAATTGTCCTGTAGTAATAAAACAAGAGGGGAAAGTGGAAATAGAAAAAAAAAATCCACCAACCACCAATTGAAAGAGATGCTACCAGGAAAACACACAAGAACATTATTGCTAAATTTTGAAATTCCCAGATCAAAGAGAAAATTTTATAAGTAATAACAACAACCAAAATTTTTTTAAAAATTCAAATATGCTGGAGCTACAATTATAATCATACAAGACCTATCAAGTGGCTACAATAAAAGACAATAGGTCCTGGAATATAATTATGCTATAATATAGGTTGACAATAGAGCTGTGGTTATAGCCAAAAATATTATATCCAGGAAAATTAAATATAATATTGAATGAAAAAAGAAATGGACATTCAATAGCTGTCAGATTTTCAGGATTTTGTTGCAAACAAATCTATATTTGCATATATACTATATATGTACAAACATGTGAACTCAAAACAAAATTTGACATATAAAAACCAACATGAAAGATTGATTTCAAGAGTCTCAATAAGGACAAACTTTATATTTTTTTATATGTGAAAATGTAAACTATATGTCAAAGATTATCATTAGTAATAGGTATAAGGAATCCTAGTAAGTCTCAGCCATTTCCCATGCATAATTTTTTTTTTAATTTTATTTTATTTAATAATAACTTTGTATTGACAGAATCCATGCCAGGATAATTTTTACACGACATTATCCCTTGCAATCACTTATGTTTCGTTTTTTCCCCTCCCTCCCTCCTCCCCCCCCCCCCAGGATGGCAAGCAGTCCTATATATGTTAAATATGTTGCAGTATATCCTAGATACAATACATATTTGCAGAACCGAACAGTTCTCTTGTCCATGCATAATTTTTTACTGAGAACATGAGAACATGTTTGCAATTATCTAATGAAATGTTAGGAAGCAGAGGAAGAGAAGGCTACCCTCCCTGTGCTGTGATTAATAAATTTTCTTTTTTGGTGACCTGTGTTTACCTTGGAAATCTGGCTAATTCTCTGAGTAAATGCAGTTATCCTAAAGGAATAAACAAATATTCTCCTTGGAGGGTCCCTCAAAATGAAGCACCCTGCATTTGGAAAGCTGCTTTGTCTCAAGAGTTACAGAAATGAGAATACTTATTGTAGTGCCTTCTTTGTTCTCAGCCTATATAAATCCCTTAGGGGGAAAGAGAATCTCATGTAGGAGGGAATGTACATCTTGCCTGGAATAGTTTCCATTCCAACCCTGATGACTGTGACTAGGGATTTTCCCAGCCAAGAAACTCAGGTGCTGGTGAAAAAGATTGGGGTAGAGCTGAGCATGATACAATTATAAAAAGCAAAACTATGTAGGAAAATGTAAAAACAGTAATTGTGCTATACAAATGAGGTGCAAGAACAATAACAGACAGAGGAATTAGAGGGGATGAGAGGGCTCGGGGTTCTGAAATCCTGTTCACATTAGAATGACTTAAAAGGGGAACAATATATATACATATACATGTATATGTATGTATGTATGTATGTACATAACATCCTCCAAAATTTATAAAGAAGTAAGAGGGGGAGGGAATAGAATAAAGTATAGAGAGTATAAAAGAATATTTGAATTAATGGGAGTGGAATAAGGTATGCAGAATAATGGGAAAGGGTCAAAGAAGGAAGGAAAGAGTGGTGAGAAAGAATAGGATCGATCTTTGGAGAGGAAGGGGGAGAGAGAAGATTAAGTAATAACAAGGCAAGCTAGTCAAAAGAAGTAGAAGAGTTAACAGGGATAGGAAATAAGAAATAATGCAAATATATGTGTGGGTATATATATATACCCACACATATATGTAAACATAAATATATTCATGTTTAATATTAGCCTGCTTAGAGAAGATAAGAGGTGAGAAGTAGAAAATGGGAGGGACGAATAAAGTAAAAAGTGCATAGCAAAAAAAAAAAAAAAAAAAAGAAAGAAAATTTACAAAGAAGCAAAGAAAAAGTGGACAGTACTGAATACAATGTTTTCTATTATATATACTTTCATGGAATGAAAATTTATAGTAAGATATTTTGAAATCTTATGTTCTGCTATATCACATGACAATGTTTTTTTTTTTCTTTTTCTATTTTGTTTTTTTTTTTCTATTTAAGTTTTAAATAAATTTTTAAAAGATGAAACAAGAACCAAATTCTACCCAAAGTCTTTCCTGATTCCCCAACTGTTTGTGCTGTCCCTCCCAAAACACTTTGTATTTATCTACTTTGTGTATGTGTTAACTTATATTTATGATGTAAATAATTTTATATACATATTTCTTGTTTATCCATTATAAAACAATCTCATTTCAAGAAGGGAGAATTTCCTTCTTTGTGTTTATGTCTCTAACACCTAGCATCGTGCCTGGCATGTAATAGGTGCTTCATAAGTACTTGTTGATTTGGTTGGTTGATACTATAATCTATCCTATACCTGTTAACCTATTCTACAAGAACAAGGTGAGCGATTTTATCAAATGTGTAAATAAAATCTATGTAAACTCTATCTATCACATTTCTCCAATCCATCAAACGCTTAAACCTGTCAAGCCAAATCAATAATAATAAATGTATTAAATACTTACTATGTTCAAAGCACTGGACTGGGGACACAAAGAAGGGCAAAAATGTGGTCCCTCCCCTCAGAGAGCTCCCATTCAAACAACATACCAACAACTCTGTACACACCAGAGGTGATTTCTGAAGGGAAGAGAGTGTCTTTAAGGGAGATCAAAAAGGCTTCTTGTGGAAGTGGGGACTTGACTGACACTTAAAGGAAGCCATGGAAAGGGAAAATATTCCAGGCTTGGGGGCAGTTAGTGAAAAGCTACACAATCCACAGGTGAAACCTGCCAGAAACAGCAAGGAAGCCTGTTTTGTTGGAAGGTAGAGTACGTGGTGAGAAAAAAAATGAAAAAGACTGGAAAGGTGGAAGGGGGCCAGATTATGAAAGATTTTAGGTCAAAAGCAGAATTCCCACTAGAGAGGAAAGAGAGACAATTGGTTACAGAGATCTTATTCTTGGGCTTATATCCAAAGGGAAGGAGGGAATATGTATATGTATATCCACACACTTACATGCATGCATATATGTATACCCCATATATCATACATTATTTGTATTATTATATAATAAAACATTTATAGCTGTATTTTTCACAGCAGCAAAAATTTTGAAACAAAGGTTACTAGTTGTACAATATATACATATATAAATATATCTGTACTTAACTGTATACATAATGCATGTGTGTTTATATTCATATATGTGTGTGCATATCTGCATGCACACCCACACATACATCTACATACATACACATTTACACATACAGACATGCATCTAAAACAATATTAATATGGCTGATACATAATGTCAATTTCTTTCTTAATTGAATCTTTAAGTTTGACTTTGTCTAAGATCAATGATAACTAGCTCTCCTTTTTTTCCCCTAATAAATTCTAACTCCTGATCCTTATTGTAACATTGGGCTCTCTTAAATTGGTAGAATGCCTTGTCTTATAATGCTCAGAGATTACATTCAAAACATATTTGGAGCTTAAAAAAACCCAAAAACCTAATCTGGTTTTTTGTCTCCAATTAGAAATATACACCAAATTACATAAAACTGTATGAAACCATTTTAAGAATTCAATGAAGATATTCTTCAGCAAAAAATGAATTGACCACAGTTTCATGAATAAGGTGGCCAAAGCAGCTCCTTACAGTTTTACTGAAGCAGCAATGTCTCATCTAGCACTTGTGGCTGACAGATTAAGCAATAATCAAGGTTTCACATCCTCCCCCCATCCTCTTTAGGAGAAAACCATCCATCCCACGCAATTTACTTTTTGATCCAGCTGCTAAATGTATCAAATATGTTTCATGGTTCTTGCTGGTCTACTTCTCTATTCTATTATCTTTGTTGTCAAAAGATAGTAACATAATTATTAATTTTTTTTTTGGCTGAGCCAATTGGAGTTAAGTGCCTTGCCCAGGGTCACACAGCTGGGAAGTGTTAAGTGTCTGAGGTCAGATTTGAACGCAGGTCTTCCTGACTTCAGGACTGGTGCTCTATCCACTGCACCATGTAGCTGCCCCCATATCAACATTATTGAGCATAATTTCATATCTGAGTGATGTGGAATTTACAGGTAGAATAGGAATAGGTTGCATATCTAGATACCTATCTTCTTTGATAGATTAATAAAGCATTGTTTTATAAGAAAAAATATATTTCCTTTTTCTATCATTCATATTGTACTAAAAGATAATGTGGTTTAATGTATAAAATCCTGGACTTGAAATTAAGAAGACCTGAATTGAAATTCTGTCTGTGACACCTTTGTGTGACCATAAGCAAGTCACCTCTTCTCTTTGAGTCTCCAGCAACTCTCCAACACTATAATTTATAAATAGTTTCTCAGTGAACAAATCTCAGGTCCCTGAAGCATGTTGTACTAACAAATTCTACTAAAAAATTATTAAATTATATGTACTCTGACTCAGAAATGCTATTATTGCTTTTAGGCATATATCTGAAGGCTGTCAGAAACAGAAGGAAAGGTCCCAAATATGCAAAAAAAAAAAAAAAAAAAAAAAACTCTTTATTTTTGTCAAAGCAAAGAACCAGAAAGTGAGTTTTCATCAAATGGGGAATGATAGAACAAATGATGGTAAATAAATGTAATGATGTGTTATGTTATAAAATAACAACATTTGCAAAGAATTAAAAGAAACATAGACTTATATGAAGTGATGCAGAATGAATTAATAATGATTTATATGGCCACTACAATCATGTATAGGAAAACAACTATGAAAAATTTCTGAACTCTTTAATGGAGCAACCAGCCATGACTTCAGAGGACTGATAGTGAAACATGCTTCCCCCTTCTCAAAGAGAGATGGTGGAGTACAGGTTTTCAAGGAAGTGTTTTCTTATAGTGAATGGGCTCATTTGTTTTATTTGTTCAATTTTGCTCATCCCAAGCCTCTTGAGAGATTACAGTACAGAGGCCCAGTCATGTATTGGTGGAAGAGTGGGCCCCAGGTGTGTTGCTACTTTTCTTTTCACCCAATTTCATCGAGATCGTCTGCTTTAAAGTAATGGTGTCTTCCAGCTGACTAGTAAACATACAGGCAGGAGCTGCAGTTTCGTAGGGAGACAAACCTACAGAGGCCTTAATCCTGGCTAGCCTTTTCTGAGGGACCCATATCCAAGCAGTCTGAGTCTCCCTGAACATCATACTTCCCCCATAGGCCTGTTGGCTTTTTATATTGAAATATTTCCTTTGGCTTCTTGTCCCCAGGAGCCACACAGGGAGTATATTAGAATGGAAAGAGCAATGGATTTAAAGTCAAAGGATCTACGTTTAGTCTTCCCTATGTCTTTTACTGTCTTTTGACTTGAGTGTGTCACTTAACTCTTTGGGTCTCAGTTTCCTCTTCTGTAATGATTAAGTTGGACTGGGTGGTTTTGAAGGTTCCTTCAAATTAAAAACATATGAAACAAGGATATGAATGATATATTTTAAAGAATTTAATTTTCAAATGCCTAGAAGTTGTTCTCTCGAATGTTCAAAAAAATAATCAATTTTAACTGTTTATTGAAATTTTTGTAAAATAGTTTTTCTATTTCCCTATCTTATGCAGAGAATAATGAATGGATTTTAGATTTTTTTTTTATTTAATAGGATCACTTTGGACATTGGTCATAATAACCGGCTGTCATAATGATAATAATAATAAATAGAAAACTTTTATATAGCATTTAGAATTGGGAAGCAAAGGCCAGTGATGACCTGGGGTTACTGAGGTCTGCTCTTACACAATGTAACCACAAACTGCTGACTTAGGAATTTGGAGAGTCAGCCTAACCAGGCCTTTGCTTCCCCCATCATCACTAGACTGCCAGCTTCCTTTGTTGCTGCACTTGTGTCCCTTTTGCTTGCAAAATAGGAATATGACGTACTATTTAATGTTGAGTGAAGTGAGCAGAAAGAGAAAAGCATTGTACCCAGTAAGAGTAACTCTGTGCCATGATCAACAGCTCTTCTCAGTAATTCAGTGATCCAAGATAATTCCAAAAGATTCATGAAAGAAAATGCTACTTACATTCAGAGAAAAATTATGAAGTCTGAATGCAAATCGAGGCACATTTTTTTTTTTGTTTTTTGAGGTTTTTCCCTTCTATTCTGTTTCTTCTTTCACAATATGACTAATGTGGAAATGTTTTTCCATGATTGCATTTGTACAACCTAAATCAGATTGCTTGCTGTCCTGGAGAGGGAGGAAAGGGAAAATTCAAATCTCACAAAAATCTCACATATTTGTGAGATATATATATGCATATATATATCAGATTGATTAATATCTTGGAAGAGGGAAGGAAAGGGAAACAAAAAGAAAAATCTGGAAATTAAAATCTTACAAAATCTTAAAACTATTCTTACATGTAATTGGAAAAAAATAAAATATTATTAAATATACTATAAAAAATACCACAAAAAAGAATGAATTGGAGCAAATAATTCATTTTGACTATTATAAATACTCAAATTAACTATGAAGGACATGTGAAGAAAGATGCTATCTGCATCCAGAGAAAGAACAGATAAATAGATATACATGGAATAAATATATTCTATCTATTTATCTAGAAAAATAATCTATTTATGACTAACAATTGCTATCTCTGAGATGACAGGGAAGGAAGAAAGAAAAAAGAGGATGAAGATAACTGTAATGTATTTCAAAGGAACAACTGCACATAGTAAGTCTGTGGTTTCATCTACAATCATCTTTTTTATTGAATTATGTTATGTAAATGCTTGTTTTATTCTACAAATGTAAATAAATAAATTTAAATAATGTTTTTAAAAGATAAATGTTGAAAAGTATCTTTACAAGTAAAGAACACTGGGAAATGAATATAAACTGTTCGCATTTTTGTTTTTCTTCCCAGGTTATTTTTTACCTTCTGAATCCAATTCTCCCTGTGTTTGGTTCTGCAAACATATATTGTATTTAGGATATACGATGACATATTCAACATGTATAGGACTGCTTGCCATGTGGGGGAGGGGGTGAAGGAAGGGAGGGGAAAAGTCGGAACAGAAGTGAGTGCAAAGGATAATGTAAAAAAAAATTACCCAGGCATAGGTTCTGTCAATAAAAAGTTATAATAAAAATAGAAAAGTATTTTTACATATAGTGAGAAAAAATAAAATACTATTTACAAAAAAAGTACTGTTTAAGGTCTGAAGAAAGATCCTCTCCATCTGGAGATGTCATGATGCGATGGCATTTGAGGTATATCTTGGAAGTACGGATTTTTGTTGGTAAAGATGGTAGTGGAATAGGAAACAGTATAAACAAAGTCTGACTATAGCAGTCTTATTTTCCTTCAGGCTACAGTGCTGTAATGTTTCTCACCATCACAGCTATGGCCATACTTTTCTTATCAATTGACAAATATTCATTAAGGACCTATTATGTACCAGGCATTAGATTAAGCACTGGAGATACGAAGGGGAAAAAAAATGAAATTATGTCCGTCTTCCAGGAGCTTACATGGGAATCCATATGTATATGTACATGTACATACATAAACACATACAGATATATCTATAAATGTGTATGTGTGTATAGGTGTATGTAGACAAATGGAGACAAAATAAACCCAAAGTTATAAGACAATGTTGGTGGGGAAGAAGTATCCTCTTGGGGGAGAAAGATAAGGCTAGGCTTCGTGCAAGGTGTGAACTGAGCTTGGAAACTAATTAGGAATTCTAAGAATCAGAGATGAGGAGAAAGTGCGCTCTAGACATGCTGGACAAAGACAAACCCATGAGAGGGGAGACAGTGTTGTGAGTGAGGAGGCAGCCTAGAGAAGTATATAAAGCCCTGAATTTGAGTTAGAAGACTCGGATTGGGATCCTACAGCTGGCACCAGATGAATGACCCTGGCACTGTCCTGTGCCTCAGGTGGGGAAACTGAGTGAAGAGTTAAGAACGACATTAAGTTCACAAATGTAGGTGATAGAGTTCACCAAGAAAGATGTACTTGACAGAAACAAGGAAATTTGAAAGAAGAGTGAGCTTGGGGAAGGAAGATGGTGAATTCTGTTTTGGATAAGTTGAGTTTGAGATGCCATGGGACATCCAGTTCAAGATGTCTAATGTTATGATATGAGATTGTAGTTCAGAAGGAAGAAGAAAAAAAAGCTGCCAAAAAAAAAGTTATTTGCTCTGTTTCATCCCCTCAGGGCTCTATTTTCCAGGGTGTCAATTACAAATAGATAAAATGATAAGTTAACTTATAGTGAGACATAATTTTTAACAATGGCCTTTTTTATGAATGTTGGGGGAGAGGGATTTCATTCATCTGTGATTTCACTTGGATACCCCCACGGTATTTCCCCTATGAATGTAGATCTTCATCTGTGTTGCTACTTTACAGTCTTAACAGGGTTGTTTGGGGACATTGATGTATGATGTAACTTATTCAGGTTCACACAGCCAGCAAGTGAAAAAGGTAATGTTTAAACTCAGATCTTCCTGGCTTCAGGGCCTGCTCTTTAGGTAGTTAGTTGATACAGTGAATAGAACACTGGGCCTTGAATAAGAAAGACCTGAATTCAAATTTGTCTTAGACAGTTTCTAGTTCTGTGACACTGGACAAGTCACTTAATCTCTGCATTTCAGTTTCCTCAACTATAAAATGGAAATAATAAAAGGACCTACCTCCCAAGACTGTTATGAGGATCAAATGAGATAGGCAATATTTGTGAAGTGCTTAACACAGTGCCTGGCACATAGTAGGCTCTATTAATAAATGCTTGTCTCACTGTAATGGACTTGGTTTTTTTCAACAATGAGGCCATTACAATAGACATGATGAAACATGTCATCTGCATCCAGAGAGAGAATTATGTAGACTGAATGTGAATCAAAGCATAGTATTTTCACCTTTTTGTTGTTGTTCTTGTCTGTTTTTTATTTCTTTCTCATTTTTCCCTTTTAATCTGATTTTTCTGATTTCTTGCATGATGAATATGGAAATATGTTTAGAAGAATTATATATATTTAATCTATATCAGATTGTTTGCTCTTTTGGGTGGGGGAAAAGTTGGAACACAAGGTTTTGCAAAGGTGAATGCTGAAAAATATCTTTGCATGTATTTGGAAAAACAAATTTTTTAAAACGCTTGTTTCCTTCTTTCATTATATCCATCATGCCAAACTTTTATACCTAATGGTCTTACAGTCAAATAATTCCTTAAACTTGTAGAGCACTTTCACATTTCAAAACTTGATGTCATCTTAAGATATAAGAGAAATAATTTCTGTGAGACAAGTAGGCCTTCTGAAAACCATGCCCATACTTTTACTTTTCCACAAGAGTGGGAAAGGCTTCTGGAGAGAGGGGTACATAGTGATAATAGTATAGATAAAAAAAGAAAAGAAAAGAATATCAATGAAACTTTTTTTTTTTAAATACAGAGAAGAAAGTTCAGAAGGGGATACAAAGAATGAGGACACTTGTGTTACAATTATGTTGAATTTTCAATATTCTTCAAAATGTCAGTGTTCCATACACAATCTTTTTTTCTATTCTTTGTATATTGAAATACTCAAGTTTGGTAACAAAGACCATTTAAAAAACAAATTTGTGTTAGGTATTAGGTAGTGTGTTAGGTAGAAAGGAATGGAGGTTTACTTAGAGATATGATTTGTGAGAGGGAATTCTCAAATCACATTGTGAAAGTATTTGGCAACTTCCATTTGTGCATATGATGAAGATTGGAACTGGGGCTGGGGCTAGGACTAGAACTTATCACTGTTTATCATGAGAACCAGTTCAGCAGAACTGAGAGTTATGGAAAGAGGGATCTGTCACCTCCCAGGGCTATCTATGTACGAAGAGGTAGAAAACAAAGATTTGGATCTTATTTTAACCTGCACCTAAGGTATGCAGAGCAGCAGAATGAAGTGACCCCAGATCCCAAGGGGCAGCCAAGAACATTACCACTCATAGACTCAAGCATCCCATGAGTCCATCAAGGTGAATGTTTCCTCCAACCATATAGCTTACTGCCCACTCCCTGTCCATGATTTCCCATAAGTTGGCCATAGGGGAGGCCTCAATTTCTCCTGACACTGAGAGGACATACCCAGGATGTCACCCCATCTCCACCCCTGTCTTTGTACAACCTATGAAACAAAGAGCACTGGTGTATCTTTTTAAAAGGAAAATGTAAAAAACAATCTATATGGATGCTATGAACTAGTATTGTGTACTTTGCTAGACTTTGAAGGGAATTCTCTGCCCTAATTTTCTGGGTTAGACAGATGCTGGCTGGATTGCAAAAAAGTAGTATTAAGGCTCAAGTGCTTGAAGCTTTAATTAGCGAAAAAAACTGCTTCCTTAAGAACCCAGAGTAAAATCTGGATACTAGTATTTATTAATAATAGCTAGCTTTGTACACAGCTCTTTAAGGCTTACAAAGGACTTTGTGAGTCTTTTTTCATTTTAACCTCACAATAGCCTGCGAAGTAAGTGCGATGATTATCTCTATTTCACAGATAATTAGTCAGAAAGGTTTCAGTGAACTGACCACAGTCAGGGGAGGAAGCCTCAAGCTGGGCTCAGCGTCCAAATCTGGTACCCTACCCATTGCGCCACCTAGCTGCAGAGTGAGCAAAATAAGAGTGAACAATTAACTCCAATGCTATATAAATTATTTTTAAAAATAGGGATTGAAGGAGTCCTACCAAATTTCTTTTATGACACAGACCTGGTACTGATACTTAAACCAGGTAGATTGAAAACAGAGAAAGAAAATTATAGATCAATCTCCCTAATGAATATTGATGCTAAAATCTTAAATAAAATATTAGCAAAAAGATTACAGAAAATCATCCCCAGGATAATACACTATGACCAAGTAGGATTTATACCAGGAATGCAGGGCTGGTTCAATATTAGAAAAACCATTAGCATATTAATATACTATATTAATAACCAAACTAACAAAAACCATATGATCATCTCAATAGATGCAGAAAAAGCATTTGATAAAATCCAACATCCATTCCTAATAAAAACACTTGAGAGGATAGGAATAAATGGACTTTTCCTTAAAATAGTCAGGAGCATATATTTAAAACCGTCAGTAAGCATCATATGCAATGGGGAAAAACTGGAACCTTTCCCAGTAAGATCTGGAGTGAAGCAATGTTGCCCACTATCACCATTATTATTCAATATTGTATTAGAAACACTAGCCTCGGCAATAAGAGTCAAGAAAGAGATTAAAGGAATTAGAGTAGGTAATGAGGAAATCAAACTATCACTCTTTGCAGATGATATGATGTTATACTTAGGGAACCCCAGAGATTCTACTAAAATTAGAAATTTCTATTAGAAATAATTCATAAGTTTAGCAAAGTTGCAGGATACAAAATAAATCCCCATAAATCCTCAGCATTTTTATACATCACCAACAAAATCCAACAGCAATAGATACAAAGAGAAATTCCATTCAAAATAACTGTTGATAGCATAAAATATTTGGGAATCTATCTACCAAAGGAAAGTTAGGAATTATATGAGCAAAATTATAAAAAAACTTTCCACACAAATAAATCAGATTTAAATAATTGGAAAAATATTAAATGCTCTTGGATAGGCTGAGCGAATATAATAAAGATGACAATACTCCCTAAATTAATCTATTTATTTAGTGCTATACCAATCAGACTCCCAAGAAAATAGTTTAATGATCTAGAAAAAATAACAACAAAACTCGTATGGAAGAACAAAAGGTTGAGAATCTCAAGGGAATTCATGAAAAAAAAAAATCAAATGAAGGTGGCCTAGCTGTACCTGATCTAAAACTATATTATAAAGCAGCAGTCACCAAAACCATTTGGTATTGGCTAAGAAATAGATTAACTGATCAGTGGAAAAGGTTAGGTTCACAAGACAAAATAGTCAACTATAACAATCTAGTGTTTGACAAACCCAAAGATCCTAACTTTTGGGATAAGAATCCATTATTTGACAAAAACTGCTGGGATAACTGGAAATTAGTATGGCAGAAATTAGGCAGAGACCCACACTTAACACCATATACCAAGATAAGATCAAAATGGATCCATGATTTAGGCATAAAAAACGAGATTATAAATAAATTAGAGGAACATGGGATAGTTTATCTCTCAAACTTGTGGAGGAGGAAGAGATTTGTGACCAAAGATGAACTAGAGATCATTATTGATCAAAAATAGAAAATTTTGATTACATCAAATTAAAAAGCCTTTGTACAAACAAAACTAATGCAAACAAGATTAGGAGGGAAGCAACAAAAATAGGAAACTATTTTCACAGTTAAAGGTTCTGATAAAGGCTCATTTTCAAAATATATAGGTAATTGATGCTAATTTATAAGAAATCAAGCCATCCTCCAACTGATAAATGGTCAAAGGATATGAACAGACAATTTTCAGATGATGACATTGAAACTATTTCTAGCCATATGAAAAGATGCTCCAAGTCATTATTAATCAGAGAAATGCAAATTAAGACAACTCTGAGATATCACTACATACCTGTCATATTGGCTAAGATGACAGGAAAAAATAATAATGAATGTTGGAGGGGATGCGGGAAAACTGGGACACTGATGCATTGCTGGTGGAGTTGTGAACGAATCCAACCATTCTGGAAAGCAATCTGGAATTATGCCCAAAAAATTATCAAACTGTGCATATCCTTTGATCCAGCAGTGTTTCTATTGGGCTTATATCCCAAAGAGAAACTAAAGAAGGGAAAGGGACCTGTATGTGCCAAAATGTTTGTGGCAGCCCTGTTTGTAGTGGCTAGAAACTGGAAAATGAATGGATGCCCATCAATTGGAGAATGGCTGGGTAAATTATGGTATATGAATGTTATGGAATATTATTGTTCTGTAAGAAATTACCAGCAGGATGAATACAGAGAGGCTTGGAGAGACTTACATGAACTGATGCTAAGTGAAATGAGCAGAACCAGGAGATCATTATATACCTCAACAACGATACTGTATGAGGATGTATTCTGATGGAAGTGGATTTCTTTGACAAAGAGACCTAATTCAGTTTCAATTAATCAAGGATGGAGAGAAGCAGCTACACCCAAAGAAAGAACACTGGGAAATGAATGTTGTTGTGTTCTTTTTCTTCTTTATCTTAATGGTGTGGTGTTCTTTTTCTTTTAAATAAGTAGAATAGTTCTCTCTGGGGGAGAGAGCAGGTTTCTCGGGGGAGGTTTTCTTGGAGGCAGCCTTAGTATCAGTTCAGATCAATAATTACCCCAAATACAGCCAGCTGGTAAAAATACAAATGTTTATTTTCTCCTTCCAAAGTAGCCTAGTTAGTTGAGGCCCTCTCTCTCTGCTTGGTTCCAAGAGCTCCCTCCGAATGTCTCCAAATCCAAAGGTTTTGTCCTTCAGCCTCTGACTCTGCTTTCTTCAGCCTCCAGAGCCAGCACCAAATTGAACGTGTCTTGCCTCTGAGAGAGCCTTCTCAATCTTCACTGAACTCTCGACTCGTAGCTTCTTCCTCTGAAAACTCTTCTACTGCCACCAGCCAGCCAAGTGGAAAATATTCTTGAATGAATCACTCTTCACTGGTTTATATATGACACTTCTGAGAGAATGGGATTATGGGTTTTCTCTCATAGTGCTCTCTGGCCCTAAGAGCTTCAAGGGAGGTGTGAATTCAGATATCTCATACTAAACCCTGAAATTTCCCAAACTTGTGAACAACAATGAGTAAAGGTGCAAACACAAGCATTGTATCAATTAGTTCTACTTAGTACCTTGTTTCAGGTTCTGGTCCAAAACATCTTCTTGTAAGATCAGATCAATAATCTATCAACTCTAATAAGTTAGCAGTTAGTAAAGATTCCAACAGAATGTAAACTGTTTGCATTTTGTTTTTCTTCCCTGGTTACTTTTACCTTCTGAATCCAATTCTCCCTGTGCAACAAGAGAACTGTTCAGTTCTGCACACATATATTGTGTCTAGGATACACGGAAACATATTTAACATATATAGGACTGCTTACCATCTAGGGGAGGGGGTGGAGGGAGGGAAGGGAAAAATCGGGACAGAAGTGAGTGCAAGGGATAATGTTGGCATGAGCTCTGTCAATAAAAAGTTATAATTATTAAAAAAAAAAAAAGAAAGAAAGAAAGAAAAGAAAAGAAGTATGATTTGGTTGTATGTTGTCCCCTTACTTAACTTAAATGTAAAATTGTTGTTGAATTGTTCCAGCCATGTCTGATTCCCTGTGAACCCACTTGGTGTTTTCTTGTAGTTTGTCATTTCTTTCCTTACTGAGGTAAACAGGGTTAACTGATTTGTCCAAGGTCACCCAGCTAAGAAGTGTCAGAGGTCAAATTTGAATTCAGGAAAACTCATCTTCCTGACTCCAGGTTCCTTGCCCCAATATGCAGAATACATCATGTGAAATGCGGGGATGGATGAATCAAAAACTGGAATTAAGTTTGCCAGGAGAAACAGCAACAGTCTTAGATAAATAGACGATACCACTCAGCTGGCAGAAAGTGAAAAAGAATTAAGAAGCCATTGATGAGAAGAAAATGTCTAAACTAACTTAAAGTGTTATATTAAAAAGAAGAAAAGGACTCTTTTTTTTTTTTGGTGGTGGCAAAGAATTGGAAATTGAGGGGATGTCCATCAACTAGGGGAATGGCTGAACAAGTTGTGGTATATAAATGTAATGGAAAACTGTTGTTCTGTAAGAAGTGATGAGGAGGTGGATTTCAGAAAAATCTGGAAAGATTTAAATGAACTGATGCTGAGTGAAGCAAGCAGAACAAGGATAACATTGTGGAACAACAGCACTGTGTTATGATCAGCTGGTAGGCTTAGCTCTTCTCAGCAATGCAATGATCCAAGACAATTCTGAAGGACTTGTGGAAGAAAATGCAGACCACATCCAGAGAAAAACTATGGAGTATGAATGCAGATTGAAGCATACTGTTCAAGGAACACTCAAAATTCTTCTCCAGCACCACAATTTGAAACTATTGATTCTATGGCACTCAGCTTTCCTTGTAATCCAACTCTCACTAGTAGACATTGCTACTGGAAAAACCATAGCTTTGATTATAAGGACCTAACTGTAGTTTTTATTACATTCATATACCACAACTTATTCAGCCATTCTCCAATTGATGGGCATCCATTCAGTTTCCAATTCCTTGCCATTACAAAAAGAGGTGCTACAGACATTTTTGCACATGTGAATCCTATTCTCTCTTTTATGATTTCTTTAAGACACAGGCCCAGTTGTGACACTGCTGGATCAAAAAGTGTTATAGCCCTTTGGACATAGTTCCAAATTGCTCTCCAAAATGGTTGGATCATTTCCCAACTCCACCAATAATGCTTTAGTGACCTAGTTTTCCCACATCCCTCTCAACATTTGTCATAATCTTTTTCTGTCATCTTAGTCAATCTGATAGGCATGAAATAGTACCTCACAGTTGTCTTAATTTGCATTTCTCTAATCAATAATGATTGAGTCTTTTGACTATAAATGACTTTAATTTCTTCATTTTGAAATTATTCATATTTGGGGGCAACTAGATGTGCAGTGGATAGAGCACCAGACCTGAAGTCAGGAGGACCTAGAGTTCAAATTTGGCCTCAGACACTTAACACATCCTAGCTGTGTGACCCTGAGCAAGTCACTTAACCCCAATTGCCTCAGCAAAGAGAGAGAGAGAGAGAGAGAGAGAGAGAGAGAGAGAGAGAGAGAGAGAGAGAGAGAAGAGAGAGAGAGAGGAGAGAGAGAGGAGAGAGAGAGAGAGAGAGGAGAGAGAGAGAGAGAGAGAGAGAGAGAGAGAGAGAGAGAGAGAGAGAGAGAGAGAGAAAATGTGTTCATATTCTTTGGGGATATCCAATTGGGGAATGACATTTTTATAAAAATAATGAGGTCTTTATCAGAAACACTGGCTTTTTTATAAAGTGTTTCCCAGTTTTCTGCTTCCCTTCTAATCTTAGCTGCATCAGTTTTGTTCGTGCAAAAACTTCTTAATTTAATATAATCAAAATTATCCATTTTGAGAAATGTCAGTGATTCAAGTGGATTTATTGTGTATCCTACAACTTTGTTAAAGTTGTTAATTGCTTCAAATAGTTTTTTAGTTGGTTCCCTAAGTATACCATCATATCATCTGCAAAGAGTGATAGTTGTGTTTTCTTGTTGCCTATTTTAATTCCTTCAATTTCTTTTTCTTCTCTAAAATCCTAAAGCTAACATTTCCAGTACAATATTGAATAACAATAGTGAAAATGGGCATCCTTCTTCATTTTTGATCTTACTGGAAATGCTTCTTGGCTTATCCCCATTACTTGCTTGGTAATGGTTTTAGATACTGCTTTTCATTTTAAGGAAAATTCCATTTATTCTATGCTCGAATGGGTGCTGTATATTTTCAAAAGCTTTTGAATCCTTTGAGATAATCATATGATTTCTGTAGTTTTGTTATTGATATGGCCAATTATGCTGATAGTTTTCCTACTATTTAACCAGTCCTGCATTACTGGTATAAATCCCATCTGATAATAGTGAATTATTCTAGTGATAAATTGCTGTAATATCTTTGCTAATATTTTATTTAATTTTTTTGCATTACTATTCATTAAGGAAATTGGTCTATAATTTTCTTTCTTTGTTTTGAGTACCCTGCTATGAATATCAGCATTATATTTGTGTCATAAAAAGAAATTTTGTAGGACTCCACCTATTTTTCCAGATAGTTTGTGTAGTATTGAAATTGTTCTTTAAATGTTTGAAAAACTCACTTATAATCCATCTGACCCTGGAAATTTTTTCTTAGAGAGTTCATTAACAGAAAAGGAAATAAAATATTTAAACCCATTTGCTCTTCTTTTAATCTGGGCAATTTATATTTTTGTAAATAATCATCCATTTCACTTAGAGTGTCAGATTTATTGGCATATTGTTGGGCAAAATAACTTCTAATGATTGTTTTAATTTCCCCTTCATTGGTGGTGAATTCATCCTTTTTCATTTTTGATACTGCTAATTTGGTTTTCTTCTTTTTTTCTAATCAAATTAACCAAAGTTTTATCTATTTTACTGGATTGTTCCCACCCCCTACCCCCCATAAAATTAGCTCTTAGTTTTATTTATTAGTCCAGTAGTATTTTTACTTTCCTTTTCATTCAAATTTTCAGAATTTCTAATTTAGTATTTAACTGGAGGTTTTAAATATGTTCTTTTCCTAGCTTTCTTAGTTGCATGCCCAATTCATTGATCTCCTTTTTCTTTTTTTTTTTCCCTTTTCTTTTCTTGTCTTTTCCTAGGCAATTAGGATTAAGTGACTTGCCTAGGATCACACAGCTAGGAAGTGTTAAGTGTCTGAGGTCAAATTTGAACTGTTTCTCCTGACTTCAGGGCTGGTGCTCTCTATCCACTGCACCACCTAGCGGCCTCTGATTTCCTCCTTTTGTGGTTTATTCATTGTAAGCATTCCAAGATAAAATTTCTTCTAAGTATTGTTTTGGCTGCATCCCATAAATTCTGGTATATTGTCTCATTATTGTTGTTCTCTTTGATGAAATTATCAATTGTTTCTATGATTTGTTGTTTGACCCACTCATTTTTTAGGATTAGATTATTTAGTTTTCAATTAGTCTTTAAAATATCTTTCCAGGGTCCTTTATTTCACCTATTTTTTTTATTGCATCACAATTGGAAAGAATGAATTTAGTATTTCTGCTTTTCTGCATTTGATTGAGATTTTTCATGTCCATTTAATACATGGCCAGTTTTTATGTAGGTGCCATGTACTGCTCAGAAAAAAAAAAAAAAAGCATATTCCTTTCTATCCCCTTTTCGTTTTCTCCTTAGATCTATCATATCTAACTTTTCTAAAATTCTATTCATCTTCTTAACTTTTTTATTTTGTAGTTTCTGAGGGGGAGATTAAGATCTCCCCTTAGCATAGTTTTGTTGTTTCTTCTTTTAACTCACTTCTCTTCTAAGAATTTAAATGCTATACCATTTGGTGCATGTATATTTAGTATTGATATTAATTCATTTTCTATAATACCTTTTAACAAGTTGTAATTTTCTTATCTTTTAAAATTAAATCTATCTTTGCTTTTGCTTTCTCTGAAATCAAGATTGCTACTCCTGCTTTTTCTACTTCAGATAAAGCATAATATATTCTGCTTCAGTCTTTTACCTTTACTCTGTGTGTATCTCTATGCTTCAAATGTATTTCTTGCAAATAATATATTGTAGGATTTTAGTTATTAATTCACTCTGCTATCTGTTCCCATTTTATGGGAGAGTTCATCCAATGATGATTACTATTTTCCTTCATTCTATCTCTTCCCGCTCTCCCTTTTATTACTTTTCTTTCTTTTCCCCTTTCTTTCAACATTGTTTTGCTTCTGACCACCACCTCTCTCAATTTGCCCTCCTTTTTGTCAACACCCCCTGCTTTTCTTTTGTCTTTTCCCTACTTCCCTAAAAAGCAAGATAAATTTCTATGTCCACCTAAGTGTATATGTTATTTCCTTTTTGAATCTGATAAGGTTCAATGATCATTCCCTCCCTTCTTTTATTCTAATATGTCTTTTGTGTCTCTTCATTTTAAGTAATTTATCTTATTCTGCCTCCTTTCTTCTTCTCCCAGTACAATTCTTTTATTCACCTGTGATTTTTCTTATATTGTCATATCAAAGTCATCATATCCCACACTTTTATCTATGTATACTCCTTTTAACTGCCCTAATAGAGATATAGTTCTTTTTTTGTTGTTGTTGTTGTTGCAAAATATTTATTAACCATGCTATTGATTATGGAAATTCAACACAGACAGTTAACAGATATGGTATCTCCCTTTTTATTAGGAGATAAATATTCTATAAGCTTATAAATTATATCAAATTGAGATTGGCAATCATTGTGATTCTAGGAGAGCAAAACAATATTGATTAATATCGATGACATATTGTATAGTTGCCTTATTTTTCTATTTTGATTAAAACTATTTTAGCTTTAGCTTTGTCTGAGATCAATGGTTGCTATCCCTATTTTTTTCTAAGAATTCTATTTCTGAACATTATGGTATTTGTGTGGAGAGATATAGTTCTAAAGAGTTAGAAGTATTTCTTCCTGTGTAGAGATGAAAAAGTTTAATCTTATTGAACAATGTATTATTTAAAAAAAAAAAAAAAAAGAATGTATTATTTATTTATTTCTTGTTTACCTTTTTATGTTTCTCTTGAGTTTTGTATTTGAGAATCAAATTTTATGTTCAGCTGTGATCTTTTCATCAGGAAACTTTGCAAGTCTCCTATTTCATTGACTAGCCATCTTTTCCCCTAAAAGATTGTCATTTTTGCTGGATAGTCAATTCTTGGTAGATCTTTTGCAATCCAGAATATTATATCCTAAGCCCTATGATTCTTTAGAGGATGTTAAATCCTATATAATCCTAACTGTGGCTCCTTGATATTTGAACTGTTTGTTTTTGGCTACTTGTAGTATTTTCTCCTTCGCCTGTTAATTCTAGATTTTGTTACAATACTCCTTGGAATTTCATTTTGGGATCTCTTTCAGGGAGTGATCAGTGGATTCGTTCAATGACTGCTTTACCCTCTAATTCTAGGATAACAGGATGGTTTTGCTTTAAAATTTCTTGAAAGAAAAGTCCACAATTTTTTTTTTAAATTATGGTCTTCAGGTAGTCCAATATTTCTCAAATTATCTTTCTGCATCGATTTTCCAAGTCACTTGTTTTTCCAATGAAGTATTTTAAATTTTCTTTTATTTTTTCCTTTTTTTTTTTTTTTTTTGGTTTTGTTTGACTGATTGTTGATTTTTCATAGGGGCATTAGCTTCCATTTGCCCAGTTATAATTTTTAAGGAATTGTTTCCTTAGTTAACTTTGTACCACCTTTTCCATTTAGCCAATTTTACTTTTCCTTGATAATTTCTTGAAAAATTATGTCCAGGCTCTTATTTTTTGATTATGAGTTTTAGACAGACCAATAATTTTAAATTTTATCTTTCCTGGAGCTATTTTACATGTCAGTCATTTTTCCAATGAGATATTTCACATTTTTTCTATTTTTTCATTTTTTTTTTTTGGTTTTGCTTTATTGTATTTTGATTTCTCATAGTCATTAACTTCCATTTGTTCAACTCTAATATTTTTTTAATTAAGGCTTTTTATTTTCAAAATATATGCATGGATAATTTTCAACATTTGCCCTTGCTAAACCTTGTGTCCAAATTTTTTCTCTCCCTTCGCCCCACCTCCTCCCCCTAGACAGCAACTAATTCAATATATGTTAAATATATGTACATTCTACATCTATAATTATGGTGCTGCACAAGAAAAATCAGATCAAAAAAAAAAAAGAGAAAGAATACAAAATGCATGTAAACAACAAAAAAGGTGAAAATGCTATGTTGTGGTCCACACTCAGTTCCCATAATCCTCTCTTTGGGTGTAGCTGGCTCTCTTCATCATAAAATCATTGGAACTGGCCTGAATCATCTCATTGTTGAAGATAGCCACGTCTATCAGAATTGATCATCATATAGTCTTGTTGCCGTGTACAATGATCTCCTGATTCTGCTTACTTCATTTAGGATCAGTTCATGAAAGTCTCTCCAGGCTTCTCTGAAACCATTTTCTGTGGAGTCAAGGTCAAATTCCTGGTCTCTGATTACTCTCACACACCATAACATTCGCATTGTACAATTTGTTTTGCTATCCCAAATGATTATTTACTTTGATTCCTATTATTTGCTATTACAAAATATTGCAATGTATATGGGGATTTTCCTCTTTACTGACTGACTTCCTTGGGGGTATATACCTAATAGGAGAATGTCAATAAACATTTTAGTCACTTTCTTGGCCCAATTCCAAATTGCTTCCCAGAATGTTGGGATCAATCCATTCCTCAACAATTTTATTCTTATGTCCAAACATTACACTTGGCCAATCTTATCTTAAAAATTCTTTTCTCAATCTGGGCTCCAGATACTCAGCAGCTTCCAGCTCATATAATCTACTCTACCTTTCCCTTAATACTTGTAAATTGGTGTTAAGAGAGGACTTAACAATAGCACTTTACTCAAATTAGTTATGGAGATGTGAAGGTCACTAAACAGTTAAGAAAAGGTTTAATTTGTCCTAATACAGCAAGACTATGCAACAGAGAAATAGTGGCACTCAAGTCCCTCAACTCCATATGGTAATTACCTGGTCAGCATGGCAGGATACAGTGACTTGCATGATCATAAATCCACCAAATTAGAAAAGCCCTGACTCCATGTGAGTAATACTTATTTATGTCCTTAAGTGACAAGGAAGCTATATCAAGAGAGGTAGGGGCCAGTCAAGTCCCAGGGAGAGCTTTTCTGCTTTTTATGGAAAGCTAATCTGTATTTTGGGAAGGGGAAACTCTAGTACTAATAAAATTAACGAGATTAAGTAAAAAGAACATAAGCCAACAGTACTTTCCTAATTGTAAACTTTCTTTCTTTTTTTTGCTGAGGCAATTAAGGTTAAGTGACTTGCCCAAGGTCACACAGCTAGGAAGTGTTAAGTGTTTGAGACTAGATTTGAACTCAAGTCCTCCTAATTTCAGGATTGGTACTCTATCCATTGCACCATATAGCTGTTGTAAGCTTTCTTTAAGTCATGCAAGAGTGAACACATCTGAACAGTGAAAAGAGATGAAAAGTTCTCAAAATAAAACACGTGGTTTTCTTTCTAGCAAATGTTTTATTATATGAATTAACAAAATGTCTTCTTTTGTCCAAGATTCCCAAGAAGAAGAATTATTATAAGAGGGACAAGGCTGCTGGAAAAAAATCTAATCACAACAGAATGATGAATAACTGAATTCTTAAGAGAGCATTAAATTGAAATGTGGCAGCTTACAAGGGTTAAGCAAGATAATAAACCTAGTGAGATCCTGAGACAACTTAATGACTCATCAGAACTTGGATCACAAACCAATCTCACAATTTCTTTAATCTAATCCTTCTTGGATTACATTCCTCACAGAGATCAATTGTTGAAATACATACGCCTGACTGAAGAACAAGGGAGGTCTCATCAGTTGACTTCATTGCTACTTTCCTCGAATTTTCATTGGTTAATGTGATAGAGCAGAGGCAATGGGTGTTCTATCATTTCTTTTCCAAGGGAGGTCAGAGGCTCCACAGCATGCCAACAGCTTTGCAGATGCCCACATCATGATAGTTGAAATAGCAGAGTCCTGCAAAGGTCACGGCTGAGAGCATCAAGAGACTTGCATTGGCTCCTTTCACCATCTTGTCTCCATGAACATAGTCAGTAATAAGCTGTCCAAGACCCCTAAAGAGAAAAACAAAATTCTCTCATAGTACATGGTAAAAGTGACAAGTAACATTAAAAGGATATTTGCATATTGATCTCATTATTAACAAGAACTAGTCAAGTATCAAATGCAATATTTTTATTATCTTCTTCAGCTCCTACTATTAATCTTTTTTATCTCTTCAGAAACTTTTGTATATGGTAATTCTACAATTAGGAGATAATATTCTTTTCATGTTTTGAAAAAAATTTTAAAAACCCAATTCATAGTAAGAAAGGTCATAACTTAAGAAAAAAGGAAGCAAGAAGTTCTAACTGAAATCAAACTCTCAGGAGAATAATCCCCAGGGAATCTTGTACTGGAGAAAAAAAGGCAAGTCCTGACAGCTATCAATCTACTTGGATTAGTAAAATATATCACATACAAAAAAACTCAAAAGGGTCCATGTGAAAATCATTAAAATAACTCAGATTATTTTAGGCATTAGCTCATGTTAGAGTGTACACCTTTAAGTAATGTGCTAAAAGACTTGTGCATCAACCCACCAAACTTCATTCTTTGGAGTAAAATATAAATAAATAAGAGTTTCTACAAAGAATAATGGAGATAGATATTAATTGGGGCATTTATCAAAATATTATTGGTTCCATATTTATTCTCTTTCTATTGGCTGGCATTTGAAAATACAGGAAAGCAAACTAAATCCAATAGTTTTGAATTTATGATAATCCAAACAGCATTTAATTAGTTGCTATGTATTCATTAATGGTTGTACTTTTTAAAAAAATGACAACAATGTAAAGGAATAAATCAGGATGTAAATGAATATTTAATCAACAAACATTAATATTAAGGGCCCACTCTGACAAATACTAACATTTATCTACATATTCTCCCCTTCCATATTTCCCTTAACATTTTGAGAACTGTTTATCCTGAATAATTAATTAATCACTGAGAAGCTGCAAGGTATATCAGATAAATAGCAGCCTTCCAGCAGTACAATAGTTTAAGTTCATCTCTTGGACATGTTGATTATATGACCTTTGGCAGATCACTCAAACTTCTCAGTAACAATCCATTCTTTGAGACTTGCAATTACGCAGCAGGTATAGATCTGCTCAAGCAGTAGGAATTGCTGCCCAAGCAGTCCGTACACCAGCGAAATCACAAGTCTAGACAAAAAAAAAAAACAAAAAACAAAAAACAAAAACCTGCTTCCTCCTAATTTTTACTTTTATTTCGAAATAGTATCTATGCCATTAGGAGAGTCTTTTCTAAATCAAAGGAATTTCTTACCAGAATACAAAATTGTAAATTAAAGGAATTATTTAACTCTTCAAGGGTCAATTCCTCAATTATGAAACAAAAGGGTTGAATAAATAACTGAAATCATAATTATGAGCTTTTAATATATTTTAAAATGCCAATCAATAGTGGGAAATTAAAACAGCTGGTATCAATAGCATTTCTAACAATCATTTCAGTTAACAGACTCCTTCATGAAGAGGACAGGAAATGCAAATTATTCAATCAGTATATATTTACTAAGCACCTTTTTTTTGTTGAAGCAGTCTGGATTCAAGAATGTTTTCCTGTCCTCATTATTTAGGAAAGGTATATAATACATATAAATGTAGTCATAATACATGAAAGTATCTAAGAAGTACAAACAAAACCTCAATTAGGCAAAAACATTACTAAATAAGAAGTCAAGAAAGGTTTCAGTAAATAAATGCCTGTATGGGCAGGATCTTAAGAAGCAGAGAAAGGCATACAAAGTATAGGGAATAATGCAAAGTCATGAAGGCAGTACATATACAGAGGACAGTGAGTTATCTTGTTTGGCTGGGGCACAAACAGGAAAAAGAGCAGCACCATATTGTGTGCTTTCTATATCTATATTCCTGGCTAAGGAATCTGAACTTTATTCGGCAACAAGGAGTCACTGAAGAGTTCTTAACAAAGGATTGCTATTACTAGAAACAATTACAGTATAAAAGAATTTTAAATTTAAAGATTCTCAGCTCCAACATTATAGACTGCATCATCAGCCATTTACAACTGGTTAATTCAGAAAAGAAAAAATAAAATGAACAATACTCACATCTCCCTATTCTACTACTCATATCTTAAACCTAATTTTCCTACTTCTCAATCCCTTATCCCTTGACCTCAAAACAGAAATATAGAACTGTTAATTCTCCTGGTAAACCTTCAAACTAGTAAAGATACCAGCAGCACCATCTAAGGAGTAACAGAAGAGCATGTGAGGTAAGGAAAGGGAGAGAGCACTCACTCACCAGGAATAAACACTTTAGCCCCAAACTTTAAACTTGAAATGAAAAAAATTTTGACAGCCAAACTCCAGTTTTCAAGTACTTGCAAACCAATTTCCTTCCTTAGATTTAGAGAATTTCTCTCAGAAACATAGCTTTAAAGCCTTTCTG
The DNA here is from genome assembly GCF_016432865.1 of Antechinus flavipes. Lineage (NCBI taxonomy): Eukaryota > Metazoa > Chordata > Mammalia > Dasyuromorphia > Dasyuridae > Antechinus > Antechinus flavipes. Next base: position 507,641,483 of record NC_067400.1, on the reverse strand, counting down.
ATGCTTTAGTTAGCATTTTCAGAAGATGAAGAATTGCTAAAGTAGAAATTTTAGTTCTATTCTCACTATTTTTGCCATTAGTTTTATCACTATTTTATGCTAAATAAATATTTATTAAAGGTAGAACAAAAGACCAGGAAAGAAAAACTTAAAATTCCCCCATGTGATATTAATTTAAGCACTTTAAAAGCACCCATTTACAAATAAATTTTATGTTCATTGTAATTTATTTCTATCCAATAATTACAGCAAATCCCAATCCTCTGATGGCTATATTCTAATTACCCTCCATATTTCAAAGTAATGAAGTTGCATTTCTTTAAACATTTTATAACTAACTTCATATTAATTTAAATGTCTTTCCTAATTAACATAATTGTAATATTTTAAAGTAAAACGAAAACTGACAAATATCACACACTTTAAACACTTCTCAGTTAAGCTTGACAAAACAAATTGTTATTGTGATTTTATAGATGAGGCAGAAATTTAGAGAGATTAGATGAGTTTGCCAGTGTATTAGAAATGAGATTCAGGACAATTATTCTCAACTTAAAAAGCCCTAGTTTTCAAAATCCAAACAGAAAAAGTGAAACTTGAAAGCAGAAGGAAGTGAGAACTTAAGTTACCAATGACAAAGGAAGGAAGTGATATGGCAACCCTTTTTCTAGAACTGATATAGCCTCTGAATTTCTCTCACTTTTGTCATCAAAGGAACAAGTCTACTACCTCTCTCTTAAGGGAGAGAGAGGAGAAAAAGGGAAGGACAGCACATAAGCAGAAGAATTGCCCAATTCTAACTTTGTAATTCCACTTTACTGGGATAAATAGCTGAAACATTTCTGTGAGTGAGAAATCAGTCTACCCCTCATTGAAACACATCAGGCTCCGGGGAAACACAGTAAATAAGGAATATGCTGCTTACCAGTGACTATGGAGGGTGAGGACTGCAGCCAGTGAGTAGTCCATTGCAGAGCTCGGGAACAGATAGGCAGTTGGAAGCAGCCCCAGTAACAAGACACTGACAGCTCTCTCACTAGTCCAGTGCAGAGATGCAGCCTTAGAGTTAGCTAAAAGTGACATGACAGAAACAAGTGACATAAGGGAAGGAACTTAGGACACATTTTCAACCTGAATATGTATATATTAGTGCACAAAAAGTAGTCAATTTGTGAAGCTAACAAAATGTATAAAAGATTTAACAAAGAACATGAGAAGAATGGGGAGCTTAGAAAAATGACTGCTGGTTCTTTCGTTTTCTTACAGAAAAATAGATTCCCACTTTTTGGGGAGAGATAAATCTGTGTATTTGCAAAGTATGAAATTATCACTGAACAATAACAAACTGTTGGAGACATTGGAAATGGAAATGATTATTTGGCAAGCTCATTTAAAAAACCTCTCTTTTCTATTTATGTAAAACTTCTGCAGTGGAAAAGAAATTCCATCTGAAAAGCCACGTAGAAAATTTTCTTTCAAAACCAACCAGCTCCAAGAGAACAGGAAAGTCTACATGCCACTTGCAGACTCTTGTGGTCTGCTTTATATCCTATTACTTGTGAATAACTTTAAAACATGCTACAAATAATTTTGGCTTTATCCCAGTACTTTATGAGGGGTACCATAATTAATTGGGTTTAATCAAGACTCAATATCAGATCCACACTTCTATTTGGAAGAAAAAAAAAAACTAAAAACAACTCATATGTTCATACAGTACTTCACAATTAACAGTATAATCCTCAAATACAAGGATATATTGTATCTATTTTAGATTAGGAAATTGGATTCAAGGTAAGATGACCTGCCTACATTGGAAATCAATGTAAGGATATGACATGCCTGAGAAAACTAAGGATTTGAGAAACTACATGATGTGCTTAGTTGTTATACAGCTAAAAAGTAATAAGCCACGACTCAAATTCAGATCTTTTCGTTCAAACACCTTTTCTCCTATACTACACCTAGTCTTAGTCTAGCTTCTGTAGTTTCTGAGCTCAAAAAAATCCAGATCTAATAATACACCGACCTTAAGAGGCAGGTGCCTAAAGGTCTTAGAAAGCAGCAGCTCTGGATTTGAAATAAAAGGATCTCAACTTCTAGCGCTGGGACTCTCTATGTGAGCTTGGGCAAGTTAAGGCTCCAACCCTCCTTCAGTTTCTCCATTGGTAAAATGTGGTCATTAGACTAAAGTTCCTTTCAGCTTTATAATCTGAAACCTGGATTTTAATGCTAGTATCTTCCTCTCTATTGATTATCTTCCACTTATTCTGTATATAGGTCGCCTGTGAACAAATGTCTGTTTTGGGCTCCTTGAGAGAAGAACTTGTTCTTTGCCTATCCCCAGACTTAGCAGGCATTTAATGTGTGCTGATTTGTCGTCCTGAACTGCAAAAACAAGACACTAAATCTTTCCTTCGGAGATGATAAAATGAAAAAAAAATCAATTATCAATATGTCAATTATGTAAATTAAAATTTTTAAATTACTTATTAGTGACTGCCAAGTGATTTTAATTATCAACCTAAATTAGGGTGCACAATACATGCAAAAAAGTTTTAAATGACCTGTTTTGCATTATTAAATTATCTATTTTGAGTCCTTTGTATTACCTAAATATTAAAGGATGACTCTTCTCCAAATAATGAGTCTCCGAAAAACAAAGTCTTCTGCATTTAATTTTTCAGAATCAGACATTTCCCTATGCTGACACTAGAGGAGGCAAAAAGATAACGGCAACACTAGGGGAATCTGAAAACCTGTGGCTCTCTCCCAAAGTTCTCAAGTCATTTGTGGACAAGTCAATTCGAATGTCTGTGCTTCAGTTTCCTCGTTTCTAAATTAAGGGGCTCAACTAGATGATTTGTCTGGCGGAGTCGAGGGTCACTCTGGGCTGGGATTGCAGCCCGGCTGGCCAAGGGTGAGGGTAACGGATGGAAGGCCGGCTGGGGCCGGGGGCAGGACGTACAGCAGTGGCTGGCAGACAGGTGGATGTGCCGACCTCCGGGGACAGGCCGGTCCGGCAGAGAGGCTGAGACGAAGGCGGGTCTGAGCAAGCGGGGACCCAGGAGCAGAGCTACGGAGAAAGGCAGACGGTCAGTGTTGGGGAAGGGGAGGTCGTGGGGCGGAGCCCTGGGCCGAGGGCCAGTCCCTCGGTTCTACAACCCCCGGGGAGATTCCGGGGCAGGAACGGGACCGAGCGGCGACTCCGGGTCCTCACAGGGGACACGGTCCAAGTTGCACTGAGGGGCGAAAGAAGCCCGTTACCTCGGGACTGGGATCCTCAAAAACCGCTAGAGTGCTGACCCCTCCCATCGCGGAAAACTCCACGACCAGAGCCCTCCGTCTGTCGGTAGCCTCACCTCTGCTCCCCCGGGCGCAACCAAGGTTCAAGCGTCCTAAGGCTGCAGCCACAGACAGCGCCATGTCTATCAGAAGCGTTCAAGGTCACTCAGTGACCCGGATGTGCTTAGGACCGCTTCCTGCATTGCGGATCCAAAAGCCGAACTGAACCGGAACCTGGAAGAAAAAGGACTAGGGAGTTGGGAAAAAGAACCCGGATGAGCCGGAAACCGGAGTCGGCGTACCCTGGTTGGTAAGGAAGTGGAACTCCCACCGGAGGGTCGGACATGGCGGAATTGGCCGAGGCCGACGAGGCTGAATTACAGCGTTTGGTGGCGGCAGAGCAGCAGAAGGCGCAGTTCACTGCACAGGTACTGAGACTTAGGACTGGGTAATAAAGGAGGGCTCAGGTTGGGGGTAGGTGCAAATGCTAGAGTGAACAGCCTACCACGAGGCGGCTGCTGCTGCATCTAAGCCAGGCCCTCCTTGGTGGGATGTGCGAGGCAGGCAGGCGCCGGGGGCTCTCCGGGTTAGAGGAGAGGGAGGATTCGCAGGGATTAGCGTTTTAAAGGGGATCTAATACAATCCAACCCCATCCCCCTCTCATTGTGTCCCGAGTGGGTTTTCTTTCCAAGGTCACACAGGGTAATTAGTTAAATTAATTTTCAAGTTTGAAGTCGGAAAGCGTGTCTTACACAACCCCAATAAAGGGGAGGTAATTTAAAAGAGAGGAAAGAGTTCTGTTTGGGGGAGAATAAAGGAGAGCGCTCCTGCTGGAGCCCACCCCGAGTGCAGCGTTAAATTGTGTGGGCGGTGCAGCAGGCCTGAAGTGGGTGCGGAGTCTGTTAGCTGTGATTAAATTAAGGTGTGACTGATATAGAGGGGGGGAGGATGCTAAAAAGGAAGAGTCAACAGGATGTACATCGTATCTGCTATTTATGAGTTGTTAATCGCGGGTGTGGGCTGGACCAGTAGAAAGAGAATTTGGGTTTAGGTCCGCAGATTTAGGATTTAAAATTACCAATTCCCCTCCCCCTTATGGACCAAAGGTCCAGAGACGTTGTGGCTGCCCAAGGTCACACAGTAGTAAGTGGCAAAACTTGCATTCCCAGGTGCTGGATCTATATTCCTGTAGACAATTGCTCTTAGAGATACTTGAAAAACAAGTGACAGGGGAAACAAAATTTTAAATAGAATAATGTAGCAACAATGTACAAAATATATGGAGAGACAGAAAACTATCTCAGCAGTTTTAAGCATGAAATAACAAGGATCTGAGCAAGGTGAATGGCCGTGAAAACACAGGCCAGGCATGAGTCTGAGAGACATTTTGAAAAATTGGTAAGAAATAAAGGCAAAGGAAAGAGAAGTATCAAAGATGACTTAAGTCTGAGCAAATGAAAGGAAAAGGGAAAACCAGAAAAGAGGTAAGAGAAGTACTGGCTATTCCCCTACACTAATTAATAATGACTTTCTTCCTCAGGTACACCATTTCATGGATTTGTGCTGGGATAAATGTGTTGAAAAACCAGGAAGTCGTCTAGATTCCAGAACTGAAAATTGCCTGGCTAGTTGTGTGGACCGATTCATTGATACCACTCTCACCATCACAAGTCGATTTGCTCAGCTTGTACAGAAAGGAAGCCAGTAGGAGAACCCTTATCGCTGCCCTAAGTGGGGGAAATGAATGGAAAAACAAAAAGATCTGTAACTGAACAGTTTATGTACCATAGGAGAAGTCTATGAAAGGGTAAAGAAATCATGAACAGATCAACTTGGGATCTGTGGCTAAACCTGTATTTATTTTAAAAGAATGAAATGTTCAAAAAGTGAAATCTCTTTATTTGGAATTTTGGAATTCCAGATTGCATTACATCATTTATTTGATAAATATGACCCCCCCCCCCCTCAACCTTGGTCTTAATTACTTTATTTTTTTTTTAAAATCCTACCTCAGGGTTTAGAGATCCCTGACTGTCTGAAAATCCCAAAACACTTATCAAAGGAAAAAAAAACAGGGTTCCAATGCTGGTAGTGCAAATGGGAGACAGTGGATTTAAAAGCCACCCTGAGCCTTTTCCTCAGGAACTGGAAGAACTTTAGAAGTCAATGAGACTTAGAAAAGGAAAATTTGGAGTTTAGAAGGCAGTAGAGAGCAAAGGCAGCCCCTTTACTCCTGTATGCTCACATACAAATAAATGTGACCAAAAATAAAAAACAAGCTGCAGAAGAACACATTAACTAGAAAAAGAAAGCTGCAAGTAAGAGAAAAGACTCTTGGCTCATGGGAGAGTACAAACTTCTAGAGACTCTTCCTAATTTGTCAAGTACCTAGAATAAGCTTGGTGCAAAAAGCAATGTTGAAAAAAATGACCAAAAGACAATACCAGTTAGGATCCATTTCTTAAAGAATCACAGAAAATACTGTTAAGGGATTGTCATTTTAGAATCTCCTACCTCTAAAATCTCTGCCAAGTAATAGGCCTTCCCTTCAAAAAAATTCCTGATTAAAAACTGGCATTTAGTGAGTTGGCAAAAAGTACATAAACTGGAGTCAGAAGAGTTAGTCATATAGATGTCCAAAAAAGGTAGCACCTACTGGTTAGCCAGTGGACGGAGGGCCTTTGCTCAAAGATATATTTGCAGGTTAATTCTGTAGGCTGTAGGATATTTTTTAAAGGTTTTTAGAAATAATTCATACCTACAGAATTTTAGGTGTTATGTGGAAAAATTATATTCTATCATTGTAAGGTGTATCCCATTATTTTTCCCTCTGTTGTCTATAATATTCCCTATAAAGTCAGGATTATTCCCACTTTTAAGAATGGGGAAAATGAGGCACAAGAGGTTAAATGACTTGTTTAGGACCTCACAAATATAATCAATAATGGTAGGGCCAGGTTAGGCTTAGTTTTAGTTCTCAGACTCAATAACAGCTACACAACACCATAAGTTAAATATCTGTTCTAAGTGAGTCAAAGTTTAGCTATATTATATCAATTAAATCACAGAATTTAGGAAACAGAAAGGATAGTCCACATCACTCCTGCTTCTAACTATACCCCCAAGAAAACCTTATTTGAAACACCTCTAGGTCCCAATGGAACAAAATGAAATAGCCCAACTTTCTTTACTGAGAGAAAAAGAGTGGGACAGGATAAAGATATTTTGAGTCCTCTGGAGGGCTGGGAAGAGGCAAATATGTCCCTGAGAGACCTACATTATTTTGGAGCTGACCTGACTTTCTAGTTAAAGGTGAAATCTGGAATTCATTTACAGACTTGGAGACAAAAACAAAGAAAGACAAAACTATTTAAATGATATCAGTGTCCTGCATCCTGTTCAGGGCACACAACTAGACAGCATGGTTAGATCCTATTTTGACCCCATTCAAACTAGGACTCTTACATAGCCAAAAGAACTTCACATAAAAATTAAAATCAGGCAAAATGTAACAGTACAGCTGAGATTTTTACTGCCTTATTCAGGCTTGGGGGAGGGGGGGGGGAAGGGGAGAGTTATAAAGAAAACAGGTTTCTGGGCCCTACTTAATTGGGAAATGTACCAAGAAAGCCCCACTCCTTTCTGGTGACAGCTGCCTGTAGTTTTTATTGCAAAGGAAAAAGGCTTGTTCCTGTGCCCATTTCCTCAAGTACACTGGGCCAGCCAGAATAGGACTAAAACTTCGATATTAAAACCAAACTGGGGTCTAGATATACATATCTAAGGATCAAAGGCACCAAGGCTGAGAATGAAGAGCCAGGTATGGTATAACACCTGTTATAGGAAGGTCAGAGGAAGATTATTTGAAGTGATTAAACATTTAAGGCCCCACAATTTCCTTGTTGAATTCTTTGAGGTCATACCATCTGCACTTGGGGCTAGTCAACAAAGCAAAATCATCTTTCCACACTGTCCTCTTGGACCTAACACCTGCTTCCCCCAAACTGAGCACTTTAGTGGGAGCTCCCAAATTACTGGCTTCTCTTTCCTCTGATTTGGGGAATAGTGTGCATGAGACTGAGTGTGGCTAATTGCAAAAAATAATCTCTTCAAGAAACCTTCATTACAAAAACTAACAGCTTCCCCATTACTAATAAAAGGGGATCAAGTTTTAACAGGCTCAAATAGGAGAAAATCCATTGGTAAGGATTTGGATGGCACAAAGCAGCTCCTACCCACGTGGGCTACTTGTTCTAACGAGAGGGTCCCTGCCACATCTGTCAAGTCCAAGGGGTCACCTGGGAAACATGGAGAGTGAAGCATTCCTCCATTTAGTCCTCCTCAGAGCTCTCATCCGTCTTTTCATCTGGGGCCACCTTCCAGTTCTTTCGTTTGCTGGTCCTCTCTTGTACCTCACTCTTCCTTTTTGTTGGGGTGATGTGAACTTTCTGATCCTTTTTCCTTTTGGTTTTCTTGGCGTCTTTTTCCTCACTTTCCTCAGAACTACTGGATGCTGAATCATGTGGATGAGAAGAATCACTTTCTGACTCTGAGAAAGAAGCAGGTTTCTTAGGGGCCTTTTTCCTTGACTTTTTCTTTCGCTTATGTGACTGTTTCCCTTTCCTAGCACTGGAAACCTGAGTTTCTCCTGAGCATTCACTTGAGGAATCTGCAGCTCTATCTGTGGCTTCCTTTTTGCTTTTCTTTTGTTTTTTGTGTGACCGTTTTTTTTGTTTTTTTTTGTGGGATTTCTTTGACTTCTTACGTTTATGAGACTCATGAGTAGATGACTTTTCCTGGGGAGGTGTGTTTCTTCCATTAATAGCATCTTGCTGATCACTATGAATAGAAGAAAAAAAAAAGATAAATGTGACAGAAACAGCATTTTACTTAAGCTTTAATATTTTTCATTTGGACTTGAGATACAGCATTGGTTAAAAGCCTAAGCAAGGAATTGAGCTAAGACTTGGGGTTCCATTTCCAACTTGCCAAAGGGGTTGCTAAGTGACAAAGTGATTTATTTCCCCTTTGGGTCTTTTGTTTTCTTACCTCTAAAATAAGGGTAAAAATAACTACCCTATTTCACTGGAATTACAAGGAATAAGTCAAAATAATTGCAGAGCCATTTGGAAACACCAAAAAGCAGTAGCCAGTAACACACTGCCTTCCCCTACTGAAGTAGTCACAAGTGTCTCTGATCATGTGGACAAAGGCAAATGATTTCACACATCCTTTATTCAAAAAACAAAAAAAACACAGCTTAGCAACTCAAAATAGATGGACTTTTCTTTTCTTTCTTAGTAAACCAACAGAACTCACCTATCTGTGTCAAATTCCTCGGGATACAGTTCTTTATATCCACTGTGACCCCATCTGTAAAATGACAAAGAAATGCCCTATATGTTCAGAAATTAAATATTAGAACACTAGGACTGAAAGGAAAAAAAAAAAGAAAAGAAAACATGAGAATGCCAATTCATGGAATCAGACTACAGAGATTGGAGGATTAAGCGATATACAGTCCAACATCTATTTTACAAATGAAAATATAAAAAGCCTAGAATTGAAGAACTTCCTCAAAATCTTTTAGCAAGGCAGTGGTAAAGTCGAGGCTTAAATTTAGGTCTCCTAATTCCCAATCTAGTGAGCTTTTCCACTCTCTTAAGCATTTATTTATTTATTTGAGGCAAAAATTTACAGATAGTGGGCTCTTTTGTTCATATGAAAATTTACCAATCCTTGAATCATTGAGAAACATTAAATGACTCTTTGATAGCACCAACTCAGGGACACAACCCTGAAATTACTATTCAGCAAGTTGCTAAAACACAAGGATGTTTTCCAAAATAGAACTCTGTATGATGAAGTAATATTAGATTAAAATCAAAAGAACAATATTTGGGCCCCACCTCTTGCATTTAACGAATATGACATCTAACAAGTCCTATCACCTTTATGGCCTGAAATTTCCTTCTCTTAAATGTAAGGATAACCTAGCCGACATATGGATCTGACACCTACACTGGTACAATGGAATTTTAAGAGCAAAATCACTAAAACAGTATTTTGGTCACAAACCTGTCTGGCATGTTGGCCTCATAATTATATAGCTTTCTATTCCAGGATCGAGTCCTAAGTAAATCATCTTCAAATGTCCCAGGAATTTCTTGCTTCGTCCTCCAATAGACTCGATGGCTTTCTTCGTCAAAACCATCACTTCGCATTCGGCTAGGATAGAAAGCAGACTCACATTTAGCTTTAGAAATTATCTGTACATGATTGAGACCAGTCCTGATTGTTCAGCAATGAAGAGAACCATCTACACCCAGGGAGAAGACCGTGGGAAGTGAGTGTGGAATACAACATAGCATTCTCACTCTTTCTGTTGTTGTTTGCTTGCATTTTTATTTTCCTTCTCAGGTTTTTTCTTTCTAGATCTGATTTTTCTTGTGCAGCAAGATAACTGTATGCATATGTATACATATATTGTACTTAACATATATTTTAACATGTACTGGAATACCTGCCATTTAGAGGAGGTGATGTGGGGGAGGAGAAAATTTGGAACAGAAGGTTTTGCAAAGGTCACTGTTGAAAAATTACTCATGCATTTTTTTTGTAAATAAAAAGCTATGATAAAAACATTTAAAAATAATAATAATCTCTACAGTTTCTCTAGAACATGATACAAGGTTTACAAAACAAGCAAAGAGAAGCCTTCATTTGATGAGAATCATCTCTATGAAAGGCTGCATCTCTTTGGGTTATTCTTCAACTGTATAGTGGAAATAACATATTATTTGCTCTACTCTATGTTAATGCATAGTAGAATCCAGAAACAAGCAATTAGATCACTTCTAGACTACTGCCAATTTCACCTAATCTTCCCTAGAATCAATTAGAATAAAGAACTCTTTCACTAGAGATCCATATCAACATAGTTTCTACATATAAAAAAAGCATACTATTTTATGTTACCAGAAATGCCATTTTAAATTGAGCAACTGAAGTGAAAAGAATTTTAAGAAAAAAAGTAGTAGACTGCCAAATTAAAATAAAATCCCTTGTAATGCATAAACAAATCAAAGAAATTATGTTTTTTATATTTTTAAAAGCCTGCTAGTACAGATTTCTGGCACATATTTTTAATTAAGTGGACAACTGGTAATCTGTGAGATCAATGACCATTCCCACACAGCCAAACACTTAAGGACTGGTGGGCCCTTGTACTCATACAACTCTACACAATCATACTTAAATAGCTGAGTAGGGATGAGATTATGTATTCAAGAATAGATGAAGCAGATGAGAAATGGGGCAAGACCCGTAACAGACAATTACAAGATGTAATGAAAGAACCAACTAAAGATACAAAGGTAAAAATGAAGACTGCAGAACCCTAAGACCCTGCCCATTTTTGTGGAGCAATTTTCAACTTTTGATAATATACATGATTGCAAGTGAATGAAATCAGAGCTAAAGTCACTAAATCAATGCATTCTCTGGGTTCAAAATATGCAAACTAATCAATGACTAAAAAGAAATGATTATGGAATTATGCCTACTAGCCTGAAGAAACTAAGTTGTTTTTAAACACAAGTGGGTGATTTTGAAAACCTTCTTTAGCATTATTTTAATTCTTGAAGCTGTAAATCCACCTCGAGCTCCTGGGTAATATTCTCCTTTGTGACCCCCGATAAGCATCTTCCATTTGTTTCTCCAGTTCTCTTATCTTCCACATATCTGTCTCCTCCTGAATCTGAAAATGATCCAAAAAAGCAAATAAAAATGACACTATAAGTGTTATAAGGGAACAGACATATTATAAAAGATCTCTAATGAAGACAAATTTACCAAAAAACACCACAATTACAATGTATTACACTATTATGGTACAGCCTTGATTTATTTTCAATGCATCTGATCAACTACAAAGACCATAGGTCTGATGAGACCCTTCAACCTTGAAGAAGTGTATTGCCTGAACTGAGATGACTGGCACGATCACACAGCTAACAAGCTTCAGAGCTGGTATCAGATGATTTGAATCCACGGAGTTATGGCTATAAGTCCTGCGCTTTATCCCTATGCTATACTGCTTCTAAAAATAAAAATGGCTGCTGGAGGCAGTCTCCCCCCAAAAAAAACTACAGAGAAAAGAGGGAGGGGAGGGAGAATGAATATGATCACTGAATGGGTACAACCTTAGTCAAACTGAGACCTATTAAAGACCTTGGCTTAAAATAAACAAAGTTTACCACTGCTTTCAGGACCATCTCCAGCCATCCTGATCTATATCTGGCTGCTGGACCTAGAAGGCTCTGGGAAGCAGGTGACCTTGACTAGCCCTCCCTCACTTAAACCCATGTCATAGCATCCCCTCCCTGATATGATGGTCCTTTTTAAGAACGAAGGACAAAAAAAACAACAAAGAAGAAAGAGGATGATAACTGTCAAATTTTGCAAAGTGGAAAAGACAAAAAGAAAATTTGCAATGAATGGCTTTAATTTTCTTAGTTCCCTTAATTTTCTAAGCAAGAGGTAAGATATTCTTTCCATAGAGAAAAGCAGGAGTGTTGTAGGAAGCTTCAAAGATGACTGAAATAGAGAGTTAATCTGGAAGGGATAAAAGTATCCTGTCTCAGGATTAAGAGCCTACCAGAAATTATCAGTCTCACAATGTTCAGCAGAAGATGAGGAAAAGCATATGGTCTAACAAAATGGGTACAGCAATCAAACAAAAGATTCAAGGGGAGACGATAGTGTATATATAGTTAGCTACAGGTGAAGACTGTGACAGAAGAGTGATGGACTAAGAAATCAGGGAGGAATGAAAGAACTGAAAATCATGGTGACTTCTTACAACAGGTTTAGAAGGAATGAAGCAGGAACAGAGATGGAAGAACAGATGTTAAACTGGAGTGAAAATTGAGAGTGGAGAATCACAGACATTGTATATTTATAGATGATGATGACAAGAGCTTGAACCAGGTGAAACACACAGGTCATAAGAAGAGAGGAAACCAATAAAGTAAGACGTCATGATGTTTGATATGAGGGCAGAGGTTAATGTAGAGAACTAGACTTTGAGCCAAATAATGAACTTATAGTGAATGAAGTATATGATCCAAGTAATGAATGATGACATATTTAAAGCTGGAAGGGACTTTAAATGAAATCCAACTTCCTCATTTTACAGATGAGTAAGCTGGGGCCCAGAGGCAAAGTTACTTGTCCAGAGTCACATAACTAGGCACGATGGAGTGACAACCTAAAAAATGGGAGAGAATAACTGGAGACCAGCAGATAATTGCAATGAAGATCTAAAACATCTTCAGAGGTTCTGATCCTTTAAAGTAGGAAGAGATCTTAATTAGGACTCTATTAGAGTTCATCAGATCATAACTTTGGGGCTGGCATGAATTTCAAGAGGCTATTGAGCCCCACCCCATCATTTTACAAATGAGGAGACTAAGGAACAAAAGGGAAGTGATTGCCCAGAGTAAGATGGGAAATGTAGCAGTAAGGATCTGAATTCACACTTTACAACTATAAATCCAGTATTCCTTCTATTGTACAATGCTGCTATCTCTCATTACATCCTGTGATTTGGCCAGAGGGAATGACCCCAAAAGGAGGAGAACCTACCAAAAGACAATGACAGACAAAAGGGTCACAAAGAACAAAGAGTGTGCCCATCTTTCTCCTAGCCTGATGTATGAAGGGGCAGAGGAGAAGGAGCATCAGACCTTGAGAGGGAAGGAAGTGAAAAGAGAAGTCTGGAATGAGAGGAAGTTGGCTAATAATTGTATGGAAGAGAAGACAAAGAAGGATAGGAACTAGGGAAGGACCAGGCTGAGCTAGATAGTGATGAGATTGAAATGAGTGGTGGAAAAAAAACTTGGCAGAAATTACAGTTATTAGGGAGATATCTTAGAGGATGGGGGAACACAAATGATGAGTTGCTCCTTTACACTATGGTCCTTTGATCATGGAAGACAACCCTAGGCTTTACTCTCTCAAAAAGTCACAGAAGCAAAGGTCTAATCCACTAAGGAGACTGGGTTGATAAATACCTGGTGATGGGGTCCAAAGGGGCCTGACTACTCAACAAATAGCATCAGTTTCTTTGCCTTATCCTAACATGTCAGAAATTGATGCAAATCTAGAAAATACCCTAAATATAGAGATGCACATGATTCCTGGTTAAGCCTGGTGTCTAATGTTCTGGTTCTGAATATGATCCTAATGGCAGATCTGAGGGCTGTATAGAGGGCTGAGAAGGTAGTGCTCTCTATCCACATCTACTGATGGAGAAGGGAGAAAGAAAGATCTGGTTTCAGAGACAGCATGCTCCTGCCTTCACCAATGATAGGCTCCTGATAATGAAAGCTTTGGTGAGGGAAAAGGGAGGAGGAAATACTTTAAAACATGCCTGAGTATCATGGTTAAAGCAGTTTCTTTGGAAAAGAAGGCTTAACCCCTAAGGGGATCAAGGCTGGCATGAGGCCAGATTTACACCTACTCTCAGGTTCCTGGCTAGTTCCCCTGCTATTGCTTATCTAACTTCTTTTAACAGTCTTCTAAATTATAAAATAATATATGACGAATCTAAGAATTCCACACTAAACCAAAACACAGAGATTAAAGAAAGACCTCCCAGACACAGCAACACTGTCCTCCTACCTTATTGTGAGCATCTGTGTGCCGAATAACATTTCTCAGAAGGACTTTCCCCAGAGGGATTCGAGACATTATTCAACCTGAAATATATAGAGACACCATCATAAGAATAATATCTTCTATAATACATTACACATGTATGTTTTTCGAATGTTAGGTCCATCATTTCATTGTAGTCTCACAACTACTCTTTAGAGGGTAAGTAATTTTTCTTTTCTGGGCTTCAGTTTCCTCATCTACAAGACACGGGAGCTGGATTAAATTCAAATTAAGATCACAGCATTTAGAATTCAGATGAAACTTTTATGTCTAATCCAAGCCTTTCATTTTACAGATGAAGATAATGACTTAATTTTTAAAGTTTTTTTTTAAGCTCTGACAAACTGAATCCATGAGAAATGGGGCAGATACGCAACCCTATTTGACAACTCAAGAACCTGGATCCTAGAGTTTTAATTACTTGCCCAAAGTAAATAAATCAATGCCAAAGCCATGACCAGAATCCCATCCCGTTCCCATCCCGTTTATTTGCTATCGGTCCCTACAGGGCAAATACTCTGACCGTCAAAAGCAACTGCAACACCTGACATCCTTTAAGCATATCAGAGGGGGCCACTGTTCTCCCTTTAGGTGAATTCTCCTTGCCTATTGTGTCCACAGAACCCAAGACACTAAGGGTCTAGTTCAACGTTTACAAGAATAGTAAGGCCTTGAAGCTACGATTCCACAACTGTACACAGCCCTTCACTTCCTCCAACTCCCCGAGAAATCACCCACCTATTTGGGGGAGGCGCAGAATCACGGTCCTACAAACTTTCCTAGGACACGTGAAAACAGGTGCCTGAGGTCAGAAGCGGCAGCAAGGCGAGCTCCGCATCAGGAGTTCTGGGCCTGGTTCAAATCCCAATCCCGCTATTTACGACCCTACCCCAGCCGTACTTAAGACTTCAATAACTTCCCTTCCCTGGCCCTCAGTTTATGCGTCTGCACAATGGGGACAGGATCAGGAGGCTTCGGGAGCGCCTAGGGGGTAGGCTCTCCACGGAGTAGCCGGGATTCTGGCCCAACTTTCCAGACAAGGGTGGGTGTCCTAGGGCTCCTCGCCCCACCCTCAGCGACCTTGGGGCGGAGGGAAAGGGTCACCGCCCACCCACGGGATCCCTCCCCCACCGAAGCTCCGACCCCTTCCTTTTCCCCAAATTCCGCCGAATTCCGTAGGATGCTTCGAGATCCCTCCGTAGAAAAGCGGCTGGGATTCGGCGACTCAGTGACCGAGATTCGGGCTCCGCAGCCCAGTGCCCACACTCATCCCCATACCGTGAGCTCCGGAGTCCCGGGGCAAGCAGGGGAGGGAAGAGTCTAGGACCACCTTCCAGTGCTGGCCGGAAGTAGGAAGTACTTCCCTAGTGTACTGAGAAATTCTTCCCCTTCGGAAGTCCTGTACCCTTCATCACCTCCACCCTTAACACGAGATTTCGCGGGACTCTCCCTAGGCTAAGAGCGAAGAAGTATCTCTCGAGGAGTATCAATATAACAGCGTCTGGCCCAGAGAAACAATGCCGGAGCGGCCCGGAGAGCCTCCCAAGCTAGTGTGGGCCGAAGTTGGACTCGGAACCGGGTGCGAGGAGCGCAGAGATGCGCAGACGTTCCCCGGGCACAGTTAGGCGTTGCACCGCGGCTGGTTGCCGTGGTAACCACGGCAGCTGGGGCGCGAGCAGTAAGATCAGTGAATCAGTCTGACTGTCTAGTCTCTCGGAAGTGGTCGAGGCCGTGAGTGGATCAGGAGCTCTAAATCCCCTTCTTTTCCTCTTTCCCAGGAAGTCTTGAGGACAAAATAGAGGGAGTAATAAGGGAGAAGGGTGAGGAGTGCGTAGAGAAACTGAGGCAGGGCAGAAAAGACAGGTCTGATGCTACGAGGGCGGGCGCAAAGATGCTGGGGAGCAAGTGTCCTCTCGATCTTAGGCTTTGTGAGTGGGGAGCCTCAGGACTAGGAGAGATTCCCCACAGAGAGGGGCCAGAAGGGCTTAGGGAGGTGTGGGGGTGCGGTGGAGAAAGGGTCAAGGGGCATTACCGAGAATGCTCGCTCCGCCAAGCGGTCAGCTCTTACCGTCTCATTCCCCAGACCAAAAGAAGATGGCTGCTGGCCTTTCAATTCCTTGGAATCAGATGACAGTCACCGATGGGACTGGAGTGGGAAAGATAGGCACTGTGGGAAGCAGAGAGGGAATTGCGAAGGGGGAATCACAATCAACGTTTTTATAAATGCCCTTATTTTTTTAACCTCCATAGCAAGGAATTAAAATGTTACACAGTTTAAGGCCTTCAGTTAGTGTTGTATTTAGTGTGCCGTTTTAAAATGGAAAGGATACCATTTTAAAATCTTGTTTATGCCATATAAACGCCTTAGTATCTCCCAATTAACCTTTCCTCAGGGAAGGTATGTCTTTCCACATACTTGCTTCCAGGTCATGGAATCATCACCAAAAAGTTTGCTTACCCAAGTGACTCAACTCTGGAATCTCCTCGATGACCTGGCTGAAAGTGACCCCAAACGTTATGAGAAGTTCATTCAGCAGCAGCTGGAAGAAGGGGAGAAATACTGTGCTGTCCCAGAGCCACAAATCTGTGTTCAGACTAAGATCTTGGTTAGTAGAAGGGGAGCCTGAGGATGGGAAGATTTCAAATTAAATGATTTTGTGTCTTAGAGCCTTTATTTCTACCACAAGGCAGTGTTTCAAGGGAACTATAGCTCCAGAATAAGAAATTGAATGTCAGTGCCAAAAATGGTACTCATCAGGAATTTCTCAGCTAATTGAATAGGAAAAAGCAGGTGCATTCATGGGATTTTCTCCACCTAGGTTCCTTTTATCCAAGTCAAACTTCATTAGGGAATAAATTAAGGAGAATCATAAGTAGGCTTGTTTTGTACATACAGGGAAAAAACTAGATAGATACCTTATTATCATTTGGAATAGTATGTTGAATCACAGAATTCCAGAATACTAGAGTTGAAGGAACATTAAAAAGTCATCTAATCTAATTTTTGCCTGAAGTATATACAAGTACTTGTTCAATATTCAGTCTGTTTGAACATTTCCACAAGTCTAATAAAAGTCAATCATATCCCTAACATCCCCATCTTATTTACAGATAAAGAAATTAAAGCTCAGAGGGGCTAGGTAGCTTTCCCACATACAGCTCAGAAGATTCAGAGACAGGGTTTGAACCCAATCTTTTTTTATTTTTAATAATAGCTTTTTATTTTCAAAATATATGCAAAAATAGTTTTCAACATTCATCCTTGCAAAGCCTTGTGTTCCAAAATTTTTCTGCCTCCCCTTCATCTGCCTCCCCTAGATAGCAAGCAATCCAATATAGGTTTAACATGGGCAATTTTTCTAAACATTTCTACATTTATCATGCTATACAAGAAAAAATCATATCAAAAAGGAGGAAAAAAACAAGGAAAAAAAGCCTACAATAACAAAAAAAGGTGAAAATACTATGTTGTGATCCACATTCCCTACCCCAGTCCTCTTTCTAGGTGCAGATGGCTCTCTCCATCAGATCTATTGGAATTGATTGGCCTGAATTATCTCATTGTTGAAAAGAGCCACAATCCATCACAGTTCATTCTCACATAATTTTGTTGTTGCTACAGTATTCTCTTTGGTTCTACTCATTTCATTTAGCATCACATCACGTAAGTCTCTCCAGGCCTTTCTGAAATCATCCTGCTGGTTGTTGAACCCAGTCTTAATAAATTCAAGTCCACTCCTCTTTCCACTATACCAACTTGCACAAAAGCTAGGATTCTTTTGCAGCATGCCAATTTTGATGTGTTATCCACTGGAGTTGTTTCTATGTCCTTTTTATATTCATAACCATCCACTGACTCAGTCTTCCTCTAGCTATTGATTTTTCTTATCTACATTCTGAAGTTCTCATATTTTTCTGCACACAGATTACAGAAATTAAAAGAAAAAGGATCCTTCTCTAAAGAACAAAATAATGCTTTCTTCTTCTTTTTTTTTTTAATAATGCTTTCTTCTAAAATTTTCTCATACCCAGTTTAGTAGAGTGAATATTTTGACCTAATTTAGAGATTCTTCACTCCATATTTATAGTACTTCTCAAGAGAAAATGGATTTTCGTTCAGTTGATCACACTCAAGCTACTAGACCAATTCAATTTGTTCTCTCTTTCTCATGAATTACAAGTGTACATTATGTAAATCAATTATACAGAATCAGTCCCAAGCACAAGACAATGTGAGAAACACTTAGGTGGTGTTTGATAAAATGCTAGTGGCCACTACACACCTGTCAGATTGGCTAAAGTGACAGGGAAAGATAATGTGGAATGTTGGAGGAAATGTGGGAAAACAGGGACACTGATACATTGTTGGTGGAATTGTGAACACATCCAGCCATTCTGGAGAGCAATTTGGAACTATGCTCAAAAAGTTATCAAACTGTGCATACCCTTTGATCCAGCAGTGTTTCTACTGGGCTTATACCCCAAAGAGATACTAAAGAAGGGAAAGGGACCTGTATGTGCCAAAATGTTTGTGGCGCCCTGTTTGTAGTGGCTAGAAGCTGGAAAATGAATGGATCCCCATCAATTGGAGAATGGTTGAGTAAATTGTGGTATATGAACGTTATGGAATATTATTGTTCTGTAAGGAATGACCAGCAGGATGAATACAGAGAGGACTGGCGAGACTTACATGAACTGATGCTAAGTGAAATGAGCAGAACCAGCAGATCATTATATACTTCAACAATGATACTGTTTGAGGATGTATTCTGATGGAAATGGATCTCTTCGATAAAGAGAGCTAATTCAGTTTCAATTGATCAAAGATGGGCAGAAGCAGCTACACCCAAAGAAAGAACACTGGGAGATGAATATATACTGCTTGCATTTTTGTTTTTCTTCCCGGATTATTTGTACCTTCTGAATTCAGTTCTCCCTGTGCAACAAGGAAACTGTTCGGTTCTGCACACATATATTGTATCCAGGATATACTGTAACCTACTTAACATGTAAAGGACTGCTTGCCATCTAGGGGAGGGGGTGGAGGGAGGGAGGGGAAAAATCGGAACAGAAGTGAATGCAAGGGATAATGTTGTAAAAAATTACCCTGGCACGAGTTCTATCAATAAAAAGTTATTTAAAAAAAAAATGCTAGTGGCCAGAAGCCGCTTCAGTTATATGCAGAATGATGAGTAAAAAGAAAAAAGTTTTCTTTTCTAGAAACCAGAAGAAAAAGTACTATTCATCAATTTATGTCAGTGGACAAGAATCCCAGCACCCCAATCAAAGGCAGAACCTGTATCTTTGAGTGTTGGCCATCCAGAAGATGTTTCTGAGACATCAGGTATATAGAACATCAAAATAGGCTTTCTATTATTTTTCTCAGCAATCAGCTACCACCCAATAAATTTTAGCAGCAAAAATATATTTAAGGTAAAATTTTTATATTTCTAATAAACATATTGGAGAGTTAATCTTCAGTATTAACTAAATATATGTAAGATGTTAATCTAATTTTTTCAAAAACTCAGGCAGTTACTCTTATAGACAAGAAATTCTAATAGGAATTATTTTTGTACAGTAGGACTATAATGGAAATTATACTTTTGGAGTGCCTTAGCTTAATCCAGGCTTTTGGGTTAACATTATTAACAGTAGCATTACTTTGATATTGACAGTGCTATTACAGAAAAAACTTTCTGTTAACACAACACTGTTTGAACTGTCTAGAATCATACACAGTCATTGATGTTGCCTACAACCCTGATGTTCTCAAGACAGCAAAAAAGGATGAAATGGAAATGGATCAACTGATTCACCTGACAATGAAATGCATTGAGGATAGACACCAATTTACTCTTAACCATTCCTACCATATTACAAAAAGCAAGAATAAAGGAAGCCTCCAAAGGATGAAAAAGAATTTGATGGGGATCCAAAATGACCCAACAAATTTAAGTGAGAAAATGAAGAAAGGTAAGGAAAATTTTACTTAAAATTAGTGTATGTAAGGGGCAGGTAGGTGGCACAGTGGATAGAGCACCAACCCTGAAGTTAGGAGGACCTGAGTTCAAATCTGGTCTCAGACAGTTAACACTCCCTAGCTGCGTGACCCTGGGCAAGTCACTTCACCCCAATAGCCTCAGCAAAACAAAAGAAAAAAAACAAATGGACAAGTGAAAATCAGACCAATCTTATTTCTAAAACATTATAATATAACCCAGTAGTATTACAAAGCTGCAGGCAGCGCTGCTCCAACCAGATTAAATTGTAATTGGAAAATGTTGAACAAAGCAAATAAAAATGTAACAATGTTGATACACAATCTGTATTCAGTACTATTTATAGTGCTTTATTGCATTTTAATTATTATAATCTGACATATATCCCTTTTTTGCATCAAGAATTAAAGCTTGAGCAGTTGAGAAATTGTAGTGTGAATAACCAAGATGACATTCCACAACTCTTACTACCAAAGGACCATATTCCAAGCAAACAAGGTTGTCTAATTGAGGAAATTTCCAGTAGTGAGCTCCAAGTTGAGCTGAAAACTCCAAATTATAAGCTGACAGTTGTGAAGGATCAGAATGGGAAATCACTGAAAATTGAGATGAAAGTTGAACTTCCTGGTCTTAGTTCTGTCTGTGACTGTGACCTCAGTGTTTCAAAGGTAAGATAAAGAGATAACCATATGAAACCAGAAATATTTTATTTCTAGATTGCAAAAACAAATTTGTCCAATTGATGTGATTCTTTCATAGGATGATTTAGTGATTGAAGTCTCTGAAAAGTACCGATTACAGATAGATCTTCCAGAACCAGTTGACACTGAGACGACTATAGCAAAATTTATCACAGAGAAAGCTACATTAATCATCACCATGCCAGTACTGCAGTAAAAGTGCAACATGGATGTTAGGCTTTCATTATTCTATACTGAGCTCCTATGAAGGCATCATAGGTAAGAAGGTATTAATGTCAAATATCAATTTCAGATTTCTGAAGTTTTTATAGAATTTGCATCTCATCACATCTTTAAAAAATTCCTCTATCCCTTTTACCACAAATGGCCTTGCCCTTATCTTAGATAACTAAAACCTTTGAAGCTACAGCATCTTTCCTTTGATATTGATAACAATTACAAGTTAACAAATAGTTAAGATATAATGAATTTTTTAAAGTCACTTTTTTATCACTTTAGTGGAAGATTTACTCTTTTAAGGTATCAGTTAAACATACTGTATAAAGAAAATTATACTTGTACCTGAAGCCAATTCAGTTGTGTTTCCAAGTCCTGCCCTAATCTTTCAGCAAGAAGGGACCCTGGTCAGTGGGAGTGTGATCACATGATATGGTAGTTATTTTGGTTAAATTCTTTTAAATCTCAGCCCATCTTTTTCTTCTCCTCTACCCCTAGTGTACTATCTTTTAAACACCATGTTTAATGAATTCAACATTAATCATTTTTTATGGGTAGAACACTGTGCTAAGATTAACAGTCGTAATTTTGTCAAGTAGCAGGAATAGAATATACATAAATGATCTTTTCTTTGAACACTCAGCTCAAGCACCATCTTCTACTTGAAGTTTTGCTGATCCCTACAGCTGAGTACTCTTCCTCCAAAAAGGACCTTGTATTGATTTTTGTATTTGTTCCCAAGTACTCTTTCTACGTTGATAGTTTCCCTTCACAAAATGTAATCTCCACTAGGGTAGGGATGATTTCATCTTTGCTTCTGTATCTATAGCACCTTGAATAATGACTTAGAACTAGAATATAAAATTGTAAATTTCTACATCTATGATTCTTTGATGTACCAAGTGTCAAAAGAAACATCAACTCAAAGTGGAAGGGGGAAAAACCCGTTTCAGAAAAACTACAATGAAGAGTTTGACTAAAACCAGCACTTCTGGATCAAGACTACTAAGTAACTTAGCTAAAGGAAAAACATTTACTGAATTTAGAAAAAAAATGTTCAGATATTTAACACTTATAAAACACCAACTGGGATAGTAATAGGTCACTATTATTTTTAGTTCTCTTCAAGGACCTTATAATGGTTCTTGTGCTAATAATTAGATTATCATTATGAAAGAAATAATCTTAAGTAGCATTTAAAAGCAAATCAATGAATTTCAACTGTGCTAGCCTTATTTTATTCTCATCTAGGGCTCATAGAATTGAAAATGAGAATTCTTGGTGATTAAATGTATATTTCATCTTGAATCAATAAGCTAATAGAATAAGCTTACTTTGAAATGTCATTTATACATTCTGCTCAAATTTAAAATACATAATGCCCTTCTTTCTTCATTCTTCTCCAAAGTGCTCTAAACTCGTCTTTTTGAAACTTTGCCTAATTACACACAATTAGCTTACACCCTTATTCTACATTTTTACAGTACTTGTAAGTACAATTTGTTATTAATCTGTGTCTATTAGTATATTACTATGTATGTATTGGGTCTTTTTGACATATTCATTATATTTTCCTAAATAAAATAATGCCTTGCATTAGTACTCAAAAATAAATCTGCAATTGATGATATGGATGTTTCCAACAGTGCCCATCCTGCGTAATATTTATCAATACTCTATCATATAAATTTATCACATGGTAGGGGTTCTTTGCTTTGTCTAGTAAAGCTTACAAAATGTTTTTTTTTTAATTTGTAATTGTAATTTTTAAATTTGTAATGGAAAGGAATTATACATTTCAGTTAAAAGTCAGTGAAAATAAAGATATAATTGTTCCTAAAACTCTAGATTTAAGAACCCCTGCCATGGAGGCTGCACATCCCACTGCGGGTTGAGGTGGAAAGGGAAAGGGGTCTTTTCTGCTTTTTCTGGATATACATGGATATCAGTTTAGTACTCAAGGTTGTTTCTCAGTTATCCTCACCTCTTGCCACATTCACCAGGTAATCACGTTTTGTTTCAGCCTAATATTCCTCTCCTTTGCTATCAACATTTATATTTAATTCTTTGGATCATATGGTATTCCATGACTAAAAAATACACAATAAAAACAGTAAGTATTAAAAAAGATAGTCTAGTTTCAGTGACTTTAGGTATTAAGGGAATTTCCCTTTGGCAATCCAATTCACTGCTTTAATATAAATTCATCCACTTATACATTTTTAACCTGAAATTAATAACCAGAGGCATCAATCTGGAATAATCAGAGATAATAGAATCATAAGCAGGCTCTTATACTTAGGCAATGTTTTAGGCAGGTCACTTCTCAAGCTTTTTCATTAATTAATGAAAGGTAGGTTACGGGACCTCCGAGATCCCTTCCCAATCCAAACTTGTGATGTTAAGAGCATTTAGGGTAATTGTTCTGTTTTAGAAAATCAAGTTTGTGACTTTTAAAAAAGCAAATAAACACAATGCCATCTTGTGTTCTCTACATTTAAATTTAATTATAATAAAGATGTGGCCTGTTTAGACTGCTTGCAAAAAACTGCCTATACCCTAATGGAGCATAGATTTATGTATTGCTTTTTTTTAAACACCTCATTTGATTTTGAAAAATCTTATCCTTCAAACTAAAGCTAAGTGAACCTCACATCTACTGTGAGGAAAATATTTTAAGATGGACATTAATTAGTAATTACACTTCCTTTAAAGGAAAAAATTTCCTGTAAATTTATTTAACTAAAATTCAGCAAGGCAGAATTCTAGAAACTATCAGGTAAGTGACTACTTTTCACATACTGCTTAGTTTTTATGATAGCCATCCTGCACTGAAAAAAGTCCTGACTTAGTTTTTCAGAACTGTATGTCTTCCATTTTTTTGTCTCAGAATTAAAAATGAAACAATAATCATTTTGACACTAGGTGTCACCATCTATTTTCAATAAAATGTTTCTTATGTCTGCAGCTTCCTGTTATATAAAAAATTAACTCAAAATTTTGTACAAAGAGATTTACAGATTTCTATACCTTTCAGAAATGTTTACTAAAGCTAATGTCAGAATATGGACATACCAGAAATTAAACCAGACACATTAAAAATGCATAATTTACTTTTAATTCTTTAATACTCATTTTAAATAAAGAACACTATCTCTAATTTTACTTTTTTTCAGTATGGAGTAAGAAAATAGATTGTATCAAACATTCCAGATCAATTTCCATAACTTAAGAATAAAGTAATTTTTATTAATATGCAACCTTCTGGGTTTTTGCTCATTTTACAAGGGAAGTACAGAGCCTTAAGCAATAGCAACAGAGAATAATATAGCTTTGAAGAATAGTTTAACAAACCTGCATCCAATCTGGCTCATTCTGACAGTGGTCCCTTGTAATGAATTATTTCCTCCCATATAACTTTCCCTTCAAGCTAGAATCACTTATACCAGAAAGGTCAGGTTAGTTTCTAGGATTACATTTTCATAACAGTACAGCAGTATAAATCATGAAGACAGAATGGAGTGTCAGCTGTACATGTGTACCCATGTCTGCTCAGAAACTTACAAAAAGGTTAAACAATGAAAAAGTGAACTTCTGTGGCTCAAAGTACCTGGGCTAGGTTCACATATTACACACACAAGGAAGCAGTGGTCAGATTTATTTTAAATAGTCATTAACAATTCCAAACAATTATTAAAACACAATGATTCAACAGAAAGCCTGGAATTGATCTAATTTCCAATTATTTTCAATTATCCTGTACATAACCCCAACCCCCTTCCAAAATAAAGCAACTATAACCAATTGGAGTAAAATATTTACTTGCTCACCATAAGACACACTTCTTCACAGAGGACTTTTAGTGCATTCTTATTTTATGTAAGACAACTCAAAACAGTACAAAATAACTTTTTAAAAAACATTTAACGTTTTTTTCTTTCTAGTGAAATCACTGACCAATTAATACATGACTCTTCTTTTAAAAAACATTTCCAATGGTTCACTATTCCCTCTCCCTCTTATTTTTTTCAGATTGGACATGACAATGAATGGATTTTGGCACATGTCCAACATAAGTGACCAGCATCTTACATATGTACATAATATTATTCGGTGTAATTTTCCAAAGATGCAGGACTATGGAGAGTTTACTTACAAATTATCAATTACTTTTGCTATAAAAGGCTTCTACTCCTACAGCTGTAACAGTCTGATGAATGCAAGTGTCAAGTACAAGTATGAAATTCTGACCTTTCACTTCAGTTCTACAAAATCTGCTCACATTTCATGCTGTCTTCATTACAAGATGGAAAACTGTTTACATCAAATTTAATAGAAAAATGTAAAAGGAAACAATCAAAACTAGATGGTCCAATTTTTTTTTAGCAAATTTAAAAAGTTAACTGTTTTATGACTTTATTTTTGATGAGGCTTTAATTCCCCCTACATTGACAAGGGATTGGGTGGCGAAGAAAACTAAATAAAACTTAAATTCCAAAGAAACTGGAATTTTAACATCTTTCCCATCACCACCCAAAAAAATGTTAATTTACTGCATTTCCCAATGAAAATGCTAACTACTGAGGGGTTGGAGGCCATGTACCTTTTAACTTGGGAGCACACAGAATTTGAATGCATATTTTATTTAAAATTTGCACAATGACTAGTTGTAATTGGCATTTAAAGTTCATGAAATTCAATAATGCCTATTACAAATAACTTAACTATACAAAATGGATAATAAAAATAATTGGCTAACTTAAAATAAAAAAGGAACCATCTTTGTTTAACTGACACATATAAATATTAAGAATAACCAATGTGACTGGGATAGAGTAGAAATTGCTTAAGGTAGTTATAACAGCATTGTGATAGGCTTTTCAAGGTATTTTTTGAACTCAGCAAGCCACTGAGCTCCAACTGCTCCATCCACTACCCGATGATCACAGCTGAGTGTAACAGACATCATGCTGGCTACATCAAATCTAAGAGAAAAACAAACAATTAAGTACTCTCAAAGCAATCAATGGATTTTCAAACCACAAGTATCCCAGAAGTTAAAACTTTCCCCATAAGCAATAATGCTATTAACTGTGCACCCTTCCTCCCCTGAATTCAGTGCTTGAAAAGACAGATCAGAAAGCTCAAGTATAGTCCTTTAACATCTAAGAAAGAATAAAATTTTTCAATATGGAATTTAATAACTTGCTACATCTGAAGAAGATAAAAACACTCTTGTCCCCAAAGAATTGAATTTCATCCTTCAAATTTTACTTGTTTGGACATATAAATATATCAAGATCTGACCGTAAAAATGCAGCTTAAAAAATGGTCTAATGCTTTTGCAACTATATTTCTCCAAATAACACTTACCCTTTTTCATTATCTGCTGGAACTAGCCTATTCTCTGAAGCACCAACCGCCAAAATACATGCCTGAGGTGGGTTAATAATGGCAGAGAAATTCTTAATCCCAAACATACCTAAATTAGAGATGGTAAAAGTACCACCCTAACAAGAGAAAAAAAAATAATTAACATTAGAAAATAGAATGCTTTAATTTATTCCCTCAAATATGCAAATTATTGCATAAACAAGTACTTTTACAAAGCCTAATCTTTTGTTACATCAGAAAATCCTTATGTTCCATTTTAACATAATCAGACCCAAATTTAAGAGTTAAATTTATGTTCATTTAATTTCCTACAAGACCCAGAATCTCACTTTGTCTTCAGTATGTCTATCATTAACAGCAAGTGACAGGAATGTTAGTCAAGAAAATGTTTTACTATTTTTAAAGTCAACATAAATTATTTACCTGGAATTCATGTGGCTGAAGTTTACCCTCCCGTGCTTTGGTTGCTAAAGAAACTACATCATTAGCAATGGATTCTAGTCCTTTTATATGTGCATTAAATACAATGGGTGTGATGAGTCCAGAAGGGGTACTGACTGCAACACTAACATCAACAACATGATTTCTGTTTGAAAAAAAAAAAAAATTATAAGGAAATATTACCTGAATGATCAAAGTTATTAAGCATTTCTTTTGAACAAAGTTAATTTTAAAAAAGGAGTCTTAATTATAGCTGACACAAGCACTTTTTACATGAAGTGTTTTATAACTAAAATGCTGCAGGAATTCGTAGGAGAGAGAGATAGAAACGTACTGGGATAACCCTTGAAAGATGGTGGGATTCCAGTCCTCAAAGCAGAGGCTGAATTGCTAAGTATGTTATAGTGAGGGAAACCCATTTATATATGGACTAGATCAAATGGCCACTGAGGTCCCTTCTGACCCTCAAATTCTATCACCCTGTGAGTTTGTGTTAACCTACCTAGAACTTACCACAAGCTAAAATTTCAGTCCAAACTAGGATTATCACAAAGGATAAAAATTCTCAGGTTTGAAAGAGGAGACAAAACAAATTTGAAGAAACACAAAATATAAAATAAAATCAATTTGGCCAAAGGGTTCATGTATGGGACTTTTCATCTGGAAAAACAAACTGCCTCAAATGATAAGGCCAAGGAGTTTGGACTTTAGATCAAGGGTTTGTCTGTGACTTCTTTTTTTAATTAAAATCTTGGAAACATCAATAGTTTCCTTTGTAATTCCTATGTTTTAGATACTTAAAAATATTATTTTAGAATAGAAATCTTCACCAGACTGCCAAAAGGATTCATGATACAAAATATTATTTTGAAGATTTTGGAACTGGAACAATTAGAAAAATACTATACAAATACATGTGTGTGATGTACAATGCTGCTGTTTTTTACTACTAATAATGATTGACTTATCTATGTCTGAGCATGAAATTGATGAAAAGATCAAGCTTGATTAAAAGTACTTCCTACAAAGGAACATCCTACTACAAAAACTGAATTATTTGCAGCTTGATATCTAATTCCCAGTTAGCTCCAAATCCTGGTTCAGAAAACTATGTTGGAGATAGAGCTGATGTATAAACTGCTGTAGCCTCTCAGGAGTCCATAGTTTGAATTTAGCATTTTAAATTTTCTGCAAACAACCTGGTGAGATAATGTAAATATCATCCCCAGTTTTAGTCAAAGAAATTAAGGCTCATAGTGGTTAAGTTACATGCTCAAGGTCGCACAACTTGTAAATGTCAGTCAGGATTTGAACCAGTCTTCCACATCATCTAAGACCACTACCCTAGTGATTCTCCAGCTTAGTCATACTGGCTAAAAGTAAAGACAGACAAAGACTCCATAGATTCCGTATTGGTTTTTTCTTTTTCACTGTGGTACCAAACATGTGAAAATTATCTTCAGTAGTCATTCAGTGCCTATTTGTCAAACACGATATTTGACCTCTGTCTTATCAGATACCTAGTAAGAGGTGGGGCAAGTAAAGAAAAGAAAACAGAGGCTATATTATGGTGTTCTCATTTGTAGACATGAGTGCTGCTTTAAAAATGAGCTAATGGGTCAAAATAGCTTGCCCAATTTATTATTAAATGGTTTTAAATCAAAGTTTTCTGATTTTGATGTCAAAGTACAGGAAGAATAAGAAATGGAACAAGCATTTATATAACTACCACTAAATGCCAGTTACTATGTGAAAGCATTTTTTACAAGCATTATTTGATCATAACAATGCTGGAGGTAGGTGTTATTATTTATTCCCATTTTATAGGTCAGTATAGCTAGTAATAAGGCCAGATTTGAACTTGTCTTCCTGACCCCACACCTAGCTCTCTATCCATTATATGTAAGCATTTATATATCACTTTCTCCTTATTCTGAACATTAAGAATTTATAACACAATTAAATGTTGAACTAAATATTATCTTTGTTTTGAATTCTTTCATATGTATAAATTCACTACCAGATTTTTTCATAGAACACTTGTTTCTGTTTTTTTCCTTGGCTCTACAACTACACAATGATAGACATATCAGGCACTTGGTAATTAATAGCTTACCCCAATAAAATTATACTTACTGCCTTATAACTGTGTCCATCCAAGAAGAATTAGCTTCAGGTACTTTCAAACAGGCCAAAGCTGAAGCTTTAATAATGAAGTCATTAACAGAAATCTTACTGTTTCCTGCCAATGTCTAAAGAAAAAAAGACAACCTATTACCATTTCCTTATTCCATAAAGCCTCAACTGTACAATCTTAAAAGTTGCAAAATTTAATCTTAATAGATGGCCCATAGAAATTTTTTTTTTTTTTTTTTTTTTTTGCATCTTAACTTTGGAAACACGAGTTCAGAATTCTGAATCAATTTCCTTGGCTTTTGTGGTAAAATGAAATTTAAAGGTGAATGAATTCCATTATAGAGTCTTTTAAAAATTGCTACACAAAAACAAGCATTTGATTAGAGGAAAAATAAAGGAAAGGCAACTGCATTGTGAAAAAGAAAAAAGTTAAATGATCTGGTTTCAAATTCCCAGTTTTTATAAGTCATGACAAATTGGGCAAGACATTTAGTTTTTCTAAACCTCAGTTGTCTTGTCTATACAATGAAATAATGCTTACACCACTTACCTCATAGGCAGTTGTGAGGAAAATGCTTTGTAAACTATTAATATTATAATACTATATAAATGTGTATTGTTCTAAAGTACTATTTTATGCAAATTTGGACGTATGCTTAAAACAAAAGTACAGGGAACAATTTGACTGATGAGCATGAGATAGGATTTTTCATGTTACATAAATAAGGCTGAGTAATAATTCAAAGCATGTTGCTCACCACTAAGTAGTAGTACCTACTTCTACAAAGTATTGAAATTTGACCTCAAGTGAAAATCCCAGAAAAGCAGCACAAATACTAAAATGGACACAATGAACATAAATAGTACTCAATATCAAATGACCAAAGAAACACTCAAGTAGATAAATGTAACAATTTTTTAACATCTTTTCTTTACCTCAAATATCCAGTTACCAAATTTCACAAAAGATTTCTCTCCTTTTTCTTCATTCCCCCAATATTGCCCACCTCATTCAGACTATTATTACTTCAAATCTCTTGTGTTACTGCAATAGCTTATTCTTCAACATTACTCTATGAACATACACTTTGCTTCTCCAACTAGTTTTTCCCTACTATTCCATTCTAGTCTTCCTTCGACAATTTATGATCATCCTGATATCCATAAAATCTCATTGTTAGAATCACAATGAAACGTAGAATAAATCTAGTCCAATCTCATTTTATAAATGAGGAGGGGGAAACCTCAAGGCCCAAAGAGGCATAACCTATCCAAAACTACATTAATGACAGAGGTAAGACAAGAAACCAGGTCCAATTTCCCTCTCCCCCAAATCAAGATTCTTTTCAGTAAGTCCTTTACTTTAGTCATTCTTGCAAAATGAAATGTTCCCTCAAATTCTACATATCCTTTAAGGATCAACCTATATCTCACACTTTCTTTTCCAACTATTCCCAATGATTCCCCAAATTCCTACTAAAGGCCAATATTTAGCACTGAACTACAATAGAACTGTGCATTCTTGTTACATTGCAGTTACATATTCTTATCCTATCTTTTACCATTGCAATCTCCTGAAAAACAGATTCTGTTTTACATTTCTTCTACAAGGCTGAGCGCCCATTAGGAAAAACTTTAGGGAAGTAAACACAAAACTGGGGTACCACACTATTAAGATGAATGTGCTAATATACAAAATTAGATCCCCTTCTCATGCTACTTTAAACAAGAATAAAAGCAAGATACAATCAATTAGTAATCAGGAGCTGGCGGTAATAGCTACTATTCAACAAACCTAGAATCTTCACACAACATAAGAAAATATTATTCCTAGATAAGAATTTTCAAATATCTTACCATGTTGAGTTCTTTCCGTACTTCTAAAACTTCACCCATGTTTACATCAATAGAAAGATAATAATGAGGTATTGTTTGTTTGGATTGCATTAAACGCTGAGCAATAACCTAAAATAAAAGGTTTGTAAATAATTTCTTATGTAAAGATTTCATCATTTCTCTCTCCTATAATCCCCTTCATAGTCCCTTATCCCAAACCTACCCCAAAATCCTTACAATTAATAACTGTCAAACCAATCAGCAATGAAACAAGTAGCCAGGATTAGGGACTTGGAGCTTGCATTTTATCTTAATATTCTTTCCTATCATATTAATTAAAACAAATTAATCCCAAGTACCTCAACATCTCAGCCATCTCATCTCTCAATTAAGAAATCACTTTATCATCAGTTTACAACTAATAACTAACAACAGTCAACCCAACAGCTGTTTCTAGATTTTTAGAAACACACATACTTACTCTACGAATATTGCTAATTGGGATATCTGTGAAAACTCCAGTAGGAACTGCTGCCACTGCTGGAGGTGGTGAGGGGATGGCAACTGTGGGAGGAGGAGCCTGTGAACAAAGATTATAAAAGAAATTTTAAAAACCAGGAATCAATCTTAGAATAACTTAGTCTAAGATTTTTAATGGGTAGCTCAATATTGTCAAGTGACCTATTTAAACATACTGAAATTTCCTGAAAAGAATGATCATTTCCAAAACATCTCTAATTGGCAGAAGGGACTTGCATGATCTGTTTCTGCATTTTGCATTCATATTTAAGTATTAGTTCCAATAAATCACTGTATATACCAGTCAATAATGCATCTTTGAACATCAAGGGTAAAACAGTAACTGTACACTATTAAATTTAAATAGAAACAGAGGAAATCTTATATTTCTGCTTTCAATTTCACACAACAGTCCAGAATGTAATATACAAACCAAATAAAAGTAAAAACTGTTGCAAAAGAACTATTACTCTCACAGAGAAAAAGCAAAAGGGAGCAAGTTTAACTCACAGGAGCAGCCTTTGAAGGCACAAAGGACTCAATGTCTTTCTTGGTGATTCTGCCATCTGGACCTGTTCCTGGAAGACACAAAAGAATGTGATTGGTTTTCTAGTGTAGTCATTACTGTTGCACCAATGAACCTAGCATTGATAAAAATTTCTCCTTGCTCTGTGGACAAAGTCCTGAAACATGAATTTGCATGAGTTCAACTACCATTTTTAAATATATGAAAGTAAAGCATATGTAGCATTTTGCATAAAAAGTGTGGGTTTTCTATAGCATACAGGGTCAGCTAGATTATACAGTGGACAGAACATTGGTCCTGGGATCAAAAAGGATTAGAAAGAACCAAATCTGCCATCAGACTTTTACTAGCTGTATCAGTCCAAGCAAATCACTTAACTTCCTTTTTTTCTTTAGAATTCTCTTTCTCTCCTGTTACATGTAAAAACAATTAACATTTATTTTTTAAATTGAGTTCCAGATTCTCTCCTTTCCTCCTTCCCCTGCCCCAATGAGAATGGAAGCAATTCAAGATAGATTATACATGAAATTACTTAAATTTCTCTCGGCCTCACTTTTTTTCATCTATAAAATGACAATGATATTCACTTCCCAGGGTTGTTGTGAGGATCAAATGAGATAATTTTAAAGTGTTTAGCACAGTGCCTGGCACATAGTAAGCACTTATGTCATTTACTACAAAAGCAGAAAAGAGTTTGCTCTTCCCTACAGCATCAGACACATATCCTGTCAGCCTAAAGGAGAAAAATGATCATAAAACATCCCTTTAAAATTTCCTTTCAAAGCCTTTCTCCACTGAGCAAATGGTTAAAGGAGATGAACAACACACCAAAAAACTACAGCTCACTGATTGAAGAATAGCCGAACAAACTGCAATTTGTTTAAATATCATTATGGGGGGCAGCTAGGTGGCGTAGTGGACAGAGCACCATCCCTGAAGTCCTGAGTTCAAATCTGATCTCATACACTTAACATTTCCTAGCTGTGTGTCCCTGGGCAAGTCATTTAACCCCAATTGCCTCAGCAAAAAATAAAAAATAAATCATTATGGAATAAGAAATGATGAATATGAAGAATACAAAAAAACATGAACTAAGATAAAGTGAAATTTTTTAAAAAATGCAAGATGAATTCAACAATGTAAATGGAAACCAAAAAAGCTTCAAAAAGTAATACTATATAATATTAATGATCAAGATTACCTAGAAGAATATGAAAATTTGACTCTTTCATATGAGGAGAGAGGAAAAAGTGCAAGAACAGAAGGCTACTGAAGTGGATGTAGCATACATATACTGTTGATCTTGACTGATGTGATGGATTAGTTTTGCTGAATTGCTTTTTCTCATTTTTTATTTTTTGTTATAAGTTGTTCCTTAGAAGAAAGTGAGGGAAGAGTTATAATGGGAAATGAATATACGTGTTTATAAAAGCAAGAAAATAAAATTAAACATTTAACAAAACCAACTTTCAAAAAAAAAGATTTACCTTTCACTTGTGCAAGATCAATTCCTCTCTCTGCTGCCAATTTCTTTGCAAGAGGACTCACAAATATTTTTCCTTTTGTACTGGGAAGAGCAGCTGGACGGGTGGCTGAAGGTACAGTGGTTGTAGGTGGGGTAGTAGGAGGAACAGCAGCCATCTTACAAAGAAAAGGAGTAATGGAGTTAGTGTCTCATTGGTAAGGTCAGTTTCCAAGATCAAGCACTGTTATTTTCTTCTAAGTCAGGGGCTATTTTAATCACATCATTTTCTATGATGATTAACTTTTCTATGAGAGATTATACATCTGCTTAATCTTCACAAAGCCTAGTTATACCAAATGGCAAGTATGTCAGTTTCTACTTTTTCATGTACAAGAAAGATTCATTACTCTCTAAAATATAATTTTGTTGGTAAAGACACATGAGATTATTTTTAAATAGACAATAGTGCTTTTAGACTTAAGTACATGAATAATTCTAAAGTTCAACCATAATGCTTTTATAGTAGTTTATGCTATGGAATGGTATATTACAAGCATGAAAAGCAACATAACATTGTGAGTAGGGCCTTGGATCTGGAGACAGGAAGACCTGAATTCAAATTACCATTATATGATGCAGGCTAAATCAGCTAACCTCTCTGGGTTTCAATTTCTTTATCTCTAAAACAAAGGAGTTCAACTTGATGACCTTTAATTTTGTGATCCTGGGGAAGCTCTGAAATGACCTCTTTGTTTATTTTTAAGTATAGTGACCTATACCGTATCAGATGATACTAATGGTAAGAATTCCAATATATTACAAATGCTTTTTTTTTGGGGGGGGGGAGGGGGAGTGCAAGGGTGTTAGGTTTTTTTTTAAAGAAATTTTTCTAGTCATCCCTAGCTATAATTGATAAGCGCCAGACACAAGTACAAAGAACAAAGTTACTAACTTGATTTAAAGATAGCACCTAAAACTTCCTGAATGTTTTTTTTTTTTTTTTAATTTGAGTAGTAAATATACTAGTCAAAATGTATGTAGGAAAGATGTATTTTCTATAACCAGGTTAAGAGTATCTGCACGTTTGATATTTTCCAAAAAGATAACTGGGCTAAAACCCAGCTGGTACAAACTCATATTGATTTAGTTATAATGCCTTAGCAACACCTAGCAGAGTAAAATAAGAATATAGACATGGTAGCTTAAAGATACACTAAATCTTTAGCTTAGGATAACCTTTTCAGTTATTTACTGGATGAGACTTGTTTCCTATAACTTTAAAAGAATTAGAACCAGTAGGTGAAAGTTATAAGTAGATTTTAACCCAATTGAAAAAATAAAAGCTGTCTAAAATGGGCTCTTTCATAACACAAAATAAGCTTGATTCTTACAAGTTTTCAAAAAACTTGAATACTTCTCAAACTATTGAGAAGTGATTTATCTATTGCTTGGGAAATCAGAATGCTGGTCTTGAAAGCCCCTCTAATTCTTTTGATTCTATGATTCCAATAGAGTGGAAAATGAAACCTTACCTTTCAAAAGCATGAGCTCCTACATCTAAAGCAGGAAGACAACATGTCACACCAATACTTGGGGCATTTCAGTATGCTTTGGTCTCAGCAGCAGGTTCCAAGAAAGAGCAGGAAACACAGCTATAAGGGTCAAACTATTCATACCCTGAGAAGTATTAAAGAATATTACTCTCTCCCATTCCCTCATTTCTAGAGTCATACCTACCGGGGTTGGGGTGGGTGGTGGTGCTTGGGGTTTTATATCAGTTACTTCAGTTGGTCTATAATCAGCAAATGCAGCAATATCTGCTTCCTTTTCTACAATAATACAAAGGGGAGTTCCTAGAGGGACATCTCTTGTGCCTTCAGGGATAAGAATTTTTGCCAGGTATCCTTCCTCTTGTACTTCAAAACCTTTAACAAAAAGGAAAAAAAAAAATTAATGTGACACAAAGGTTTCCATTATTCCAGATAATTCAAAGCACAGAGATTTTAACTGAAAATAATTCCCTTTATATTATCAGTTACTTCTGACAGATTAATCCTAAAGAAAAACATCCAGTGAATCATATAGGGTAAATAAAATTAAGTTTGTGGTTTTATGAAAATAAGGAATAGGGCTAATGCTTAATTTTACCTTGAGAGAAAACTATAGATTGGGAGTAACTTCCATTCAGAACTGCAACAAATTGTCCCATGGCACAAGTGTCAAGGGCACAAACATACCAAACTGCAACATTAATGCTTAATAAACATTTGGTGAATTTCAAAGAGCAAGCCCAATGGCACTAGCACAGGTCTAGACATTATACTTTGGAAAAATAAAATAGAATAGCAGTTAACAGGGGAGAATCCAAAATGACAATTTAGACAATTCATAGCTCTCTAAGAATGCAAATATACATGACATTTCTCTATGTGAGAACTGATTTGAATCAAATACAAATACCCATCTTTAAAGATTTGAGAAAGTACATATTTAGTTTCCTGTAAA
This sequence comes from Antechinus flavipes, assembly GCF_016432865.1. Taxonomy (NCBI): domain Eukaryota; kingdom Metazoa; phylum Chordata; class Mammalia; order Dasyuromorphia; family Dasyuridae; genus Antechinus; species Antechinus flavipes. The sequence continues at coordinate 507,605,735 of NC_067400.1, read as the reverse complement.
GTTCTACATATCCAGCAAACCTATGACATTCATACCACACTGAATAATAACCAATAAATCAAAATAGAAACGAGAATAAATGACTTCTTCCACCCCAGAACAGCATAAGAAGTCACTTGGGGCCCCCTGAGAGCAAAACCAGGGTCAGGCCAGGGTAGACCACCAGGGTAGTGTCACCAAAACAGATCTGTAGCTTGTAACACTCTGTCCAGGAACAACAATGGTAAAGGACTCCCTTGACAAAGCAGCAGGTTGTATTAAAAAAAAAAAAAAAAAAAGACTCCCTGAAAACTATAATGGACCAAAGAAAAGTTGACTCCTGAGTAAGAACATTAAAACAAGGTCTAAAGATCAGAGGGAAAAGGAAAATGTAAGGAAATTTTAAAACAGGCCTGCATGTGTATGCATAGACACAGACACAGACACAGATAGACACACACACACACACACACACACACACACACACACACACACACCACTTCCAGAAAAATGTAAGAATCACTGGAAAACTTGAAAGCCATGACCAAAGAAAAGCCTTAATATATTTCAAGAAATCACAACTGTTCAAAAATCTAATAGAACCAAAAAACGCAATGAAATTAAAAGAATCCACCAAACACTCCATGAAAGAAAAATTCAAAATAAAATACCAAAGAAGCTTCATCCTAAACTTCAAGCTTAAAGGAAAAAAATTATGAGAAACCAGAAAATGCCAAGGAACGTTATTATCAGAGAAGATTTTACAGATACCCACTATAAAGAAGCAGAACTCGGTGTTCAATTTTCCAAAAGCTTTAGCATTACTACCAAGAACAACTCAGCCAGCAAAATTTAATATAATACTACAAAGAAAAACAAATCTTTAATGAAATAGAAGATTTTTTAAAGCACCTCTGATGAAAAGAGCTAAACAGAAACTGAAATCCAATCTAAGGAATCAAGATCCCTGTGCAACAAGAAAACTGTTCGGTTCTGCACACATATATTGTATCTAGGATATACTGTAACCTATTCAACATGTAAAGGACTGCTTGCCATCTGGGGGAAGGGGTGGAAGGAGGGAGGAGAAAAATCGGAACAGAAGTGAATGCAAGGGATAATGCTGTAAAAAATTACCCTGACATGGGTTCTATCAATAAAAAGTTATTAAAAAAAAAAAAAAAAAAAAGGAATCAAGAGTTATGAAAAGAAGGCAGCTAGGTGGTACACCAGCCCTGAAGTCAGGAAGACCCAAGTTCAAATCTGGTCTCAGACATTTAACACTTCCTCGGTGTGTGATCCTGAACAACTTAACCCCAATTACCTCAGCAAAAATAAAAATCATTTAAAAATGTATATTACAAATTATAGAAGAACAAAATTTTTGCTTTCTAATAAGAAGACAAGTACTTATTTTTTAGAACCAATAACACCAAATAAAGTTAAAGAATCTTAAATGAAGGGAAATTTAAATATACTAGAAAAGGGTTTGGAAAAATCTCACATAAGAGGTATCCAAGTAGAAAACGAGAAGAGGTGGGTTTTGGTGCTAGAACTTCATTTTGTTTTTAGTCAATGAAAAAAGGGTAGAAAACACAAGCAAATACACACAGAGAATCAATTTGAAGGGGAAATAAAAGAAAAGCTAAAAGAGCAAACTAAGGGAAGGATTTTGGTTATAAACAAAACAAATTAATTTCAGAAGGTAGATTTTGAAGAGGGGATTAAAAGGAAGAAAGGATATTAGAACCCAGGACTAGGGACTAAGCAGAGTAAGAGAAAAGGGACAAAGAAGCAGAAGAATGAATTAAATATAGCTCATTAGTGCAAAAGAGAAAGGGTGCAGGATTCAGAGAAAAAAAGTAAAGACAACAGTACAGAAAGAAATACACAATTAACAATTATAACTAAATCCAATGGATGAAATCACCCATAAGACACAAATAGAAAGCAAAATGGATTAGAAGGCAAACCCAAGCAGTTAGGTGGCACAGTGGATAGAGCACCAGTCCTTAAGTCAGGAGGACCCGAGTTCAAACCCAACATAGGCTGTTCATAAGAAATACATTTAATGATTCATATAGTAAAAATAATGGACTAAAATAACAATTGTGTATTAAATAAAGAACAAAAAACAGGAATAACAATCAAGATCTCAGATAAAATGTCAGCAAAAATAATTGATAAAAATAAAAACAAAGAAACTACATTATGCTTAAAAGCACCATAAAGAAGTAATTCTATCGATAGTTATCATATAGGGACCAAATGGCATAGCATCTAAATCCTCAAAAGGAATTAAACAGGGCGAAATAGTAAAACTATAGTTCAAGGAGATGGACCTCAACATATTCCATTTACACCTATATAACTAACAAAAACAAGACAAAACAAAACAAAAATCAGTAAAGAAATTAAGGTTCTGAATAGAATTTTGTGAAAGTTAGAGGCAACAGTTTTGTGGCAAATACTAATCTTAACTTCTCATCACAACATGGCACTTTAAAAAATTGGCCACATATTACAGCATTAAAAAATTAACAAAAACTCCCAAATAAATGCAGAAAAGCAGAAATACTAAACACATCCCTTACTGACCACAATGTCATGAAAATCCTATTCCATAAAAGTCATCCTAAAGAATCTGTACAAAGAACAAATCACAGACACAATGGATAATTTTAAAGATAATAACAATGAGACAACATACCAAAATTTTTGGGATGGAGCCAAAGCAGTCCTTATGGGAAAACTTAAATCTCTAAGCACTTTCATCAACAAGAGAGAGAAAGAGAGAAAGACCAATGAATTGGGCATGCAACTAAAAAAAAAAAGAAATCTAGAAAACCAATAAAGTAAATAAAAAAAAAAAATAAAATAAAATAAAAACTTGAAAAATCAAATAAAGGTAACAAAATAAAGCAAAAAATAAAAAATAAGGTTCAACTAGGTGGCACGTGGATAGAGCACCAGCCCTGAAATCATGAAGACCAGAGTTCAAATCTGGTCTCAGACACTTACCACCTGGGCAAGTCACTTAACCCCAATTGCCCCAGCAAAACTAAATAAACAAATAAATAAAAATTTTAAATTCCAACAAAACTCCAATTAATAAATGAAATTAGGAAGTTATTTTAAAATATTAGTAATTTGATCAAAAAGAAAAGAAAAGCAAATTATAATATGAAAAATGAAAATTCACATCAAGTGAAATGTTATTAGAAACTGTTCTGTCCAACAATGTCAATGAAATTGACAACTTGAGAATATTTACAAAAAAACATAAAATGGCTAGATGAACAAAAAAATTAAATGCAGCCTCCAAAAAGGAAAATGAACAAATTATAAATGAACTCCAAAAGAGATTATTTAGCCTTGTTTCTTATTTACTTCCTTTTCTCTTCTGATTTGTGAGAATACCTCCTATTTAGAATCTCTCTTCTTCCCTTGTTTCTTATTTACTTCCTTTTCTCTTCTGGTTTGTGAGAATACCTCCTATCTAGAATTTCTCTTCTTCCTAGAAATATCTAAAGGATGTCACAATCATGGCCTGTGAAATAAATTCTAATCCAAATACAGTTTCTAAACAGACATTTTGCTGGATGAGAATACTATTTATCACTTTGATCATGAACCTGTCCTCACAAGAGAAACTACCAGTGAGAAAATTGTCATGCTACTAACCCAGCCTTAACCTGAGTAGGAGAACATTCTTCTACTCCTACTATACAGCTATGTGCTGTTGTCAGTTTCTAAGGTAAAAATCTTACCTATTGTGGCTTTGTCAGTTTCTATCTCAGCCAGCAAGTCTCCTTCACTCAATTTCTCACCCACCTTCTTCTCCCACCTCTGAACTGTACCCATAGTCATGGTGGGAGAGAGGGCAGGTAGCAGGACCTACAAAACAAAAAACAGACAAAAAAGGTACCTAAGTAAGATATTGCTTTGCACCAGGAGGACATACTAGCAACTCTCAAGAAGTAAAGAATCAGGTAGACACACTCTGTCAAGTATTTATATTTTGGGGTTTCTTATACCACATTAAATGAAACACCAATTTTCTGGAATAGGAATCACAAGAGTAACCCAGTTTTAAATCTTGCTAGTGCCCAAATCATTAAAGCAACTTAATCTCAGTAATTTCCTAACATTTTTATTGTACTTTACATGCAAAATTTGTTGTGTATTAGTTTAATTTCCTATGAAACAAATTGGATGCTCATGAATAACCTTCAGTCTTTCACCAAAGCAACAGACAACTAAGAAATCTGTTGAAATTTCCTTCAAGCTATCTCATAACCTGGGACAATCAGCATTAATGGCACAAAAATTTGAGCATAATGTTTCTTTTTTGGCTATGAAAATATTTTCTTTTGAAAAACTCAATTTCTACTTTTATGACATAGCCATGGTTCCAATCTAGTCTGTGAAAAGGAGGTTTTGCTGTATTCTAGCTGAAAGATGAAAAAATTTTGGTCTTATCTTTTCACAATTACTCAGGGTTATCCTTCCAAGATCTCTAATGAAGAAATGAGCTACAAATCACCATCATCATGCTTGCTTTTACTCATATATCACTCCTAACAACAAATTTGGTAACTCAGATTTAAAAGCAATCTTCCTTCTAAAATATGTCATCATCATTTGATTCTTAAGACTAATGGAATAATTTTTTTAAAATCTGTGAATTATCTAGGATGGATGATTAAGACAGTCTGAATATGACACAAAGGAAAAATAACAAAAAGAAAGGGCTCAGTTAAACCTTATTCAAGGGAACACAATGAGGGTCCACACTCTTAGAAGTGAATACACTGGGAAATGAATATAAACTGCTTGCATTTTTGTTTTTCTTCCCGGGTTATTTATACCTTCTGAATTCAATTCTCCCTATGCAACAAGAAAACTGTTCGGTTCTGCACACATATATTGTATCTAGGATATACTGTAACCTATTCAACATGTAAAGGACTGCTTGCTATCTGAGGGAGGGGGCAGAAGGAGGGAGGGAGGGGAAAAATCGGAACAGAAGTGAATGCAAGGGATAATGCTGTAAAAAATTACCCTGGTATGGGTTCTTGTAATGACTGCGTATTTAAAATCAGCCAGAGTCAGGAATTCAGGTTAAGGGAAAAATCTTCAATATTTATTGAAGTGAAGAGGTGAATAAAGATTGTGATAGCAAATATAGGCAAGAAAGATTGCGATAGCAATATGGGCAGTTGCGACAGGAAGCCAGCTAACAGAGAGAGATGTGAGCTGAGCCAACCGTGGCAATGGCAATCCCAAAAGTCTCTCCTTCCCCTTCCTTTTCCACTCCCCTGCCTCCACCCACCAAAATCGTCATTTCCTATACAACACATCAGGACTTGCACAAAGAGTGGGCGGGGGCCATTCTTTCTCCAAGCTTATATATTAATAGAGTATGGTCCAATTACTATTTAGCCTCATGTGCTTGGGACCTCAGTGCATCAACTCAAGCCTCAGCCCATTACAGGTTCTATCAATAAAAAGCTATTAAAAAAAAAAAAAAAGTGAATACATGATCTCAATGGGAATAGAAAAGCAATTCTAAGAGTATGATACTATAAAACCACTCTTCCCCCCAAAAAGAAACAGTTTCTTTTTGGAAACCTCTACAAAGTGCCACAAAGTGGCAAATTATAAAGCCATATAAATGATATTCTGATATGAACCAAATTCCAGGGGAGATACTATTGGATATTTTCTATTTTTTATTTCCCAAAAGAATACATCTTTCAAGAATAGATAAGATACTAGATCTGTTTCAAGGAAATCTGTCTTAACTCAATGTTTACCTTGCTAATTATGCTTTAGCTATAAAATATACCTCTACTATAAGATGGCCCTATTTAATGTCTTTTATTTCTAAATATATAAGATCCTTTATTGGGTGACAGTTTTCTAACTTAATATACTATTAATATTGTTGTTTTATGTAGCAGAAATCCATATAGAGTAAATGAAAGATAGGATTCATCCCATTTAAATTTAGGATCATAATCCTTAAAAAAAAAAAAAAAAGTAATTTGACTAACATCTCTGTATTTAAATTATAATAGATTTACAAAGAAAAATATCTAGAAATATTGATTATAGGCTTACATGTTGTAATGGAATGAAGAAGTTTTAAACTCTTAGATCTACAGGTGGACACCCAGACTCAGAAAGGTCAAAGGAGCTGTCCAAGGTCACAGATGGTAGTAATAAAACTCATTTCCTACAATAAATGCTCACTAAATGTAAAGAGACTGTGGCAAACACCAGAAATACAAAGAAAAAGTCCTTGCCTTTAAGCTGCTTCTATTTCACTGAGGAATACATGCACACAAATAGGTAAATCGAAGGGAAGGAGCAATAAGAACTAAGAGAATCAAAGAAGAATACACAGAAGAGGACCTGAACTTTAAAGGAATTTAAGTATTTTGAAAAACAAAGATTAGGCTTAAGTGAACCCTCCAGGCATGGGAACAGCTGGGTTATAATTTATTCTTAAATGGCAATTGGTTCATCTGTGTAGAAAGATACCCTATATTTCAGTTTCTTGAGAAAGTTCACTAGTTAAGCTTTACCTGCATATGAGTAGGATATGAGCTCCCTGGAGCCTGGGCAGAAGGTGAAGCCACAGAAGCAGGGGGAGGTGCTGTGGAGGTTGGTGGAGGAACGGCTGCAGTGGAATCCAGCGTATAGTTTTTAAATGCATCCACATCCTCTGCCCTAAGGTAAGGAAAATATACACAGAAACATTTTAGTTATCCTTATAAGGCATGGAGGAAAAGGAAACGTCAGACCATCCCTCAATTCTAGATTCAAACACATCAATATTTATATTACATGACGGCAATTTTCAGACAGATGCAACCAAAAGCTTACTTACTTTTCAACTGTGATACAGATGATTGCTCCAATTGGAACATCCCTGGTACCTTCTGGAACAATTATCTTAGCCAGGTAGCACTCTTCTAAGCTCTCAAATCCAACAGTGGCTTTGTCTGTTTCAACCTTTAAACCGAAGACATGGGTGTTTAAATACTTACAGCCACACTGACATTTATTAACTTAATCTAGCATTAAAATGCAAAGTGGAAATAAAGCTTCCACCTTTGCAAAAAGATTACAGAAACTAATAAAAGTTTCTCAGACAAAAATCAGCTTGGTCATTTATGGCATTGAGAAATTTATCTGAAATATCCTACAGAGTTGCAGTATGTCAGATTACTACCCAAAGAGAGAATTAAAGATAGACTAGCATTGTTAGTTATGAAGCACCTTAATCAGAAAATGTTTTAAGTTTAGCAGCTCTCCAAACTACTTACTTCTGCTATAAGGTCACCCTCATTGATCTTTTCACCTTCTTTTTTCTCCCAGCGGGCAATGGTGCCTGCCTGCATTGTGGGGGAAAGAGAAGGCAAAGGAACCTGGAAAGAAAAGAGACACCTGCTTTCAAAAAAGAGTAGCACAGCTTCTTACCTTTATAGGTCCCTCACTGGCTCTGGGGCCCTATTCTGCAGCCCGGTGAGATGCTACAGCTCCTGGCCTTTAGTCCCTGTCAGTGCCTCATTGGGCTCTGTGGATCTGGCAAGAAGAATGCTGCCTTTCAGTTGACATTTCCAGTCTGTCACTCACGCGAAGTCCCAGAGGCTCTTCAAGTCCCCTCCCGGCTGCAGCTAAGGGGATGGGCTGGGGAGGGGGGGAAGGGCAGGATGGGAAGGAACTCGCTCCGGGTCAGACCTTCCCACCGGCCGACCCCGGCTAAGAGGCCCCTAACTCCCGGGTCAAGGGCCGGGGACTGGGCCCGGAGGTCTTTCCAAGGAAGGCGGATGGGGCGGCCTCACCTTCTGGTGCGGAGGAAAACTGTACCAACGTCGGCCCGGCGTCCCCAAGAGCTGTAGCAGCAGCGAACGGGCCCGCGGCACCGCCGCGGAGCCAGAGCTAGGACCCCAGCCCTGCAGCGCCCCAATCCCACTATGGGAAGAACGGGCAAGCCTCGGGATCGCGGCTGGGACTGGGGCCAGTCCGCTGGGGGCTTCCCTCGGGGCTGCGGCCGGACTTATGAAACCTGTCCGCGGGGCCGCGCACCGGGCCCGCCGCGCGCACACTCGCCACATTGTGCCACCGACAGCCTGCACCCGGGACCGGGAGCCGCCGCAGCCGCTGCCGCCGTCTCCTGAGTGACCTCCCCGACCACGGTGCGGCACAGCCGTCAGCCGCGCCGTGAAGTACGGTCGCACACTGTCGTAAAAGAGCGAGGGAAGTCCCGCCCCACCCGGGATTCCCTTCCAACTCGCCCCGCCTAATTCCTCTTGCTCGGGTTGGAGAGAGGACGAGTGTGGGGCGGGGCACGCCCCGCGTGAGTGAGAAGCGAGCAATGAAGAGGCCCCGGAACTGGGACGGGAAAGAGGAGAGAGGGAGGGGAAAAGAGGGCGAATGAGGGGGGCCAGAGAGGGAAGAATTGAGGGAGGGGGGAAGGGAACGGAAGGAGAGGGAGAAGGGGAACCTGGGAAGGAAGATGGGAAGGGCTGACCCCCCTAGGCTTACTCTACCCTTACTTCCACTTTTCTGGTGGCCTTGGGATACAGTTTGGATTTGAATTTGATTCATACAGCTCCAATCTGTCACCTTTCTGTTGCGGTACCAGCGGGACGGAAACCTTAAGTGGGCGGGTTGTATACTGGGCATTCCTAGGAAAGTTTAAAAGCACCTTGTTTGAACTTTACTTAGCGTTTACATTTAGAAATGAAAGAAATCTTAAAATTGTCTTGTCCATTTTACAGATGAAAAAACTGAGGCTCAGAGAACCTTGTTATCCAAGCTACACAGGGAATGGAGAGCAGAATCAGGAATTTAATAACACTTTATACCAGGACAGCTCAATGACACAGGAGATAGAAAAGTCTAAGTTAAAATGCAGGCTCAGACATTAGTTGTGGGATCCTGGGCAAGTCACTTCAACCTGTTTGCCTTACTTTCTCTGTAAAATGATTACAAACCACTAAAGTATATTTGCTAAAAAAAAAAAAAAAATCCCAAACAAGGTCGTGGAGTCCAACTGGACTAAACATATCTGAGTTTATACTACACTTAGGCAAGTAGCTTAGTGTAACTCATCAGACCCAGAGCCAGAGATAGAAAAGTACTTGATCAAAATTATTGGTGGAATAGTAAAATACAGAACTCAAATCAAAAGGCAGTGATCTTCCACAATAACAAACTGCCTCATATCAAATATTAAAGTTTCAAGGTTTTGCAATATTCAGCATGAACTCAAGGTTAATGGCCTGAGACTTGGGGCTGGTGGAGATGAAGTGGGAAAGATTCCTTTCTAGATTCCCACCCCCTCCTAGTTAATAATGTAAATTACCCTTTAACAAACAAATCCTGGTCCCTTTGAATTCCAATAGAAGATCCGGACCTGTCCCAGCCCCACCCGGATCTGAGCAAACTTTGGGGATACACCAAAAACCCCTCGAGCTAAATCTCTCATTATAAAAGAGAGACACTGGGACCCCCTTTTTGCAGAGATTCCAAGCATGCTAGCCATGTGAGGACTCTGTCCACTGGACCCTCTGTCCGGGTCCCTTCTTATCTCTACCTTTATCTCCTTACTTCCAAACTCAATAATAAACCTCTTTTATCAATCTAGCTCTCCCGCTGATGCTTTTATTGGGGACTCGGGCTGCTACTAGCCCCCATTTACTGCCATATCCTTGCGCTGAATCCAGGAGGATTGCAGGGGAGCTCCATTTGGCGCTCTGTATCCCGAACCTGCCACTAGACCTCAACCCTAATCTCATTTAGGTACCCCAAATCTAGACCTCAACAGAGAGAGAATGTGAATTCTCTTGCTAAAATTTCACAGCACATAGTGAGCCCTTATTTTAGATCAGTAACTCCACCTGCCTGCTTAAGGTTACTATTATGTAACCCAAAGGATTTCTACCACTGTACAATTGATTCCATTCTGTGTCATGCTAGGTTTGGCTTGTTAATTATCATAGGAGAATCATAGGCTATGGAGCCTGAAGGAACAATAGTGATGATCATTTTATAGATATAAAGGGGTGTTAAAAGTTTTCCTACCACCCAAATGCAATTAAAACTTTCTTAATCAGCAAGAGGATTACAGGTTGAATCAGTCATGTCTTTGGGGCCTATATATAAGCCATCTAGCTGTTACAGAGTAAGAGGTAATCAAGTCTATGGAGCAGCTGTTTGTGAGAAGCCTCAAAAGGATTAGAAGTGTTTTCCCCCTTCTCTATGCTAGTGATAAAAGATTGGAATTGACTAGTATCTTTTCTCTTAAAGCTGGAAGGGAGAAAAGTCTGGATATATCTTTTTTCCAGCTCTCTTCAACTCAACCTGCCTCCTCCATGAGTAGAGCATTGAGTAATATGTACCAGTAGAAAGAGAATTCCTTAAAATTGACTTTTTGACCCAAAGATATATCTTTTTTCCATCTCTCTTCAACTCAACCTGCCTCCTCCATGAGTAGAGGATTGAGTAATATGTACCAGTAGAAAGAGAATTCCCTAAAATTGACTTTTTGACCCAAAGATTACTCTAGCCATGGATTCTGAAAAAGGCATCCCACCCAGAAAGTGAAGTCAGTTTGAGGCCCAGCAAAGGAAGCAGAGATACCCTTTTTAAGTATAGATATGTTGATACAGACCTCAAGGGAGGAAGCAACTAAGGAAATGTAACCCAGGGAACAGAGAAAAGAGTTCTGCAAAAGTGAAAAGAAAGCTAGCACTTGAGATGAAGGATTAGGCCACATTGAGGAATGTATGAGAAGATAAAGGACTTCCCAGCCCAGCAGTTCTAATAAACCAAAGTCTAGTTGAATAAAATCAATCCTGTATCTGATGTTTTGTTAGCCTGAACACTGGCTTTAGAAAAAACATAGATTATTATTGTTATGGAGAAGCACTCAAGATAGACTCTAATACTTGTATACCCCAGAGTTATAGATATTATTTATATTAATTATATAGCAGTGGATTATATATCAACATTCAGTTTGGCAAATAGCTGAATGAAAAGAGGCAAGTCAATTAACTTCTCCATTTTCTTCATCTACCAAAAAAAAAAAAAAAAAAAAAAGGTGTGAAGGAGTTTTCCTATAACCTTTAAACAATTCAAGAAGTTCTTCAACTTAGAGAATTACAGAGAGTTGGCCATTAGAAAAAAAGTTCATCACCAGCATCTCATACCATAAGATAAAAATGGGTACATAATTTAGACATAAACAGTGACACCATCAAATTATAATAAGGAATAGACTACCTGTTAGATCTATGCAGAGGGAAAGAATTTATGATCAAGTGAGATAAAAGCAGAATTCTGGGAAATCTTTATAGTAAGTGTCTTTGGTAAAGAATTCATTTCTCAAATATGTAGAGAACTGAGTCAAATTTATAGGAATACAAGTCATTCCTCAAATAATGATCAAAGGATATAAACATGCAGTTTTCAGATGAAGTCAAAGCTGTCTACAAGCATATAAAGAAGTGCACTAAATCACTTTTGATTAGAGAAATGCAAATTAAAACAACTCAGATGCCACTTCACACTTATTAAATTGGCTACTAGAACAAAGTAAAGTGATCGATGTTGTAGAGGATGTAAGAAAACTGGACATTAATGCATTGCTGATGGAGTTGTGAACTGCTCCACCCATTCTAGAAAGTAACTTGGAACTATGCCGGAAGAGCAATGAAATGACATATTCTTTGGCCAAGCAATACCACTATTAGGTCTGTATCCCAAAGACATCATAAGAAAGGGAAAAAGGCCTACATGTGCCAAAATATTAAAAGCCACCTTTGTGGTAACAAAACATTGGAAGTTGAAGGGATCCCCATCAATTGAATAATAGCTGAACAAGCTATGGTATATGAATGTAATAGAATACTATTAGGCAATAAGAAATGAACAGGCAGATTTCAGAAACATCTGGAAAGACTTGTGCAAACTGATGCAAAGTAAAATGAGCAGAAGCAGGAAAACATACACAGTATTAGCAACATTGTATAATGATCAACCTGTGAATGTTTCAGCTCTTTTCAGCAGCACAATGATCCAAGACAAGTACAAAGGACTCATTAGGGAAAATACTTTATATATCTAGATAAAGAACTGATGGACTCTGAATGCAGATTAAAGCTTTTTTTTTTCCCATTGACTTCATTCTTTCTCATCTTTTTTCCTTTTGATGTGTTTCTTCTTCCTCAACTCTGACCTATGGAAATAGGTTTTATATGATAGCACATGTATATATAATATTAAATTGTCTACCATCTTTAGAAGAGAGAAGGAGGGTGGAAGAAAATTTTGGAATTCAAAAATCTGGAATGCTAAAAATTTTCTTGACATGTAAATAGGGGAAAAAAATACCATTAAAGCATTCCAATTGAAAGGATCATGAAGCATTCCAATTGAAAGGATCATGATACTCTTCCCTCTGAAGTAGTGCTTCTCACCCAGTAGGAAAAAACCCCATTGAAGAACAGGCCTATAAGTTAACTTTGTGATGTCTATTTAAAGAAAAGATAGTGAGGAATAGTGAATTGTCCTTGTCATGTGTGTGATATAGTACTTGTATACTTTCCCTCCACCACCACTGTATTTTAAGTTCATGTCTGCTCCACCATCTTCCTGGATATTGGGTATATTTGTGGGAGTGTATGTGTCTCATATTGGAAAAAATGCTTTGTAATTACTTCTGTTTTTTGCTATGCCTTTTGAGTAAATGCCCTCTCTGAACCTAGTAGCTGGCTGTAAGGGGAACATACCAGTGGGAGCTTGATGAGCTGGTATTTGGGATGATAACCACTCACGAGGATGTTTCTAGGATCCTGGGAGATGTAATAGCCATCTGTGGGGAATCCAACCTGCCAATGGATCCCAGGGAAAGTTCAAACATCTGGCATCCAAGACCCTTCATAACTTGGTTTCCTTTTCCTGCTTCATTTCCTATTAATCACTCCCATGTACACGATCACAGAGGAAAACAGGATTTTAGAAACCACCTCAACCAATCCTTATCTGACCAAGAATATCCTCTTTAACATACCAGACAAGTGGTCCTCTAGCTTTTGCTGGAAGAGCTCAAATGAAGAGGAAAACACTTCCTCCTGAGGCAACGGTTTCATTTTTGGAAGTTTTCCCTTAAGCAAGAGTTTGCTCCCCCAAATTTATATCCATTGTTCTTAGTTCTGCCCTCTGATGGAAGGAAAACAAATCTAATTCCTCTTCCAGAAGACAGCTTTAAGTACTTGAAAACAGCTCATATGTCCTCTATGTTGTAGCCAAACTATATAATTCTGTTACCTGAACATGTTCTTACATCTGCATGCTTTTATTCTGTTCTGTCTACCAGGGATGGAATGGGATGCTCTTCCTCCTTTGCCTATTGGATTCCTATGCAACACAGAATATCACCGTTGTAAAGTATCTCAAAGGTTACAACTTATACCTGAATTTGAAGTTATATAGAACTTTTAGGGTTGTAAAGCATCATCCTCTCTCATATCTGGTGTAGGATCCAAATCCAGGTCTCCTGACCCTAATTTTAGTATGCATTTTATTATGATGAGTAATGTTTCTACACTCTTAAGAATTCTTACACCTAATTGGGGCTGGGTCTCTGTCCTATCATTTAAACTATCTCTTCCAAGGCCTAGCACAGTGCTTAGCAAAATAGTAAATACGAGGCTATTAAATGTTTATTAATGGTAGTTGTGGGGAATTGACATAATTCCCCATTACCATTGTTAGTACCATGTGGAAGTTCTATTTGTAGGTTCTTTGTTTTAGAAGAGTATACACAAAAGTGTACTTCAATACTTTTTATGATCTCATCAATGTCCTTCCTCCAAAAATGCTCAAGACCTGCCCGTATCTTCTGTCATATTGTGGTTCATATACTCCCCTAAATGCTCCACAAGTATTAAAGATCCCTTTAGAGGTCTCCTGCATCACATGTAGGAGATACTCTAGACCTTTTATCTTTACATGGATACTAATGCATTATTTGATTACCCACCTCATGGTTTATTCTCAAGTACATTGGGTGTCTGTGGGCCCACATCCTTTGTTGATTTTTCCACTCCCCTGCCTCCACCCACCAAAATCGTCATTTCCTATACAACACATCAGGACTTGCACAAAGAGTGGGTGCGGGCCATTCTTTTTCCAAGTTTACATATTAATAGAGTATGGTCCAATTACTATTTAGCCTCATGTGCTTGGGACCTCAGTGCATCAACTCAAGCCTCAGCCCATTACATCTCCCGCTTTCTTTTGTTTTAGAACACAGGTGATCATGCCATCCCTGACTCCTCAAGGAGGTCAGAGGCCCCAAAGGGAGGTAATCACACCCTCCCTGACTTCTCAGGAAAGGAGGTGAAAGCACCAAAAAGGAGGTGATCACGACCCCCCTGACATCTCAGGAAGGGAGATGAAAAGCACCAAAGGGAAGTGGGGGTTGCTAGCAGGTTTCTGGGCTGAAGAGTCTTATTATGCACAAACCCATCAGCATGGGAGGTATTACACAAGCACATAGCAATAATGCAGAGGCTATTAGTGATGACTCTCCCCACAGTCAGTGCAGGCTTGATGTGGTGTAACAAACATGAATTATACACCCAAGTAACGGTATAACAAACAATATAATCAACATTGTGTTGTAAAAGATTGTCAGAAGTCCTAGAAGGAGAGTATGTAAACAGCAGTCACACATACACCTTCTTCAGCTGCCAAGAGATAGTCCAAAACCAATCTATTGTCCATTGCTTCACATATCAGGAAATCCAATGATCCCCCCCAAGTTTTTGAAGTCCAGCAAAAGTCTTTTTATGTCTTAAGGAATCCAATGATTCTAGCAGATTTTGAAGTCCTGTAACAGTCTTATCATTTCTCAGAAAATCCAATGATTCCTGAGGACTTTGAAGTTTTATGTCTCAAAGAATCCGATGATTCCTGAGGGATTTAAAGTCCTACAACAATCTAATGTCTCAGAGGATCCAATGATTTCTAAGGGTTTTGAAGTCCAATGATTTTCTATGTCCATGAGTCAAACGCCATAACTGCCACACTCTTTCAATGGTGAGCACAATCAGCAACAGAACCACCCAATGTTTCTTGGGTCTTCTCCTTCGTTTCAAGGGTCTGCTCCGTCTCTCTGCGATGGACAAGGCGAATACGACTCATTAGCACCCATCTGATTCCTTCTCCACCTGTAGAGATACAAGCAAACCCTCTCCCCCAAGGAGTTAGCCTATCTGGTCCCTTCCATTCACACTTTCTGGGTCTCTCCACATCACCTGGCGATTATCTAAAGATAGTGGAGCTGCTCGCACTGGACACTGCCCTTCCGGTAGGTTATAAAACCTGTCTGCCAGAGCCAGTGCATCTTTGTCAAAAATCAAGAAGTTAATAGTATAAAATGCTAGATTTAGTAGTTCTCTAGGGTTGCCTGTGGCTCCCCCTTTCTTTTGTTTTTGGAGCAGCATCTTAATGTCTCTGTTTCTCCTCTCTACTGTTGCCTGTCCTTGAGGATTAAAGGATATGCCAGTGGTGTGTAAAATCTTAGACTGTGCACAAAAGTGTGCAAAATGTTTGGAGGTGTATGCAGGACTGAGGCTTGAGTTGATGCACTGAGGTCCCAAGCACATGAGGCTAAATAGTAATTGGACCATACTCTATTAATATGTAAGCTTGGAGAAAGAATGGCCCCCCGCCCACTCTTGTGCAAGTCCTGATGTGTTGTATAGGAAATGACGATTTTGGTGGGTGGAGGCAGGGGAGTGGAAAAGGAAGGGGAGGAAGGGGAGGAGATGGCTCAGTGGGTAGAGCACCAGCCCTGAAGTCAGGAGGACCTGAGTTCAAATCCAGCCTCAGACACTTAACAATTCCTGGTTATGTGACCATGGGCAAGTCACTTAACCCCAACTGCCTCAGCAAAAGCAAAAAGAAGAAGAGAAACAAACAGAAAGTCGTCGCAATGGCAAAAGCAAACAGGTCTCTCCTCCCATTCCTTTTCCACTCCCCTGCCTCTACCCACCAAAATTGTCATTTCCTATACAACACTTCAGGACTTGCACAAAGAGTGGGTGCGGGCCATTCTTTCTCCAAGCTTACATATTAATAGAATATGGTCCAATTACTATTTAGCCTCATGTGCTTGGGACCTCAGTGCATCAACTCAAGCCTCAGCCCATTACAGTTGATCATACAGTTCCTGGATGATATCTTTCATATGGCAATTGCTCTGTGAAAATCATTGTTTGGAAATATGCTGCAGCCTATTTATAACCACCATATAGTTCTCCATTGCCCTTTGGTAAGAATTTAAACCACAATTGCCCTATTAATCCTGAGTGGCAACAGATTTTCTTAAAGTATCACTCTGGCAAATGAAAGTAAAAATGGTCCTTAGAAAACTTCTGAATTTCTATGTAATGAAGTTATAACTTTGTGAATCTCAGGAAAACTAATCCTTTAAGTTTTAGTGTAGTCAGATTTTTTAAAAAGGATATATTTTTCCTTTGGGAATTTATGTCTTATATATGATGGCTCATTATATTCACCAAGAAAGACATTATAAGAAATACAAGTGGATTAACAAATGATTATACTAACTGTTTAATCTGATCAAATTGATTCTATGTGTGTTGCAAGACAATCAGGATTAAGAGACTTGTCCAGGGTGACACTGTTAGTGTCAAGTGTCTGAGGTCATATTTTAACTCAAATCATCCTGACTCCAGGGACAATCTTTTATCTGCTGTGATACCTCGATGCTTCCAAGCTGATTTTCTATTCAAAAACCAAAGCAGTTCATTAAAACTGAAAATGTAAATGTACCTGCTTACCATTTTAGGTAACAATATGGCAATTTTGTGGTTTATCTCAAATAGTAATTTTTGGATTTTTCTTGTAATTTATTTTGTATACTTTGGGACTGTTTCGTAATGATTTTGACTTTCAGATTATTTGAAGATCACATTTATTTATTTATATCAAGTGATATACTACACATGGAATCCTAAATGATAAAACTGAAATCTGAAAATGTTTTTAAACCTAGTAGAATAAAGACATTAGTTAAAATAAAATATCCTTAGAACTTCTCTTTCTTCAAGTAAACAGCAGAGGGAAAGAATTAACATTAATGAAATTTAAATTTTTATTGATTTTAGTTGACAAACTAGAAGCACAGTTAAGGGGTTTAGTTTGCAAATTCCTTTTTATTTTATAGTTTCTTTTTTCTTTTTCCAATGAGCACAGAAATCTCTAATACATACAGGCAGGTAAAACTGGTTATCAATTCACTAATAGACAAATTAGAAGCCTCTGGAATTAACAGAGGGAAAGTCTTGCTGAGAATGCTAGAAAATAGGAAGTATGTGCAATAATTCTTTCGAAACCTATGGTTGCAAATACCCATGTTTCTAAGAAAATATAACTTTATGCAGGTGTGTCTTAAGCATGCGACACCTATATTTGATAAACTCAGACAATAAGGTAGGGTAACTGTGCAAAAATAATGAACATTTTGTGAAAAAAAAATTTAACTTAAGTGCTTTTTTTTTTTTTGAGAGATGGGATTTCTCCTGGATTTTATAGATACATGGAGATAATTTTCCCTGCTATAATCCATCCTGATGGGAGACATCCAAAGAGTTGGAAAATAAAATTGTTGACATATAAAAAGACACTTAACCCAAGCTGATACTAACTATAGAGTATACCAATTTAGGGAATATGACAAGGAAAGGTAGCCTTTGGTTAGAAGATGACTTTTTAAGGGCTTGAATTCCTTCCTGGATTAGTCTTTATCTGGAAGGCATTGATTTTTTTTTAAAATTGTTTAAATTTCAAGTAATATTTCTTCTACTAAGAGTCTGATAACTTAAGAATGTTCTAGGAATATTGTTTTCGAGCTTAATGGAGGCAACAGCATAGACTTCCCTTAGGTATATCCCACCAATGGTTCATTTCAACATTTTGAATAAGATGTTATTATGGAGGAGTCCTGGATATCTTTACAATGCACTGTAAACAAGACTGTTTAAAAAACAAAACAAAACAAAACAAAAAAACCAGAAGCAGTTTATGACTCCTTCCTGAGTACTACTATCCCTTTTAAAAAGCATCATTTTTGCACCCATGTTACTGAATAATAATCAGAATTATAATGTATGGAGGCTATCCATGCTGCATAGAATCAACCAGAAAAAAAGTGAACTTATTGAATTTTTATTCTCCTCCCAAGAAATTTCTTCTTTGCGCTGGGCTAATGCCATACTCCTTTCCAAAAGGGGAGCAGAATCGAGGCTAGAGAAGGTGGAGAATCGTGACTTGGATTTAGTCATTTTTCTCTGAAAATGAAGATATTTTACCTAACAGCATGATTATTGACTGAAGTAAAATGAACAGTTTAAAATTTGTAATTGCAAGACATTCAAAAGAGGTCACAAGTAAAACATACAAAGAGTTTTGGCCTGATAACCACGCTGTCACAGCAAAATACTAAAATTCATGCAACAGAGAAATTGGTGATAAACCTTTTTTCCCCCAGATGATCCTGGAAAAGATGGAGAATACACTATGTTCTTCTCCTCACTTTCAGTAGTGAAATTTCTCTTATTTTTGATTGACTTTCCCAATTACTATTTGTTTAACAGTCATTTCAGATGAGAAAACATTCTCTGTGAGAAAAGCAAGAGATACATGTACAATGAAGGGCATAAAGTATCTTCTCAACTCCAGTAGCAGAAAGAATCATCAAATAGCCTACACAAAAGTACCTCCAATGTTAAAAATGACAAGTAGTGTTGAAGGAACTGGAAATTAGTTGTCACTGGTACACTTGTAATAAAAAAAAAAAACTTGGATTTTGTTGTATTTTTTTCTTCATCACAAGGCTGATAAGAAGAGCCTGTATAAAAGCTAGCTATCTGGGTTCTCTAGAAAACGAATACCTTATGGAATGTGAGACAATACAGAGGGTGCTCACATTCATGTTATAAAAATAGACAGGGTTCTCAATGAACAGCAAATGGATATAAAAGAATTCTCCAAACACGAACCATTTTTAAAAGGGTATATCTATATATAAAAACAACAAGATGTGATCTCAGAGCTGCAAAGGACAGTATTCTGAAATGATTTGGGAATGGAACATGAGAGATGATCTGGAGACAGACGGGTCAAGAACCCAGAGCTGATCTGTAGAACTCTTCTGGTTTGGCAGTGTACATTGGCAGTTATGGCCAGCCTGCTTTTGATAAACATAGCTGGTTGGTTTTAGATGGCACTTGGCTGGTGGGTGAGAAAATTCATCTTCCCATCTGGTATTTAGGAATTTGTCCTCCCAGGCCCCCTGGATTCTCTCCCCTTTCCCCCAAGGGGAAAAAAAAACCCTTTTCTTGTACTACTCAAGTCCAACAATAAAAGGAATCTGAGTGGTTTTCCCTGCCATTCAGAAAAAGTAGTATGGTTCTCACCACACCCTAAGTGTCAGCCAGTGATAAATAATACAACATTAAAGTAATATCTGGTCTTGGTCTAAGACAAGACTTTAGGACATACCAACTCCACCAGCTCCATAAAGAAATACTGGGGCCAGCAAGACTGTCCCCTGAATGCAGGAAAAAAGAGACTGATGGCTGAGTAAAGTCAAGAAAAATCATAGGAAGAAGAAAGTCAAGAAGATATAGGTAGCAGCACCTTTCTATACCCGCCTGAATGTTTAAGGAGACTTTTACTCCTTATTCCTTTCAAATGCAAAGTTCATCAGCTGGAAGAAGTAAACAGTTTCTAACTTAAACAGTCCTCCAAGGAAACTATCAACATATAAAACAAAATAGCCCAGGAAGCAGTTTGAAGGGCAAGCTGTAGAACCAATTCTGATAAGTTGGTCCAAGTTCTTTATACCAATCTGAGACATCAAACAGCAGAGGGGCAGCCCTCTCACTGTCTAATGAAGAACTAAGCATCATCCATGTCCAATCCAAAAGAATTTTTGAAGGAGGAACCTTCTTCTTTGGTACCACCCTCAGGTGTACTCTTGGGTCATAAAAGTTGCAGGGGAACCAGAAAAATTGGTAGATTGCCTTGCCCTTGAGTGCAAATTCTGGAACTATATTTGTTATAACCATAAAGGCCAATTAAAATAATACTGTAACATGCAGGAGTGAAGCATCTGATTCCCAGATTTAGAACAGTAGCAGCCATGCCCTTCACTGGAAGGGATTATCCATCCACATTAGTTAAGGCCTTCGGTTTGTTGTTGTCATCAGGATAAAACAAAACAATGCATTCCCAACATTTGGGAGTCACCACTCCAAATTAACCCACGGTCCACATCTAGACATGGAATGTTGAGAACCAGACAGGCCAGGCCACACACACAGGCTGGCCTCTGGTCATCTCACTTGGAAAGTCTTTTCTTTTGGCAGCACGTCTAGAAACCTTCTAGGGTCTTCTGGGTTAAATCCTCATTCCTGAGTGAAGTAGCCAAAGAGTGACCAAGTTCCAAAAACCTCCAGTCTGGGAGTCGATGTCAGTTCTCTCCATGATCTTCTTCAACCCAGGCCACAATTTTTCCTTCCCATCCAGGAATAACATCATCATCGTGAAAGACCTAGAGAATGAAAGTAAGAAATGAGAAAGGCTGGGAAAGGGGGGGGGATCTTGCTGAGATGAATTTATCAATATGAAATAGGATGTGGAAGTTAACTGTGAGTTTAAAGACGCATAGCACTCAGGTTCTATATTCCTTGTAACACTGAGTTGCTGTATAGCTTGAAATAAAAAAATTAAAAACAAAAAAACACTGCTCTCTCTCTTTTTTTTAAAGGAAATGTGTAGAATTAGGTTTTTATTTACAGGACACTTAAAGATAAGAAATTTCACATAGAAATAACTCTATTGAGGACAAAGGTTTCATATAGTATGTACACAGTTCAAATTGTTCAAGTATACTTTACGTCTACAATAAAAGTCACATTTATAAAATTATTTTAATGAAGAGACACTAAGACAAAATTATACCAAGAGCAAGAGGTGTAAGACTTGATGGTCTGAAGATAAAATCTAAAAGTTAAAGGTAGATTCTAGTACAATGTTTCAACTTCTGCAGAGAAATACTTTTTAATTAAACTTGAGGAAATCTTACATATCAGTTAATTTTCATGGGACTGGACTACTTCAATTTTTTTAAGTCCTTAAATTCTTCAATTGTGATATATGTTTTTTCAGTTTTACTTAGTTTTTCATCTTATTGACAAAATAATTCCTATCCTTTCCTTGGACTCACAGCAGATTATAAGGATTAATAAATTATTGTTCAGAAAGTACAGCCATATAAGTATATAATAAAAGAAGAAGGTGACGATTAAAGGAGTGCTAGTCTGTTTATGTGATGAAATAAGGAAAGAATGGTTAACAAGTTCCCTGGATCTGTTCTTTTTTGTTTCATCACAAACAAGAGGAGGAAAAAAATAAATTCAGAACCACCATGGTAGAAAACCTTTACTTTTGTAAACTATGATTTTTGACTTTTTTTCTCATGACCTAGAATTTGCTTCAGAAAAGTAAAAGAACTACAGCTTCCTTTTTGCAGATTGAAGAAAAAATGCTGTTCTAAGAGATGACAAACTATGGACTCCTCAAGGATTTAGGAGGAAGAATTATTCTCTCTGATCTCCCTTAAATGTCCTTCAAGTACTCTATTTAGGAAATACTACACCATTCCTAGAAAATATTCATTACTTCCAAAGTATAATAAGGCTCAGGCTCAAACTGAAGTCTGCTTGTTTATTTTGAAAAATGAAGGATGATATGGCTTTCATTTCTGGCTTGGCAGATCACATATACAGTAGCCTGATAGCCAGGCTAGGCTAAGCTAATTACTAAGTAGATGTGACTAAAATACTAGAGAAAGCTAACAATTCCTTGATCTATTCCACAGCCCATGGAATTTCAAATCACGGTCCAAATAGGCTCTAAGCAATTTCTTTGATCAGAATCTGAGCTCTGGCCAAATTAAAACTTCAGCAAACTCGGGTACCAGCCCTGAAGGACAAAAAGGGCTGGAGGGAAGGTCTTATCTCTTGAGTATGGATGGCATTATATAGAAGCTTCTGTACCTCCTCTTTGACAGTGCCAAACTCAGGGTCCAGGGCTTTGAAGTGGTATCGATGATTCCCTTCCCGGTCGATAGCTGCTTTAAAATCCTTCAGAGTCACCTCCCCCAACCTGCAACACAGGAGAACACTACAATAATCTATTATTCAATGGAATAGGAAGGGAGGATGTCAACTTGCAACAAAAGCTGCTGCCAAAGTCACTCCAGGCAACAGTAGCATGTCCTTCATGGGTCATTGGTCCTGATAACCTAGATGATTTGAAAACAATAGACATTGGGAAACCAGTTAACTGAGGGGAATGAGATCCATACTATCCATGATGTGAGGTCAGAATTGTAAATGGGTTTGTTTGCTTCACTGGCAGTCAAAGTCCAGTATTTTTCTCTGAGAATGATACCCTAGAGGCTCTGAGGCCTCTAGAATTTAACTTGGTGAATAACCTCAGCAAATAAGCACCAAATGGCTTTCCTTGGTAGATAGTATAAGGTTTTTTGTTTTGTTTCCTCTTTTTGTTTTAGTTTCTAACAATCTGTATTAACACTTGTAGAGGCAGTATGGCAAAGTAGATTGCTAACCTAATTAATTGGGACATCTTGTAGAGCCAACTCTTGACACTTGGTAGCTATGTTACTTTTGGTAGGTCATGTAAGCTCTGTGTAACTTCAAAGACTTATTTACTAAGTTAGGGACAAGTAGGATCTGCGGCCACTAAAGAGTGTTTTTCCATGATGATACAATCACCTGCCTAAAGAGGAATTGCAGAGAATGGGACTTAACCTACTTCAGCCCTGATAGAATCATAGAACTGGAAGGAGCTTTAGCAGTCATTTGATACAAAATGTTCATTTTATCGATGGAGAAATCAAGTCCCAATGAGAGAAACGGGCTTGTCCATGGCCATCCAGCTGCTAGAACTACCAATCTAGCCTCTTCCCACAATACTATGTTACCTCTCAGGTGTCTCAGTAATCATTCGGTCAATTCTATTATTATTACTGCTCAATGTGGATTTTTTAAAAATAGCAACTGGCACCAAAAAAAAATCAAACAAAATATTATTTAAAATTGCTCCTCAAATTTGTATATTTGAGCACAAAAAATAAAGTTAGGAATAGGCAATGCTGATTTCACCCTCCCTTTGTCACCCAGGGTAGACTATTGTACCCTACCAGGCTCCTATCCTCAAACCCTCTCAAACAGTTTTAGTCCATACTTCTCAGGCATTCTCCCACATTACCAGACGGGTCAAGATGGTAGTGATGGAAATGTCTGGCTCTGTTTTCCTTGCCTTTCTTATAAGGATGCAGACCCTCCAACATCTCACCTCTTTGGTATGTTGACCATGAAGGGAGTAAGTGAACGGTCAGTGAAATAAAGCACTTTAGTGCAAGCACTGTGGTTGATGGTTGGAGAACTCTGGGAATGAGGCAATTCTGCAAAAAGTGAGAGAATCCTGTGGTCAGAACACCAGTCTTACCCACACATTTACCCACAAACTATCTCATCCAAATGTCCAGGCACCTGCCAGGTCATGGCAACAGTTGCCTTGAACCCATTAACATATCATACACATAGAGAGTGATCATAGGAACTTAAGAGTGGGGCCATGAGGAAAAAAGATGCTTCAAACATGGACTCTGCCCTTAAGAGCCTCAAATACATTCAGAGTGGTGCTGCCAAGGGTCAAAGTTTTTGATAAGAAACAAACATGGTTAAATTTCAAATGAAATCACAGCTACCTATGGAGGAGGAGAAACAACAAGAGGTACATACAGATTCTCAATATGGAGATCAGAAATAAAATATGATTTTGTCATTCTTATGTGATTCAGAAAAGGATACTCACCGGGACAACAGACTTGTAGAAACTCTAGTTTTTAAAAGATAAGAAGGAATTCCCCTTCTGAAAGATACTGAGACTTACCCAAGTAATAGGAATTCTAAAGCATATCTTGAGCTCCATGTCTTACCTTTCTCCTTTGCATTTGTCCAAAGAGTGTAAATAGTAGCTAGCTATATCTAGCTAAAACTTTCACAGAAAGGCTACTCTGATTTCATTAAAAAACCATTATCCTAGGAACCCAAAATTAGTCACAGGAATTTCTCTTAGAGCTGGAAATTCTCCTGAAGCTCTTACAGAATACTTTCCTCTTAAGTTACTCTGGACATTTAATCCAGAACAAATGGGAGTAATTGTTTTGAGAAAGAAGTACATGAGACAAACCAAAAGGAGAAATAGGATGGGGAAGTGGAAGGCAGGCAAGGGTGTTTTATATGGACAGCGAAGAATCACAGAATTTCAGAGTGAATAGGGTCAAATCCATATCCTAAACATACCTAATAACTCATCATTATTTTCAAGTACAAGGAGGGAAAATTTACTAACTCTGAAGGCAGTCTATTCTACTTTGGAAATGTGCCATTCTCAAATTGTGGTATATGAATGTTATGGAATATTATTGTTCTGTAAGAAAT
Source organism: Antechinus flavipes (assembly GCF_016432865.1). Lineage (NCBI taxonomy): Eukaryota > Metazoa > Chordata > Mammalia > Dasyuromorphia > Dasyuridae > Antechinus > Antechinus flavipes. Next base: position 507,581,103 of record NC_067400.1, on the reverse strand, counting down.
GACCAGCAGGATGAATATAGAGAGGACTGGAGAGACTTACATGAACTGATGCTAAGTGAAATGAGCAGAACTAGGAGATCATTATAGACTTCAACAACTATACTATATGATGATCAATTCTGATGGATGTGGCTCTCTTCAACAATGAGAGGGTCCAAATCAATTCCAATTGATCTGTAATGAACAGAACCAGGTACACCCAGAGAAAGAGCCCTGGGAAATGAGTATGGACCACAACATAACATTTCCACTCTTTCTGTTACTGTTTGCTTATATGTTTGTTTTTTTCTTCTCAGGTTATTTTTACCTTCTTTCTAAATCCAATCTTTCCTGTGCAACAATATAACTATATAAATATGTATACATATAATGTATTTAACATATATTTTAACATATTTAACATCTAGGGGAGGGGGTGGGAGGGAAGAGGGAAAAAGTTAGAATAGAAGTTTTTACAAGGGTCAATGTTGAAAAATTACCATGTTTTGTATATAAAAAGCTGTAATAAAAAATAAATTTTTTTAAAAGGGGAAAAAAAAGAAATGTGCCATTCTCTTTTTGCAATTATCACTTTAAATTAGCTAGCAGTTGATTCTCAAAAAAATTAATTGCTGAAATCACCTGTGATGATACTCCTTTCTGAAATATTAATTATAAGCATTAAAGCAATATTGGCAATTGTTCAGCATTGTGACTAAAAAAACTTTGTAATTTTAATAAAGAACTCAGCTTATAACATTTAGGAAGTTGCCTATATTTTATATTATATAATACATATGCATATCTACACCTCTCTATGTACATATATGTTTTATATATCTTAGTCTCTGTTTCTCTCACTCCCTTCATCCCCAGTATCTACTCCTTAGTCCTTTAAAGTGATAAAATTTCCTAAGACTTAGTCAAATCTATATCATCAAATTTTCACTAAACTGGGGAAAGTGCTAAAGATAAGACTAGTGGAACAATCAATCCAAGGAAAGCTGAAACAAATATTTAAAAACAAAAAGACAAAATCAATTTAGGTCTTAAAATTTCCATGTCTACTTACAAAACTGTATGTTTGGTTATTCTGTAAACCACTGTGACCAGTAATGAGACTGAAGATTCATGAAAACAGTTATTATTCAAGGGAATAAAGGGAGATACTTGGGACCATGCATTTGGAAAAATACTAATAGGTTTGCGTAGGTTTGCTTGGCATATTTCAATATGGATGTCTTCTATTTGTTTTGTAGAAATTTTATTTTTTGTTTAAACTTTTAATTCTCTATTTGTAGTGGCTAGAAACTGGAAAATGAATGGATGCCCATCAATTAGAGGATAGCTGGGTAAACTGTGGTATATGAATGTTATGGAATATTATGGAATATTATTGTTCTGTAAGAAATGACCAGCAGGATGAATACAGAGAGGACTGGCGAGACTTACATGAACTGATGCTAAGTGAAATGAGCAGAACCAGGAGATCATTATGCACTTCAACAACGATATTGTATGAGGACATATTTTGATGGAAGTGGATTTCTTTGACAAAGAGACCTAACTGAGTTTCAATTGATAAATGACGGACAAAAGCAGCTACACCCAAAGAAAGAACACTGGGAAACGAATGTGAACTATCTGCATTTTTGTTTTTCTTCCCGGGTTATTTATACCTTCTGAATCCAATTCTCCCTATGCAACAAGAGAACTGTTCGGTTCTGCAAACATATATTGTATCTAGAATATACTACAACATATCCAACATATAAAGGACTGCTTGCCATCTAGGAGAGGGGGTGGAGGGAGGGAGGGGGAAAAAAATCGGAAAAGAAACGAGTGCAAAGGATAATGTTGTCAATATAAAGTAATCATTAAATTAAAAAAAAAGATTCAAAAATAAATAAATAAATAAATAAATAAACTTTTAATTCTTTTAAAAATCTTGCATTTTAACTTTGGATGACTTAATTATGAATGGATTTGTTAGTATAAAATTTTCTGTGCATCAAGTTTTGTTGGAATCTTTACAAACTGTTAAGTCATTAGAGTTGATAGAGACAACAAAAATCTAATTTAGCATGGTTCAGTATCATTGATCTGATCTTACAAGGAGATGTTTTGGGCCAGAACCTGAAACAAGGTACTAAGTAGAACTAATAGAAACAATGTTTATGTTCACACCTTTAGAGAGCTTATATAAGCAAGAAGTATTTAAGTTCTCATTGGAGTTCACAAGTACGGTGTTCACAAAGTAAACTTTGTAACTTTATGAAGTCACACCTCCCATGAAGCTCTTAGGGACAGAGAGCACTCTGGAAGAAATCCCACAAACCCTCTCTCAAAGGAGCATAAATAGAGCTTCAGTGAGCCCAGTCAGGGAGTTCAGCTTTATTACATTGAGAGGGGAGCAACAAGTGAGTTCAGCCAGAAGCCCTCTCTCAGAAGAGAGTTATTTCGGGTTAGAGAGTTACTTCGGAACATTGACTGGGGTTGGAGAGGAGCACTCTGGAGAAAGCCCACAAGCCCTCTCTCCGAGGCAAGAGAGATTCATTCATTTTCCACTTGGCTGGCTGGAGGCTGAAGAAAGCAGAGGCAGAAGCAAAGGACAATCTGCAAGAACTCTTGGAACCAAGCAGAGAGATAGGCCCCAACTAACCGGGCTATTTTGGAAGGAGAAAATAAACGTTTGCATTTTTATCACCTGGCTGCATTTGGGATGATTATTACTTTCAACTGAAACTAAGGCTGCTTCCAGAAAACCTCCCAGAAAAACCTCTTTCCAGAGAGAACCATTATTATTTTAAAGAAGAGAAGAACACCACATTTTTAGATTGTAACTAACATTCTGTATTTTTGTTGCTATTGAGAGTAAATAAATGCTTGAACTTTTTTTGATATGCTAGAGCCCTTTAGGGTAGTTAGCAAAAGCAGAATACTACAGTATTGAAAGACATGGTAAATTTAGTGAAAATGAAGAGAGCTATATACATCCAAAGAAAGGACTGTGGGAACTGAGTGTGGACCACAACATAGTATTTTCACTCTTTCTGTTGTTGTTTGCTTGCATTTTGTTTTCTTTCTCAGGTTTTTTTTTTTCCTTCTTGAGCCAATTTTTCTCATGCAGCAAGTTAATTGTATGAATATGTATACATATATTGTATTTAACATATGTTTTAACTTATTTAAAATATTTTGGACTACCTGCCATCTGGGGAGTGGGGGTAAGGAGGGGAAAATCTGGAACAGAAGGTTTTGCAAGGGTCAATGTTGAAAAATTACACATGCATATGTTTTATAAATAAAAAGCTTTAATAAATAAAATTAAATATTTAAATTTTAAAAATTAAAAAAAAAGATTTGTACCAACAACAATAACAAAAAAGAATTTAGTGAAAAATAAAGATGTAATTTTTGTTTCCTAAACAAATTCACATACTCATTGAAATCTATCCATGGATCTTTAAGGGTCAAGAATCTTTTTTCTAGAGGAAATTAGGCTAAAGGTGAGCAAGTGTGAAAACTAGGAAGCAAAATATAAAATGAAATCGAAAATATCAGATAGTAATATGGGTATGCTTCAGAAATCTCTAAAAGAACAAAGGGAAACATGCAATAAATGACCAAGGACAAAGTAGTTTACTGCCATTAACAGAAGAAAGTGGTATTTCTGAATTTTTGCCACTAGATGGTGCAAGCATTTTAGTTTTAAATGCAGTTTGAAATGATTTTCACTGGATTAAACTAACCCAGAGGATAAAGAATTTTCTCATAGATCCAAAGGCTTTGCTTCTAAGCAGTTATATCTTTGCTACTAAGTCCAGGGTAATTTGTACATCTGAGGTTTTTGATTTCTTTCTAAGTTTGAGAGTCTAAGTTTATTATATTAGTTCTGTACCCAAGTGATTATAAGAAACAAAAAGTTTAAACTTTAGGTTTAATTTTCCAGGAGTCCCTGCTAGAGGTTATTAGAAAATATACAATTAGGACTGGGGGGTACTCACTTGAATTAGGGGGCCAGGACTCCCGGTATTCACTACCTCTTGGTGATTTACCCCGAACCTGAGGATATAAACCAAGAGAACCAATATCAGTACAATCCAATTTCCATTTTATACATGGGAGACTCGTAAGGAGATTTACATAATAAAAATCTACTTAAAATACGCACCCCTTTCTCTCTCACCAGCCATCATACCTCTGCCTAAAGTGCCATATAACTGCTAAGCACATTTTCAGTGAACTCTGCAAGCCAACATACTGGAGTGATTCTCTGGGGTTAGGAAGGTTTAAGTCTCTCAAGGACCCACACTGTAACCAAAAGGAATGGCACCATCCACTCCAGGCCCAAACAGTCATTCATAAAGAACCAGGCCCAAGAGAAAAGAGACCAAACAGAACTGCAGCCCTCAACAAGTCAGCAGCCACAGTTTTAGACTGTATCCTTTACATTCACCTCACCTAGCACATACAGAAACACGCCTGGTGAACAGAGGGCCCAGAGGGCCAGGTTACCCGTTTGTCCTGTTTCTTCTGCATCTCCATCGCGTGCAGGCGCTCCATGAGGCTGGAGATGCCTTGTTCCAGGCTATCAATGGTGTGGTGCTGGGGGTCATGGCCACTGAAGCTGTTGCGCAGGCTCCGCAGAGCATCTCGGACAAGCTGCAGGTCATTGGCCTACAGGTGAAGCGGGTTTCCCATCAAGAAAGACAAGGACTGCTACTGCATTGTGCAGGCTGGTGTGGAAGGGCCTGGAATCCCACCCAAAGGGATGGAGCCTCAGGGATCCCTTTTATCACTGTCCTTGCTTGTGTACATACATACATTTGTTTACTAGGGAGGGAGGAGGACAGAAGGGAGTTTGCAGAGTAACTTCTTCTACCTTGCTGGGTCTTAGCTTCAGATCATTAACTTCTTATATCTCCAGAGCAATTCTAAGAAGAGGGAAACTGGGACACTAGAAAAAAACGTGATTTGGGCCAAAACCCAGAACTAAGTACTATTCTAATGTATGTTAGTGCAGGAGACCTCTGCTCCAAAATCTAATTACCTACCCCTCTGTGGGCAGCTGAAGCAGATCCTTTCCCAGACATTGGGAGGAAAAACCCATTGCTTTGAGTATTGTGACTATTGTAGTTGGTTACCTGATGAAGCAAGAAAAAGAAATAAAAAAAGAAGGAACACTTGTTATAGGATAAGACCACAGTGATTTTTTTTTTTAAGTTCTTATTCTAGTTTCTGCCACAGTTGCAGCAAGACCCAGACAGTTGAGAAAAGAAAAAAGCTGGGCTTCCCTTCCAACATCAGGTAGATGATGTTTTAGGAGGAGAAAAAAGTAGAATTCAGGTTTTTCTCCTTATGTTAAAAAAATGTAGAATGAAAACGTCAGGCCTGACACACTCCCATTACCTCATCGGCATCTCTCTTCATACAGTGTGCCAAGAGGACGTCCTTTTGTTCCAGTTCCCGTTCTAGATCGAACTAAAAGGCCAAGAAAGCAGATGAAAAAAGGGTTGCTTCAGGTCAGCATAGTAGTAAAATCATTTTTTGGCTGCATCCCTACCTGTTGGTAATTGGCCTCAGAAAGTTTCCTGAGAGCTTCCTCCAGTTTCCCCTGGTGCTGCTGTATGAGACGATCCTTTTGTCCCAACTCTTTCTGCAACAGAAAGGGGTGAAGAGCTTTCAAAAGTACATCATGATGCAGGCAGAATAGATGGCTCATTCTCTGCCCATTCTCCCGCCATCCAAGGAAAAGACCACTTGTAGAAGAAAAGTTCCTTGTGGGTCCTGTTCCATGAGGACAAAAGACATCAGAGATGAAAGTGCTCAACAAACAGGTCTCCTGGGACTGGGGGAATAATGTGAAGAAAAGCCTCGTAGAGAGAAGTAAGTAATTTCTGCAATGGTTCTTTCAATCTTGAATTTTCATGTTTTTATCAGACTCCATTCTTTTAGGAAACCTTTCTAACAGCTGCTGTTACTCCTATTTCTGACCTCTAGGGGCACCAGGGTCTTTCTACTTCTCTGTGACAATGTGAATAAATCTCCTTTTTCCTTGGATTAGCTCAAATAAGGATAGAATCTTTTTAAAGAATCCTCTCAGTCGGTAAATAAAGGAAGAAAAGAAATTACAAAATCATAAAGATAATGGTACAATGGAGAAATACTTATTTTACATCTAGATTGGCCTGACTAGTAGCAGTTTACTGCCTCCAAGTCCTACTTCTTTTTCCTCATCTCAAATCTGTCTAGTTGTATGCAAGAACAGGTTATTCCGGCTCTTCGTTAAAGACATATTTGGACTGGCATGAATGCTGGATTCAAGGTGGGGTCTTAGTCTCTATTAGTTCCTGTTTCTAATTATAAACCTGAACTATGAAGCGGTTGGGCTAGATGACCTCTAAAGGCCCTTTCACCCTCTCTGGATGTGGATGGCACTAGCATAGAATTTTCAGAGATTCCTCTTTAATGTTCCAGGATATCTTACACTAACACTGCAGTCATATCCTTCTATCTTATGGCGGCCCTACAGCTCTGGCCCCTGGAAGTCCTAACCTTACCTTTGACTTGTTTCTTTCAGCTTTGATTCATTTGTTGAAACACATTCAACTAGCTCATCTAATAACACAAAATTAGAAATGACCTCAGAAGTTATCAAGTGCTATCTGTTATAAGCAGTCCAATCCATGGGAAATATAAATCCTTCCTACAAAATCTTCAAATATCCCCTTTAGGAAACAATAAACTGGGAAAACATTTTTACAATCAAAGGTTCTGATGAAGGCCTCATTTCCAAAATATATAGAGAACTGACTCTAATTTATAAGAAATCAAGCCATTCTCCAATTGATAAATGGTCAAAGGATCTGAACAGACAATTCTCAGATGAAGAAATTAAAACTATTTCTAGCCATATGAAAATATGCTCCAAATCATTATTAATCAGAGAAATGCAAATTAAGACAACTCTGAGATACCACTACACACCTGTCAGATTGGCTAGAATGACAGGGAAAGCTAATGAGTAATGTTGGAGGGGATGTGGGAAAACAGGGACACTGATACATTGTTGGTGGAATTGTGAATACATCCAGCAATTCTGGAGAGCAATCTGGAACTATGCTCAAAAAGTTATCAAACTGTGCGTACCCTTTGATCCAGCAGTGTTTCTACTGGGTTTATACCCCAAAGAGATACTAAAGAAGGGAAAGGGACCTATATGTGCCAAAATGTTTGTGGCAGCCCTGTTTGTAGTGGCTAGAAACTGGAAAATGAAGGGATGCCCATCAATTGGAGAATGGTTGAGTACATTGTGGTATATGAATGTTATGGAATATTATTGTTCTGTAAGAAATGACCAGCAGGATAAATACAGAGAGGACTGGCGAGACTTACATGAACTGATGCTGAGTGAAACGAGAAGAACCAGGAGATCATTATATACCTCAACAACCATAGTGTATGAGGATGTATTCTGATGGAAGTAGATTTCTTCAACAAAGAGACCTAACTCAATTTCAATTATCAAGGATGGACAGAAGCAGCTACACCCAAAGAAAGAACACTGGGAAATGAATATAAACTGCTTGCATTTTTGTTTTTCTTCCCGGGTTATTTATACCTTCTGAATCCAATTCTCCCTGTGCAACAAGAGAACTGTTCGGTTCTGCACACATATATTGTATCTAGGATATACTGTAATCTATTTAACATGTATAGAACTGCTTGCCATCTGGGGGAGGGGGTGGAGGGAGGGAGAGGAAAAATTGGAACAGAAGTGAGTGCAAGGGATAATTTGTAAAAATTTACCCTGGCATGGGTTCTGTCAATAAAAAGTTATTTTAAAAAAGTTATTAAAAGGAATAACAAAAATAACCAAAAAAATAACAACAACAACAACAACAACAACAAAAATATCCCCTTTAAATCCACTAGTATCGAGGGGCATCCAATTAATCCCCCAGACCAGTCCATAATATTTGGGGTCAACTCTAATTATTAGAAGTTTCTTTTTCACAAATTCTGAGCAATGAAAGGAACCTCAAAATCACCTTTTCTTGACCCAGAATCCACTCAATAACATATTAATAATCTTATTGTATTCTCCCTGAACAGGCTCCATCCAGAGTACTGTGTTCGGTTCAAAGCAGCATTGCTTAGGAAAGAAAATGGTGAGCTGGAGAGTGACAGAACAGAAACTGTGTGACATGAAGACTGATGGAAGGTCAAGGAGACAAGACCTTTATCTTCAAATATTTGAAAAGTTGACATGGAAGAGAGAGAGTCATTCCCTTTGGCCCCAGAAGACAGATAACTGTGTGACAGTGGAGTTAGTGATGGATTTGTCGTCAGAGAGCTTAATTAGGCTCCAATCCCAGTTCCTCTACTTATAACCTGTGTAATCTTGACTTGACATCTTTGGGTCTCAGCTTCTTCCCTTTTTCAATGAGAAGGCTGGACTAGACAATTTTTCCTTTTTGATTCTGGCTTGGTCATCCAGTGGGTTAGTTATTCCTCCTAGATTTTATCATCTGCACATCTGATAATCACACCATCTTATGACTTCATCCAAATTGTTGATTTAAAATTAGTACAGAGTCAAAAACAAATCCCTGGGATAAAGCGCTAGAAAACAGCCCTTCAAATCATACCAATCATTACTGAACACTCTTTCTGGTTCTGTTATCAACCAGGTTGGAATTCAACCATAGTTTCAATTGTCTTTGACTTTGGCAAATGTTTTAGATAAGCTCTATCTACAGCTCACAGTCTAGTAAACCTGTTATAAAAGAAAATGTGTTTAACCTGACATGATCTGTTCTTTATGAAATCTAGCTAAGCCAAAAATCTGCCTCCTTTAGCCTCTAATCATTGGTCTTGACTTATGCCCTACAGCATTCTTATCTTCTCAGCACACACTCCGTGCTCTAGCCAAGTTGGTTATTTCTGCCCCAGAAAAAAAGTATTCCATGCTCACTATACTTTTAAAGCTCCATCAAAGGCTACTTTCTCAAAAAAGCCTTTGCTGATTCCCATCTGGTCCTGTTTCTGGCTAGTAGGCCTTTCCTTCTTTCCACATTTAGCACTTGGTTTTGTAACATGCCAATGAATTTATCATGTAATAGTACAGATTATAGCTATCTGTGTTGGAATCTTGTTCAGTAATGTGCAATTTTTTGTGACCCCATGCACTACTTTTTCCACAGTGTTTTCTCTGCAAAAATAGTAGAGTGACTTGCCAATTCCTTGTCTGGTAGATTACCTTTCTTTAGAACTTTCCACTATGACCTTGGATCCATCTTGGGTCATTATGCACAGAATAACTCTTTAGTTTCATTAAGCTACAAAAGCCTCTCTGCTATAAGAAGACAGTGAATCAGGAAAGATTTTTTTGTTCAGGCAAACAGAGATTGAGAACTTGACTAGCTCGTGTGAATCAGGAAAGATTTTTTTTTTCAGGCAAACAGAGATTGAGAACTTGACTAGCTAGTAAGCACACAGCTAGTAAGTGTCTGAGGATGGATTTCAACTCAGGTTTTCTTGTCTCCAGGACTGGCACTCTAACCACTAATCTACCTAACTGCCCCATTTAAACTATAAACTCTTTGGAGTACAGGAACTGTGTTTCATCTAAACTTTTTGTACTTTAAATGTCTTCTGCATTTCATAGAATTATAGATTTAAAATTGAAAAAGACTTGAAAGCTCATTTAACCCAATTCCCTTATTTTACAAGTAATGAAATTGAGGCTCAGTGAGATTAAATGAGTTATCTGACAAGTTATAAGTAGCAAAAGTGTACTGGAACCTAGACCTGTAGATCTCAAGCCCAGGCTTCTTCACTGTTATGCTGGAATCTGTAATTTGTTGTCTTTGTACTTGCCATCTAGAGCTAAGCAGAATAACTCAAGTCTGAGTTTGACATAATTCTTCAAATGGATGAAGATAGAGGATATGCCTTTCCCAAACTTTTTCTTCTTATACTCTTCCTTCATGCAGTTTTTGAATCTCATTTCCCTTTCTCTAGATAAACCTTAACTTTTCAATGTTCTTTCTAAAATGTGGTGCTTAGAAATAAATACAATATACAAAAACAGAATAAAATGAAATTGTTTTTGTGCTCTGGTACCAAAGCAGGGACCAGGCCCCAGATGCTCAATTTGGTTCTGTCCTTAAGGAATGGTCAGCTTCTGGCCTTTGTTTCTGTTATCCACTGGCAACTCTCCCCATCCCTGAAGCCTGACCAGAGCATTCTATCATCACTTTATAAAAGTCAACATCTGGCTACTGTCTCTTCTTGTTTCACACCTAGTTCCCACTGCTGGAATTCTCACTAAAATCCTATTTCTAGTTTGAGAGGCAGCTGCCTCTTTATTTATTTATGTAATAATGATAACAAGCAAGATCTGAACTCAAAAAAGTGAACAGGATACACTAACTTGCTCATTCTAGGATAACATACTCAGGATCTTCTATAGTCCCAGATGAATTGCTTTTTCAAAATCCTTCCACTGTAGACTTAAAATAGAAAATACTCTATAATTTAATAAGAAGGTAATTTCCATTAACTGTAAGGAGATAGTTATTTCCTCAGATTAATTCAGAGCAACAGAAGAGAATACAAGAAGCATTACTTACAAGGGCTTTAACTCCATACACTAATCTGTCTATTCAAATAAGTGCAAAAATGATATTAGGAAAACAAATAATAATACTTTATATTTTATAGTCTCTAGAAAGTTAGATGTGAAAGAGACAATCTAATTCAAGATCTTTACTTGATAAATATGAAAATTTAGTCTGTCCTAAGTCATCCCACAGTTAGTTATAACAAAGCTGGAAGGAAAATAGACCCTTTGACTTTTGATCCAATGCTCTTTCACTTTACTGTACAATGTTAGAGCACTTTTATGCCTACCATCTTGTTTGATCCTACCAGCAATTTCATGAATTAATTAGGGAAATATTATCTTAATTTTCAAAAAGGAAACTGAAGTTCCCAAGGTTATGTGGGCCCAACATGAGATAGTTAGTTAGCAGCAGAGAAAACGTTAGAATCCAGGCCTTCTGATTGTGAGCCAATGATCCTCCTATCATACCATTGCTTTCTGTAGGAAGCTACCATTCTTCCAGTTACCCAGGTTTGCATCCTTAGTATCATTTTCAATTCCTCATTATCCTTCACTCTACATATCCAATTATTTGACTGTGGGAGAGATTGTGTGGAGAAAGGACTGAGAATCAAGTAGGTGTGAGCAAAACACAAAGCATGAGGGAAAAGAATGATTTCAATTTTTTCTCACAGCAGCAGCAATGGAAAACAACTCATTTACAAAGAAGAGATGGGAATTATTTGCAACTTAGTTCCTTTCTTACTTTGTATTCTCCTAAGAGGCGGCTCCTCTCATCCAGTTTTCTCTGAAGATCTACCTGTAAGAAAGACAAGAAAAAGGTTCAGTGGAATGCTTGCCAACACAACTTGTGAAAACAGATACCTGATTATATCAAACAGCATATCATGTTGCTTAGGGAAAATAATAGAAACCCCATCTATGTCTCATCAGGAATACGCTCTGGCTGGAGACTCTTTGAGCCTATAGTCTCAGGGTCCTCAAAATCGCTGAGAAGCCCAAATATCTCTTTGCCCAGTATGGCCTGAAATGTATGTAGGAACAGAGATAAACTCAATGTTAATATATTGGTATTCGTACTGGTAATCTGGGGGCCATTCAACTCTGTGTTCAACAAGGTCACCTATCCAAGCTTCAATCCAGAAATATTTCATTCAACTCACATTCTGATTGTGTAGCTCATCCTTGTCCATATTTGCTCTCAAAAGTTCTTGTTTAAGCTGAAGAACAGATGTGTCCTGTTGAGTCAATCTCTGTTGCAAAGCATCCTGAGAGAAAGAATATCCTTAATGTGGTTATGCTCCATTATTAAGTCATTGTTGAGCATATACTTTGTGCGCTGCTATTCTCCTTGGCATTGTGGTCATTGTGGTCTCTGCCCACAAAAATCCTACAACATATTTAGGAAGGTAAGACTATTAGCGAGCAAGACATCTGTTCCTATGCCTTACCCAACCCTATTCATACTAAGTGGATCAAAATCCACTGGCATCTTTCTTCCAGTCTCTGATGAAGAGGTGGCCATCTTTATTTATAAAGCATCCTTTACTCTGTCTCCTTCCATCTTCTCTAGCAAATTACTCCCACAATCACCCCCCCTCTCTTCCTACCTATGAAATCCTTCACTGCTACCTACAAACACACTCAAGTCTCTTCTATGCTTAGAAAACCTTCAGGAGATACTTCGTCATCCCATCAAGTGATTGTCTTAGATGTCTTTTGCTTTTCATAGCCAACGTCCTAGAAAAAGCCATCTACACGCCCTGCCTCCACTTTGTCTCCTCTCATTTTCATATCAACCTTTTCAGTTTGGTTTCCAATCTCATCACTCTCCCTTAAGCTATTCTCTCTAAAATGATTGAGGCTGATGGCCTTTTCTCAATCCTCATCTTTGTCGACCACATTGCACTATGTGCTACTGCTAACCATCTCCCCTCTTGGTTTTTGGCAGCTGCTCTCTCAGTTCCCCTCCTACTCGTCTGACAACTCCTTTCCTGTCTCCTTGGATGGGTCATCATTCAAACCCATCTTCCATAACTGCAGGTATACCCCAAGGTTCTCCTGTGGGCCCTCTAGTCTCTTTCATTTGGTGATGTTATCCACTCCCATGGGTTGGATGATCGTTTGTGTAGCTGACTCCTAGATTTTCATATTCAGTCCTAGTCTCTCACCAGCCCCGCGCAGGGGAGGCTTGTAACTTTTGCTGCCTCCTGGATCTTTCAAATGGATGGTCTAAAGGCATTTCAAACTCAACAGGTTTAAAATAGAACTCATCTTTCCCCAACTTATACCTCTCCCCACAAGCTTTCCTTATCATGTCCCTAGTCACCATTTCCCAATTATCTTTCAAATCAAACCCAGACCCTTCTGTTTAGATTTTAAAGCCTTTTACATTCTTGCTTCCACCTAGCTAGTGACCTTAACTGAATCCTGCAGTTCAGCTAGCCTGGTCTTCTGACGCTTCTCACCCACAACACTCTAGACTGACAGGCTTGAAACCAAGAAGACTTTGGTTCAAAGTCTGCTGCAGATACTTACTAGCTAGATGGCTCTAGAGAAGTCATCTAACTTCTCTGGGACTCAGCTTCTTCACCTAAACCTTTCTAAGGTCCTTTACAAGCTACTAAATATTGCAGTGGATATAATGGACTGGGCTTGGATCAGGAAAAACTGAATTCAAAACCAGCCTGAGACTAGTCATGTGGCACTGTTTCCTCAGCTGTAAAATGGGGGTAATTAAACTCTATCTGTCAGGATTGTTGAGAGATCAAATGAGATAATACTTGTAAAGTACTTAGCAAAGCACACGGCACATAATAAATGCTTATTAAGTCTGTCCCTCCTTCCTTCCCTATATTTATGATCCTGTGATCTCCAGTCCCTGTGCCTTTGCACCAGCTTGTCTCCATGATCAAAATGTATTCTCTCTACATCTTTACTTTCCTGTTTTCCTTCAAAATCCAATTCAAGTACCACTTTTCATATGTATATTTTCCTGTTTCTCTTCTCACCCACCACCCACTTCCAGCTGCCAATGCTCCCCCCTCAAAAATACTTTTTATTTATTTATTCTCATTTGGTTCATGTTCTATAATAGAAGGACTATTCTTGAGAAGTCTTTCTTTTTTTTTTTTTTGTCTTAGTCTCTCCAACATTTAGGATAGTGCCTGGTACATACTGGTATTACATAAATGACTGACAGTATGGGGACCAGACCAGATTTCATTAATATAAGGAACTCTAGTGTAGAAACTACCTACTCTGATGTAGGTCCATAACCCTATGACATGAAGTCCAGTTGCTGAGGGCACAGGCAGAGTGTGTGACTTAAATAGCTACACAGCTGGGATATGTTAGTGATAGGATAAGAACTTTCCAACTTCACACTTAGCACTCTATCCCCTTTGCCAAGGAGGTAAACCTCTTGAGTTATCAGATACAAACAAGAGAAAATGAGACAATATATATGAGAGAGCTTATTTTGTAATACAAACAAAAATAAATAAATAAAAGGAGTTAGAAAAGCAAGATGACAATGTGGACTGGAATTATCAGAGAAGTCACAGAAAAAGTAGAACCTGGGGGAGGGAATAAAGGGAGAGAGAAAATTTGAAACTGAAAATTAAAAAAAAAGCAGGACCTTAACTAGGTCTTGAAAGATTGAAATATAGATAAGCTGGAAAAAAGGCATTCTATATGGAAGAGACAGTCATTTTTTCTTATTTTACAAAAATGGAGGCTTTTAAAATCTATGAGGTCGGGCTTGTACTATAGTCTCATACTCCACTTCTGGTCAGAGATATAGGGCAGCATCTCCTTGATCTCAGGATATTGGCCTACCTTTTATTTTCTCCATCCCAGAAAACACAGAAATACGATGCAACTTGTATTCTGCACAAACAATAGTGTTGTTGGGCGAGAGGGCAGGAGTTGGGGTACAGAGAAAAAGGGTATGACATATTTTTACATGTGGCAATAACCTTGACAGTGCTGGGTTAAAAGGACTACCAATCTGAGATGCCCTTGGCCTTCAATGTCCCCAAATTATTCTCTGACCTACAGATGAAAAATAAAGGAAAAAGGACAACAGCATCCAAGGCTTTCTTCCTTGGGGCTGGGAGTTTGTGGCTTACATATGGGTGCAGCCCAGGCGATATATGGAGACTCCAGGCACCACAAACATGCAAGCAGAGAAGTCTCAATGGAACAGAATGGGTCAGTACCTCACACAAGCTCAGGTTTCTGGACCCACTCCACTGGAAGACAACATTCTTTCTTGGGGAATAAGGTAAAAGCATTAGCTTGTATTTTTTTTTACCTTTATTCCTTGCAAATTTCTGACTTCTTGTTTGCATTTCAGCAACTCTTTCTGGAAAAACAAACACAGTTAGATTAGATGGTTTTTGCCATTTGCCTTGTCTCAGAACCATCACCTCCCCCTGTCTCACAGAGAGCAAAACAATGAGGACATTCCATGACAGAATACAAACGAAGGCCTCATTCAGTTAGCAGCAAATGATAAATCACACAATTGCTGGCCAAGGCCACAGAGTCCCCAGCCTCAAGAACTACCCTGACCTTTTTGGGACAGAAGGGAATTTTGACAGGGAAGATTCCAGACCCACTTCAGTGCTTAACAACGCTCAGCTATAGAAAACCTTCCATATTTGGCATGAAGTGTCATAATTCAAGTAACCTAAATCCCTCTTACTGAAATATAAGATATGTTAATAATGTGTTTTGCCAATACCATTAGATTATCTTAGTTCAACCTAATTCAAGACAAAGAGCCTGAGAATTCCTAAAGATTAGTCAGTTCTGGGAAACTGATTGTTTAGATGAGAACATGTTTCCTCCACAAAAGTCCTACTTCAATGCCTTATCATGCTGTAGAGGTGACCTTGGGTTCTCATAGGCTGTGCCAGTATAATACAACCAAGGCATACAAGCTGGATGGGCTTCAAGGGCAGACCTGGAACCATATTGTGGTTCAGAAGTGACTTGGTTAAGTTCTGAGAACCCCCCAAGAAAGTTGGCCATGAAGTGGTGAGTTTTCTTGGCACAGCAACCCCTTGAAATTGTCCACTGAAGTATGGAAGGGATATAGTCCCCATACCAAAGAATAATATATCCTTAATATAATGAAGTAAAAAACCTAGTCTGGAATATGGCATAGATTGCCTAAAATACCTTTATTTCATGGTAAATATGAAATGCATTTGTATGTCTGGGGTCCATATTCATAAAACGGATTTTTTAAGAAGACTGAAAACACAAAGTCATCTCATTCCTTTTCTTCCTACTTCACACCATAAATTTGCTGGAAATTTTTTTACTTTAAAAAAGGCTGAAAAAATAGTGCTCACTGCCCCTAAATCCTTTAAACAGTCCTCTCCCCCTTCCCCTCCCCCACATAGTTTATTATGTATATACACAGCTGTACCTTGAGGTCCTGATTTTCTTCCAAGCTCTGGTCTAGACGACTTTGTATTATGATCTAAATATAGGAGAAAAAATGGTTATATCTAGAAAGACTACTCCTCACATGAACCAGACACAAAATCTCAGGGTGAAAGAAAGAGCTCACCAATTGCTCTTCAGGGTTGGCTCCTGGTTCAAAGAGAGCCAAGGGTCTCTCTTGTTCATCTTCAGGCAGGGACCCATTAAGCAGCAAGGCCTGAAAATCAACAAAAGGCAAAATGAAATGTGATCCCTCCATTCAGGTGACTTGTGCCAGATAACTCAGGACTGAGCTCAGAGAGTTCAGTCCCTAAGCTGGAATCACAACCTAACTTCCTCTAAAAACTCCTCTCTCTGTAGCTTTGGCTGCTCCTTTATTCTGTGCAGAGGCATGCTAATCTGAAGACAATCTGGAGTTCTGACACTATCTATGCACCAAGTCTCTATCACTTCTCTTGTATTCATCTATATCCTCAGCTATAAAAGCCCCTTTTGGTCCCAAGAGGTAACTGGAGAAGAAATTCTGCTTTCAGGAACAGTTGGAAGTATTTCAAATCAGAACTACTCAAATTGGCTTTCACCAACAATATAGAGAATAAAAAAACAGAGCTTGTTTATACTGGCTATGAAAAGTACTTTTCAATGAATCAATTCATATATGTCTGGGGGATTGAGAGAGAGAGGTTAACTGATATAGATTAAAAAAAAAATCCTCATTCTAACTTCCCAAGGTTACTTTGAAGATCTGCACATAAAAAGTAGGGAATGAGTATGGAAATTATATGTCCCCATTCATTTTAACTCTCCACACTTGCTTTTATCAGAGAATCAATTATATAGCCAGGATTATCAAGTGGATTACAGATAATAATTGTGAGGCAATTTGAAAAAGCCAATTCTGCTTTATAACTAAATTGAGTCACAAATCTGCCAAATAAGATAAAGGATTATATAGGCCATATACTATTTTAGTAAACATCTCAATACATTAAAAAGGTTAAGTCTGGCCAATGGCTCATTTTCAGCATCTCAAAAGAATGTGAATTTATAATAAGAATATGATGTAAAGCTTTTTTTTTTCTTTTTTTTTTTAATTTTAATTTTATTTTATTTAATAATAACTTTGTATTGACAGAATCCATGCCAGGGTAATTTTTAACATTATCCCTTGCACTCGCTTATGTTTCGATTTTTCCCCTCCCTCCCTCCACCCCCCCCCAAGATGGCAAGCAGTTCTAAATATGTTAAATATGCTGCAGTATATCCTAGATACAATACTGATCTAAAGCTTGATGGTTACAATAAGTAAAAAGACAATGGAGCATCTAGAAAATGCTCCACTCTAATAATGAACTCATTAATAAGCTTTAACTAAAGATATATTGATGAGAAAGAAATCTAGGTTATACCTTTGCTGCAACTTAGTCATTGTTGAAACCTTTAAGGTGTATAGAGGATGTTAAGAGCTATTCTATGTCTTACAAAGAATTCAATTCTCCCTTATAATTATGTAGCTCTGAATTAACATGCTTCTCTGTTTGCAGTGGATATTGCAGTGTTGACTTTCAGGCTGATTCTTCATTTTTCTTACTTTCTCATAAGCCAGTGGCTCTTTCTCCCTATTGGAGGAACATAAACCTTTTTGAGAGCCAAATGATGGATATCTATATTCATAGAATGCAAATGATCCTGGGAAAAATCTGTGTTAAATGTGTATCCCAATGTTCTTCCATGGTAAACTGCCATGTACGATTGTATAACCTAGGAAAATATTTCATTTGTTATTCCTGGAGCACTGGAAGAGAATCTAAATAACCTTTAAAATACTGAATCAAAAATGGAAAAAATCAACAATTCCCTTCCACTTTCTTAGGCAATGCATACTCCTGACTTCCTCAGTACAAAACGCATACATTATGCAGATGGCTTTGGCCACTATGCCAATCTCCTTTTTTCTTTGGGAACCTTTTGTGTCCCTTTTCTGTTGTCGGCTGGCTGGGAGCACCCCATCTACCGCCTGCCTGCTGCTTGCGCCACACATACAATGTGGGCTTTGTTTATGTGTCCATAAATATTTGACAATTCAGAAACAGCACCGTTCCCAGCACAAATGAAAAAGATTATTCCTGGGCAATTTCAGGGTCGTCAACACTCTACTCTGGTCCCTCCCAAACCAGGGATAGACATACAAAAACAATAAAATGGGGGTCATTCAGTGTGGGAACTATGTCAAGTGGGTTGGTCATTTCCTTTTGGGACATTTGCTGAATTGGCACTGCAGGTATAATGTGGGAAATATTCAAGGATTTTGTTTCTCTTAAGGAAAATCTATTGTACCTGGTCAATGACACATAGAATCTGTAAAAACTGCAACATCACTGACCTGGAATTGAACTGAGAATTTGAGATGCTAGCTTCCAAACTACTTTTAAAACAGTTCCTAAGAGAAACTGCACAACTATTTACTATATTTTTCATGAACAAAAATTGCAACTGTACTTCTGTAATCATCTGCAGTAAAAGAAGCCAGGAGCTCCTCATTTCTCAGGAGCATAAATCTGACAAAAATGTTTAGAGGAGGGGAAGGGCTCTCCTGAAATTTGAGCAGCTGAACTGTTAAAAAAAAAAAAAAAATACTTCCGTGCTTCTGAAATCAGAAAATAGAAATATATCCTTGTTTCCATTCCCCATATGCTACCTGTCTTCCTCTCTCTCAACCCCACATTCAACTTCGACCTTTTACAAAATTAAAACCAAGTTATTTTCAGCAGATATAGTTGTAGGAAGAAAAAAAAAAGTAAACCAATAGGTTATAAGAACCAAGGAAGCAAGCTACCTGGAGTCCAGATATCATTTTCTTTGCTTCCTCCATTTCTTTTTCTAAATGTTCTTGTTGCTCCAGCAGCTGATCTTCCCATGAAGTCTCTAGATAGGTTCCTGGGCTCCCTGCTAGCCAGTCACGAGAAAATGGAGAATCTGTCTCATCTACAAAGTGAAAAAAAGGGAGAATGGCTCATGTCGATGAACAATAGAAACCTTGGGGAAGAGAGGGTTCCCAGAGCCTTTAGTCAGGACTTCCTGTCTCCTGCACCCGTCTTCATTGCACAAACTAGGTGTGTATGGAGTCCGGGTGAAGAGGGTGTGAATAGCTCTAAGCAAGGCACCTTCCATGAACTCTAGGCTCAAATCTCAGGGGAGCAACATAAATATTCTCACAGAAAGGGGAATTCCTGCCCTGGGAATGGCTCACATTTCTTCCCGGGGAGGTCAGTCAGCAGGTATTTGAAACGGTGCACATGCACCAGGGTGCTTTGGTCCCCCAATACCGGATTCCTAGAGTGCGCACAGAAGGTGTGGATGGAAGGGTTGCCAAATGTAATACATTGTTGCCACCTACTTCAGAGCTTCAGCTCTTTTGTTCCAACAGTCATAAATACTGAACCCCGCCCTCAACACACAGACCCAGAGGCAAAGTACACAGGAAACAAACCAGAAAAATACTTCCCTGCCCTCACAAGAGCCTTTAAGCTCTTAGAGTGGCACTGACAGGGCCCAGGCCAAACTCCTCATCTGAATTTCACTAAATGGCAGTAACATAGCTGCAGGAGTGTGTTTTGTCATCATAATCTAAGTAAGGCAGCATGGCATCGGAGAGACAGCTAGACATGAAGTCAAGAAGGCCCCAGGCACAAGCTCCCCTCCAAGAGGCTCTGGAGGAGTTCCCTTCACCTCTCAGTGCCCAGGTAGCTGCCTCCCTCTCCACGCCATCACTGAGGTCTCCAGGCAGGCTTCAAATATGGGTCTCTTCTGACTCCAAATGTAGTGTTCTTTTTAATATATCATAAGTGTCTCCTCTCTTTATATGAAGACTAAAATGAGGTAGAATATAGAAGGTCATTTCAGTTTTACTGTTGAAGACTTATCCTGTTTCTTCTGAGGGGATGAAAATTCCATGAAAATATCACCTGCTTTATTTGATTGCTAAGGTGTTTTCTTTGTATTTTGTGAGAAGGAATGGAAAGTAGTCAATTAGAATATAAAGAACCAAGAAAGATTAAGTCATTCCTGTTCCTCCTTCCCAATTTTAAACCAACTTTGTGTTCTCTGAAACAAATTGGCTCATATTCAGATCTTCATCTAAGATCAGGGAAGAGGAGGGAATTTTCTAAAAATAAATAAATTAAAATGAATTTTAAAAATAAATTTTAACTCAGATAGTTATAGGATCATATAGCATCCTAGATGCAGCCAGATGAGAAAAGACTTGTTCAGGGCATTGCAAGGTTTTTTGAGTATTTTGAAAATGAGACACTAATCAAGAGGATACAACTCTCCTAATCGACCCCAAACACAATAAGTCAAACCCTGGAAGTAGATATGTCCCATAAACTGGAAGAGGCTAATCACAAATGACTCTTGAAAACTTGAGAAAGACACTGTCCAGATTAATAGGCAATGTCAGGAGAGGTTGATGAGCACTACCTGTTCTGTTCTCCTGTCCTTCAGAAGGGATAATCACAAAATCTGCCCTCTCCTCCGACTGGGATATAATGGACTCACTCTTTGCACTGTGGATAGGACTTGGTGATGTCAGACTGTGGTAAAGGAAGAAAGAAGAGAAACAATTATTATGCATGATTATGCAGAGACTACAGTCAACCTCTGTACTCTATTCCAGAAGTATATTCTCCTGTAAGGACCCAGTCCCATGGAGACATTCTCCCATAAAGATCTGGTCAACAGAGTTCCACTAAACCCAAATGATAAGATCAATGATAAGATCTTTATCATGGAGTTTGACTGACTCCTTATTAAAAGGCCTTAAGATATTAAAAACCCAACTGTAGAGCTGAGAAAATAATACCAGTCTGTATCTTGCAATTGATTTGTGAAGTAAAATGAAAGCAAAGTGCTATGCATTGGATTCTCATAGAAATAAAACACAAATATGATATTTCCAATGATAAAAGTAGGGAAGGCAAGGTAGGTATCTATGTTGACTAGCCCCAAAATAAAATAGGAGAAAAAAAGAAGAGAGGGAGAAGAAAATAGAAAAAAGTAGGGAGGTGAGTAAAAAGGGAGGAAAAGAAAGATTAAGTGGATGGGCAAAAGCAAAAGGTAGAGTTGGAAGAAGGCATTATCATGCGCTTGGACACACATTTTATATTAAGTTGGAAAATGAGAAATGTAATATGTGATAGTTGCATTACATATGGGAACCAGAAAGACAGTATGGCTTAGCTCACAGTTCCTTACACTGTATTTTTCAGAACTGAGATTCCTAAAACCTGAAAATGGTAGATGCAAAGAAGGAACTGTCTAATTTGGTTTGGTTAGTTTTACCTCACAAGCAAAAAATTGTTCCTTAGAACTCTGACAACTTCATTTGCAAATTGCTATCAATAGATAATTAGATAATTGTCTTGGCAATTCATTATTTCAAAGTTATTAGAATCAGGTTTTCAAGCAAAAACAATTTTTTAATCCTCCAAAACTAAGTGCACAAATAAGACAAAATATGAAGATAATATACTTGTTTCCTCTTATCGGATACGGAAGCAATCCTAAAGAACCTCTTTTTAATTTGAGCTGTACCTTGAGAACAGTAACACTGAAACAATCTCAGAGACTGTGGGGTCTGCAGTTCCAGGCCCCTCTCAGGAATCCTTCCCAAATCCGTCACCCTGACAACAGCAAAAGTGTCTAGGGTTCACTGACCCATTTAATGTGCCCCTAAAGTCTCCCAGACTAATCCTCACAACCACGATCAGGAGTTAATGTTTCATTCTTCCTAAGACAGGAATAGAACTCAATAAAAACAAAAGTAAAACTGAATGGAAATTATCTGGAAATATTTCCAACTCTCAAAAGCAACCTAAGGGACAGTATCCCCATCCTCTCTAATGTCCTTGGTTTAAGGGCCAGGGTGGGAATAATCTCAGGGACATCTGTCCCCACTCCCCATCCCCAGATATAAGTGACTGGGAAAGCTCCTCTTATGTCATATTTAGCTCATCCCTACAGATCCGATCCACTCCTTCAGAGGGGCTTTCTCTAAATTTTTGTCAGTCCTTCAATCACTCAAAGGGCATCTTAACTAACATGATTTATGGGCACAGAAATAAGAGATGCTTCCAACGTTAGAACAAGACCCAGTTTCTCCGGGGCACATATTTAAAGTTAAGTTCTAACATTAATGTCCTTAAAGCAGGAATTCAAGTTTGGAAATTCAGGAATAGTTCTTCACTAGCTGGTTTTTGTATTTGGGTTTTTGTTTTTAAAATAATAATAAAAGAAACCATTGGAGTCCCTCACAAGGTATGATGGGTCGCATAGGGGCTGAACATAAAACCCCGGAGGATTACATGCTGTTCGCTATGCATTCCGATGGGCAGCTGGAGGCACGTACTGCTGAGCCTTGTGTGGAAGCTAGCAGTGGGTCTGGGCATGGGAGAGGTGCCTAAGCCCCAGCCCCGAGCCGCGGGAGAAGCGCCTCCCCGCAAGCACTCCCGGTGTGCCAACGCATGCTCGGCTCCACCCTGGCCCCGCCCATGTGCGCTACCTCCCATATAAGGGCAGAAGGAGGCGGATGCCTGGGTATCCAGCTGAGTCGGAGGAGTGTCAGAGCAGGCAGAGGAAAACAACATTTGTTTCCCCAGTTGAGGTTGCCCCGTGTGAGAAGCAAAGGGGGAGAAATGGCAGGAGGGACCTAGGACTGAGTGAAAAGGTGAAAGGTTCGGGGAAGAACCCTGGAGGTCCTGAAGCATGCGTGAGGCGAAGGAAGCGGAGGGGGAGGAAGAGGCGGGGGGTGGGGGGGAGGTGTTCTCCCCTGGAGATGGACAGAGGCACCAGCAGCGGGGAGAAACATGAAGTCCTCAGGTTTCAAATCAGACAGGCATATATAATCCTAATTATTTGGAGGATGACGGACTTCCCCGTTCCCCTTTACAGATCCCATTTCCTCCCCAGCCGGTTGTCCACACCTCCTGCTTCCCCACCCCCCAACACCATCAGGAGCTTCAATGGAGGCGGCGGGCGGCTGGTGACAGCAAACACGCCAAGGGAGGCATTCCCTAACTGCCATGTACTCGAGTCAAAGGTCATTGTCTAGTCTCGAGCTGAGCAGTGACCCCCTTATTCGAGTCCGGAGACAAGCAAGGCCACAAGCTCAAGTGTCCGCATTCCCAGATGGGTCGTGAATCTGAAGAGAGCGAGTCCTTCTCCTTCGTTCTCTGCGTCCCTTGGTTAACCCTGGCGCTGCCTGCGCTCCCTAAACCTGCTGCATTTTTAGATCAAGGCTCTCGGTGCCGGCCCCCAGTTCTAGGTTGCCAGCATCCCCCAAGGCCCCGGAGCTAGCTCTTTAATGGTGCCGTTGCGCCCCACCCCCATCCCGGGCCCACCGCCTGCGATGACAAAGGTGACCCCGGCTCACCATTTGACCTGCGTCCCTCCCATGGTCCCTCAGGCTCCGGCTTCAGCAAGCCCGCTTGTCCAGGCGGAGTAGGAGGCTGCTCCGGAACATATCTCCCCGGCTCGCGGGCATGTCTCACCCCCGATCAGGGGCAGGAAGGGCGAACTAGTGAGAAGGCGTCTTCCTGGGCAGGCAGGGGTGGGGAGGACGAAGAGCCGGGGGTCCCAAACCCCGTATTTTCCCGACAGGTCAAACACCGCAGCAGTAGCAGCAGCAGGCTCGGCCTCAGTGCACGCCGACTCCCCTCTCAGGCTGCCAGTCCCTAGCTCTGGCATTTTGGTCCTCGCCGCGGCGAGGCAATGCGCATCTCTCGGTTCCCAGACATCTCAGCCCATCGCCTCAGAGCCCGAACGGAGGAAGGCGGAGGCTCCGCTTCGCTCCGCGCTTCGGCCGCCAGCGCCGACAGAGTGGACAGGGGCGGTGACTCTGCCGCGCTCCTGCAGACCCCTCCCCTCCCGCTCGCAGCCTCTGGTCACACGCGCTTGGCTCGCTCCGGGAGGCGGCGGAGGCGGCGGCGGCGGCGCAGGGCTCCTACCCGGCGCGATCCCAGACCAACACGGCGGGCACACTGGAGCTGGGCTCCGGGTGGAGAGCGAGCGAGGGAGGGAGGGAAGAAGGAGGGAGGGGCGGAGGGAGGGAAACGCAGAGAGAGGAAAGAAGCTGAGAGAAAAGGGGGAGGGGAAAAAGGAGGGGGAAGGAGGGAGTAGGAATCGCGGGTCTGCTCAATCTCCGGGAGAGGAAACCGCGCCGAGGATGCAGTCCTCGTCCTGGTAAATGGCACATTCGGGGAACTCCCTCGGGCCCCGAAATTGTTAACTTTTCTAATCTGAAACCTTCCTTCGTGGACACTCAGGCCCAGTTAGAGACCTGAACGTGGCTCTGCGCGCGGGGCGGGGGCTGGGACGCGGGCTGGATGGAGGACTCTCCTCCCAACGTCAGCCCACTCTTTCCCCCTCTCCCCACCTTGTTTTTATTTTAGTGTTTTTGTTTTGAAACTAATACTAATTTCCTTTTTAAAATACACGGCCTGACTAGCGAACCCGAAATTATCAAGCAAAGGAGAATGAGTTCCCCCGACCCCCTGTATATAGGGCGGGGAAGGGGGAGTTTCGCCGGAGGAACAGAGGGAGGAAGGGCCCGGCGATGCCAACCTCACCACCTCATCCTCATCTCCCTATAGCCGTCGTTGAGCTGGGCACACGTCAATCCTGGGCTGTTAGACTCTCTCTAGTAAAGAGCTTTCTAAGAATCGCTAACCATTTTGGAGCCCATCACCTTGAATTCAAAGAATCTCTCGAACAGAGTAACCCCTACTCCCGCTCCCTATCTGAGGTGGAATTAGGAAGCAATTATTTAGGTCTCCCCTCCCAGAGGAGCTCATTGAGGAAAAGACCAAGTGACTGATTACCCAGCAGGGGGCAGTGACTAGGGGATAATGAGATTCCAAAGGTGAAATAAGGGAGGATTGAACAACAGAAAAGTAAATGTGGCATATTTTCCTCGAACACCTCCCCCTTAAACAAGCTGGGATGATTTTTCCATTTCTGCATGATTTCCAGTGAGTCACTTGTTCTCCGTGTCCCACCCCCACAGTCTTGCCGGGGTCTCTAGGCCTACAAGAAGTCAGCAGGTGCTCTCAAGAGGAAAGGCAGACTCTTCTGCTCCCTGACTCAGGCAGGGCACCTGAGGTTGTACAGAGTGATAGGCCTTGTAGGCCAGCAGGAAACAACAGATATAATTGTATGACTGAACATCTTTTTGAATTTGTCCCAAGTGATGGTCTCATTAAAACAAAAAAGGTTAGAAAGGAATATCAGGAACCAGCAATCTCTGATTATGAATCTATTCTGGAAGTGTGGGTATTACTTCAAGTTAACCAGGGTTGCCAGCATTTTATAACATTTTTTCTTTTTGAAAAGAATTAAGAATTCCTTCAGTAAATCATAAAAAGTTTCATTAAAACCAGGATGGCATTCAACATGAACAAGAAACAAAAGAAACCCAAAACAGAAACAAAATGAGGAACAACTGGCTAACTGAAGTTTACCTAAAAACATGGAAAGGATAGCAACACAGATTGAGTTGGGCCCAACTACCCTGCCAATAAAATTCACCATGATGCTCCCTAGATCAGCAGGTGATTTACTATAGGGAGCCTCTGGATGAAGAAATTATTTATCCATGCAGGCTGACACCTTCTCTGCCACATTTAGGTTTAGATAGCTGCCTAGGGCACTGAAAGATTGATTCACTTGTTCAGGCTCACATATCCAGTATGTGTCAGAGGCAGGACAAACTCAATTATAATACTTTTTTTAAAGCCCTGAGGGGTCATAGTAGAATATAAATTAAATATGACTCAGCACTTATGTGCAGTTATTAAATAAATTAATACACCAGGATGTGTTTACAGGAGCATGGCTTTCATTAGTCAAGGAAGTAATCCTTCTGCCATTATACTGGACATCACAGCCTTTATTAGAGCACTGTGACCCATTTTTGCCTCTGCATTTGGCTCTAAAGGATATTAGATTCACACGCTTATTAGCTCAGTCAAATTTTTACCAATCCACAATTCCTAATTCTGTCAATAAGCACAATAAACATAAGATGCCCTAACAACTGGACTCATTTGTTTTGTTTCAAGCCCGCCACCATATTCTTTTCATTCTGCATCCACCACTTACAACTGTACATTAATTTCAAGATTGTAAAAGAACTAAGAAAGCTTAAAACTATACTAAGAATTTTGGGGCATGCTACACTAGAATTATTGCTCTTACCTGCTGGCTTTAGTACTCTAGCCATGCCCCCATGTGGCCATGACTAAACATAGTTGCTGGGACCATGCACTGAAATGCACACAGAATTTTTGATTGTGAGGAATTATCACTTCACCTTTTACCTCCTTTGGCCCCATTTCCTCCTCCCCCCCAACTATGGAAGCCACAGGAAGATAGACTCCTTTATAATCAAATATTAACCATGAAAAAAAGCTCTTATAATCATTTTTTGGGGCCAAGGTCCCTGACAGTTCTTCCCAAATGTCACTTTTAGTTAGGATAATTATAACCAAGTCACAGGGTAATAGTTACCTGGAGGAGCTGGCCTTGGATGAGGGTCCTTGATGCCCCTCATATTGTTGCACCAGTGCCCGAACACTCCAGTACGGATTTTCAATTTCTTCATCCATGCTGCTGTTTCTAAAGACAAGTAACCAAGAAGGGAGATGGTATCAGTCCCTCAATCCTGCCATGACTCAAAGTCACTGTTCTTCATCAGATGCAGAGACCTAATGATATGGTGCATTTCTCTAGCATGGCTTGGCTTTCCGAAATCACACTTGGGTATTATGATTGGGTTCAGAAAAGAAGCATCTCCCAAGCAAATAAATGAATGAATGACAATAAACACACAGCAATAGCATAACTTAACACTGGAGTCCCCAAAATTTTTCAGAAACTGCTCCTTACTCTTTAGTAACTGCAAATTTAATACATCTCCAGAAAAGAGGTATTTCCTCTTTTTTTGGCTGGTCCTCCTAGACCTTTGTGTGCCGCACAAGGCAGAGACTGTCTGAGTGGTGTAATACCTGGACATCGTAATATTTAAGGGAAAATACCAGAGTGAGGAGGGCAGTTTCCCTTACCTTTGTCTGTATCGGAAGACATCTCGCCCAGACCGTGACATGTCATGACATACATCTGCCAAAGCAGCAGCTGCACCCTGAGCCACTGCAGTGGCAGAGTGTGGTTGGTGACTCTGCACTGGGGCTCTGGAGTTCCTTCTGTGGCTCACCATCCTATTGGAACCAGGTTTGAAATGTGCTGCCAAGGCAAGGACCAGCCTCATGATAGACTTCAGGTTTCCTTCCACAATGTCTGTGGGATGGGAGAGACCCCAAAGAGATCTTAGGTAAGTGGCAAAGGGCTTAAGGACCTCCCATAAGATAGGAAGAAAAAGGCACACTAAGGGTTATAATGGTATGGATCTCCTAAGCCTGCTTGACAAGGGGACTAGAAAGGATACAGTGACTATCCTGCCTTCCTATTCAGTTCCTCTAGAAAGAGGGAGAATGCAAGAACAAATGGCAGGTGTGATGAGAATTCACATTTGATCCTTTCTATTTTATGTAGCACTCACTGAAACAAGGCTGGGGGCTGCTGATTCTGGAGCATCACTCAGGCTAAATGAGCCCTACTGATTATACCAGCCCCGCTGATCATTCTGGCACACTAGAGAAGAGACCCAGCTTGCCACAGACAACAGCAGCCTGCCCTAAGGGCCAGCACAACCTTCTCGAGCTAGCGACTCAGAACTGGGGCCATGGGACTCCCCAGCTCCGGCTTCACCTTCCAGGCCCCTCCACTGCAGCTGGACCAGATCAGGCTGAGCTGAGAAGAGTCATCTTCTCCAAAGTAGACCTAAGACCCATGACTAACATCCTCTTAAGTGTTATCAGAGATAACATAGGAAGCTGTGAGATTTCTCTGTTCACACCTGTAGCCTTTTATGATGTGAACAATAATGAGAGAAAATCGCCTGTTTTAGACCAACTGCAATATGGCTAGTCAGCCAATAAACCTTTACTAAATGCCTAGGATCTGTGCTAAGCACCATGACAAGATTAGATCCTGATGTCCTAAAATAATCTTAGTCAAAGGTCGAGAGAACTGAGAAATACATAGAAATACACTTTTATTTTTCTAATTTCAAGAAGGCAATCTTAATATCAGCTTGTCAGTTCTGTCATTTCTTTTCTAAGCATTAATTCTCCTTCACCCTCATATCCTTGACAAACCAACACTGAACTATTGTTAATAAAGGATTCCTATCTTTTCTCCCTTTGTCATTTGCTGAAACTAGCTTCTCAAAGCATTCAAGATTTCAGGATTATTCTGTCCTAAAATCAGGTATTTGTTATGTTCTTAGAATAATTACCTGAGTACATATGTCTGGTTCTGTTTTGATTTATCCAGGACCCTTAAGCAATATTACCTAGGGAGTTCTGAAGATGGCCATAGTGCTAAGACTGAGTACATACATTCTCAGTGCTTAGGAATATAGTACTGACCTTTAGCAGAGGTCTGATGCATTCGAATCTTTTTGGAGGCCACAAACTGTAGCACTTTTTCCACATTGTTCTTCATTTCCTGCTGATTGCTGGGATTCAGTTGCAACCCATTCAACTTCTCTCCAGCTGTGAGACAGAAACGACTATATTAATAGAGTTATATCTGTCTGAGATTCATTAAGAATGATGACATCAGTGGGGTGGTTGATTTGGGAACTAAATGTTTGACTAAATATAGTGAATTGTCTCAGAATGCATGGTTTTGATGGGCTTGGAAAAAAGGAGAGACTTGAAAATGGATTGCTTTGATACCTTTATATTTATCTTTGATGTTTTTTGATATGACTATGTCCATGATACTTTAAAAAGCCTCTGGACACAGTTTAGAAAAATATAAAAGCACCACAAAATAAGTAAATTGGAATGAAGATGCTAAGTAATTGAATTCATGTATTATATCACAAGCTGCTTCCTAAACAGACTATTTGAAGAGGTTTCCCTCAAAGACCCCAAGCAAGGCCAGTTGATGAAATAGCCATAGTATTATAACTAGTTATACAGACCTGCCAGAGATGCCAAATCACCAAGAGCAGAGAATGGCCCTTTCTTAAAACCCCAAAGTGTGGAAGATAGAAGGAGATTCCATTTGTGATATAAATATGGGCAAATCTCTTAAACTGTGCCTAAGTTTCCTCATCTTATCTACCTTGTGGGGAGGCCCTACAGGTGAAGGAGTCGTGAATTGAACCTGGGGACTACTAACCAACAATCTCTATCAGGTATGCCAAGATGACACCATCCCGAAGATCTTGCCGAAGATCTTGCACGGGTTTCACCTCAGGCCTCTTCTTTAGCTGGGCATTCACCCAGGCCACGTAGGTCTGTAATTGTTGCTGAAAAAGGAATAATGGAGATAAGGAAGAAGTCAGGTTAGCTCTCTTCCCACCCCCAGCTCCACCTACCTACTCCATGGTAGAAGAAGCCAAGCCATATCATTATCTGGGCACATAAGAATGTGGAAATGCTAAGGTGGGGGGAATTCCAGAATCTTAGAAATGGAAGGGACGCAAAAGGGTCTAGCCCCAATCCCTGCCCAGTGATGAGTTTCCTGCTTTAACATCCCTGAGATGTGAGCATCTGGCTTCTGAGAAAGCACAGCTCGATCAGAAAATGGAATGTGTGCCAACCAAGATCTCTGCTTGAGAATGAGTCCACAGGCTGCACCTTTGACTCCTGTGACCCTCATTACTATATATATATATATATATATATATATATATATATATATATACACACACACACACACACACACACATACAGCTGATATTTCCAATAATGGATGCATGACTGCAAATATCCTTGAGTTTGCCCTTGGAGTAACTTAGTAAGAGGTTTAGTTCATTTTAGATAAAATCACAACTGTCATTTCAATTCCTGGATTGTTCTCCAGAGGTTTACCTCTGAACTGAACTTCTGCCAGTCCTGCTTTTCACAAGTTCTCTCCTACTCCCTAAACATAAAAGGAAGATTTGGTCCCCAGTTTGATGCTTAGGAACTGATCTCGGATAACTAAAGCCAATCAATTTAACTAGATCCATACTCCTTTCATAACTGCTTCCTCCAGGATACGACAGATATAATTCCACAATTCGCTTTCAGTTCCAGAGATCCTATCATGAACCCTAATTTTGAGTATTTCTACAGTTATGTGTTATGTGTTCTCTAAGGGGACCCGATTTATCCAGGACCTACATAAAAATGAAATGTTCCTATTGCATTATACTTGTGTTTCATTGCAAATGATAACAATGAAGAGATGGTTTTCTGTTTTCTAGTCTATTCTTAAATTTTCCAAGTCTGGTTTTGGGATCAGACAAAGAAAGCTTTCCAGAGAAACTAATTAACCAGCTAAAATGTTAAGAGACATGGGAAATAATAGTACAAGAACTGTGGTTGTTTCCTCATGAAATGGGAGGAACAGATGAAGAGCAAACTTTCTACTAACCCTTTTTCAAATGATAGAGGATGTGGTCAGGGGACCATGAAGGCTAATTTTAATTTTTGAACTTTTGCCTATTTGACAGTGAAAATATCCTATATCTCTGAATCAATCTCTGAGTCATCTGAATGTGTTATGAAAAGTACGGAAATAAAATGACTTCAATAAGGAGAGAGCTAGAGATTTCAAAAATATATCCAAAATTCATCTATTAGATGGCAAGATTGATAGGCTAGGACAAATCAACTCAGTTTGACACTCAGAAACCATTTACAGAAAATAGCCACAGATAACTTCACACACATCCCCTTCTGCCCACCAAGTAGATATTATATGATGTTTTACTTGGAGTAACTGGCCAGAATCAAAAGCACAACATAATTTGTCACCAAGCCTTAAAAAAATAAAGGTGTCAAAAAAAGGGGAACTGGCTACTAGGAGGAATAAGTTCCTCTCACTAGAGATCTCCAAATGAAGACGGGATGGAGATATAGTAAGAGAAAATTCTTAATTAGGTACAGTTTGGATTAATTTGCCTATTTATCTTCTGATTCTGAGATTCTGTGATTTTCTTTAATGGCAGGATCATTAGATCAGGTGATCAATGGAGTGCTGTAGATACAGCATACTTAGATTTCCGCAAGATATATACAAAGTTTCTTGTGTTATCTTTGCAGACAAGATGGAAAAATGTCAAATGGAGGTAAAGTAGTTACATGGATTCAGGCCTGCTTAAATGTCCATATCCAAAGAATAGAAAATAAGTTGATTTCAATTTGTCTTAAGTTGTTGAAATAATCCAGGGATCTGTCCTTGGCCATGTGTCTAGAGTGGATTTGGGTGAAGATAGTTTGTTCATTAAATTTGCAGATGAAAGGCATCTAGAAGAAATTAATATATTGGATACCAGACTCATCATCCAAAAAAACTTAACAGATTAGAATAATAGACTGAATTTAATGAGAGTTAATACAACTAAATTTAATATCTAACACTTGGGTTCAAATAATTAATTCCACAAGTATAAAATGGCCAAAGTAAAAATCTGGGAATCTTAATGGACTTCAAATTCAAAACCATGACATTGCAGCCAAAAAATGTAAACTTAAATTGCATTAAGAGATGCATTCCCCCGGAATGAGGGAGGTGACTTTGCCCCTATAATGTGCCCTGGTCAGAACCAATTCTGGACTATTCATTTCAGTTTTAAGCATACATTTTAAGACTGCTGTCAAGCTGGAGCATTTCCCAAGGAGGGAAAAAGGAAAGGCAAGAGACCTGGAAACTATGTAATATGAGATCTGGATCAAGGAACTAGGAATGTTTAGCCTAGGGAAGGAGTAACTAAGGAGGTTATGACAGCTATTCCTCAATTATATGAAGTTCTATTCTAAGGAAAAGGTAGATTAAACTTATTCCACTGGGATCTGAAGGACAGAACTAGGCAGAAGTTTAAAGGAAGCTGATTTCAGTTCATTGTAAAGACAAAATTCCCAACAATTACAGCTGTCCCAAAGTGGAATGAGCTGTCATAGGAGGAAGAGAGTTCTCCTTAATTACAGGTCTTTAAGTGAAGGTTCCAATGACCACTTTCGGGAATGCAATTGAAATGGCAACTTCAGATGAAGAACTAGACTACAAGACCTCTTAAATCCCCCTCACCTGGAGATTCTGGGACTATATTCTAGCGACATTTCTACTACACCATAATAGAATACTGCATCTGCTCCCTTCATTCTGAAGGGCACGTAGCTGATTCACCAGGATTCAATGTCTGGCTATTATGGAAGTCCAGGATCTTGAACCAGTAATGAAGTTCAAGTGCTAATTGCATCAGGGTATAATTTTGTTAAAATACTACAGAGTTCCAAGCTCCTTGCATTCCCTTAATTAGATGATCTTAGTAATTGCTCATCAGCTGCTTCCAAAGTTTAAATCTTTATTATGTTTTTCTTGTGGGAGGAAGAAAAATCCCCACGAATACAGTGCCAGAGGATTAATATGCTGCCATCTACTGGACATTCTGGGGAGTACAGTGACCCGCTGAGTCCAAACATCGAAAGCCATTTTACTATTAAAGATCCACACCTTGAAACGGGAAAGCTTCCGCATTTGCAAAACTCAGTCCAGGACGTCTCCCAGATGACTGGCTGGGGACAGCAGCTCCAGCCCCGGGGTCACTGGGCGTGCCCGAGGCGGGAGCCCAAGGACACCCCCTCATGTGCATCCGGGGAGCACTAAAAGGACACGGCACTGCTGAGAGCGCGCGCCGACAGCGACGGAAACCGAGGCCCGGAGCTCTGGCCGTGTCGGAGGCTGTGCAAATGCTCGGCAGAACAATCAGGGCTAAAACCCAAGTCTCCTGAACTGGGTGATTCAGAAGTAGAAGATTCAGGTCCGGAAAGTCACAGAGACAAAGGCAGCAGAGAACTGGGCAGACTCTGCTTCCTTGGCCCGGGGATCAGCCTGGCAGGTAGGGGTAGGTCAAGCACTAGCTCTGCAGTAAGAGGCCAGAGCTCAAACCTTGGCTCAGCAGTCCTAGAGAAGTCGCTTGACTGTGTTGTGGTGGTTTGGTAATTGGCCTTAAGTGACTTGCCCGGGCTCACACAGCTAGGAAACGTTAAGTGTCTGAGGCGGGATTTGAACTCAGGACTTCTGACTCCACAGCTGGTGCTCCATCCGCAGCGCCATCTGGCTGCCCCAAAGTCACTTAAATTTGGGGGGAGGGTGTTTTAAACTTTGGGGTTCCAGATTCTCTTTCATCCCAAGCCCAGGCCCTATTAAGAAACCACATGTGAAGTTATGTAAAAACATTTCCATAAAATTCATGTTGTGAAAGAAAACATGGATCTCCCACCCCAATTTAAAAAAAACTCTCAAGAAAAATAGTTAAAAGAGAAAAAACAGACAGACAGACAAGACACACATAGAGAGAGAGAGACAGACAGAGGGTGGAAGAAAAGGAAAGAGAGGCGGAGAGGGAGAAGAAAACTTCCATCTGTATTCAGACACAATCTCTAGCTACAGATAGGATTTTTCATCCTAAATCTTTCAGAGTAATCATGGATCATTGTACTGCTGAGAATAGCATAGTCATTTCAGCTGGTCATCCCCAAATGCTGCTATTATTTTGTGTACAGTACATTTCAGTTTGTTTGAGTTCATGGAGGACTTTCCAAATATTTCCCCCAAAAAGCATTCTGCTCATTGCTTTCCATAGAAGAATATCCCATGACAATCATACACCACAATTTATTCAGCCATTCCCCAATTGATGGACCTTCCCTCAATTTCCAATTTTTTGCCCTGAGAGCTGTTACAAAGATTTTTGTACATATAGGTCCTTTTCCTTTTTTTCCCCTCCCCTTTTAAAAATCTCTTGTGGTATTCATGCCTAATAGTGATATTGTTAAGTCAAAGGATACACATGAATGTAAAGCCCTTTAGGCATAGGTCATTATCTTTTGATCATTTATCAATTGGGGTATGTCTCTCTCTCTCTTTCTCTTTTTTTTTTTTTTTTTTTTTTAACAAATTTGACTCAGTTCCCTTTTGAGAAATAAGACCTTATCAGAGAAACTTGCTTCAAAATTCTTTTTACAATTACTATTGCTAACTGTATCTCTCCCCATTTATTCTATTCCGTCTCTCCTTTTACTCATCTCATCCTCAAAAGTGTTTTGGTACTGACCCTAATAAGCCTTCTTTTTTGTCACCTTCCCTTCTTCACAGATCCCATTCCCCTCCTATTATCCTGCAGGGTAAGATAGATTTTTATACCCATATTGAGTGTATGTGTTATTTCCTCTTTGAGACAATTCTGATGAGAGTAAGGTTTCTCCCTCTCCCTTTCCTCCTCCTTTCCCTTCCACTGTAAAAGCTTGTTCTTCCCTCTTTTTTTTAATGGCCAAGAACTAAAATCATTCCACTTCTGCCTTTACCTTTTTTCCACTACATTCCTTTCTCCCCCCTTAATTTCATCATTTTTAAAAGATATTATCCCATCATATTCAACTGACATCCATGCCCTCTGTTTATATATTTTCCTTCAAAATGCTATAATAATGAGAAAGTTCTAATTACAAGTATCAATTTCCCATGCAGGAAGAATATAAACATAAATCTAATTAAGTTCCTTAAGTCATTTAATGTTGAATCTCACTTTTCACATCTGTCAAATAAGGGAATACCTTATCTGCCAAATAAGATAATACTTACCTGCCTTACAGGATGATTGTGAAAAAAGTGCTTATATAAATAGAATAGATTATAGATTAAAAATCTATAAACAGATTAACCATCACAGTTCATCTAATCAAGTGTACTTTGGGTTTATCTTGAACAATAGCATCAATATTTTGGGGTGGGGGAGGCATATTATCAATTTTATATCAGACCAAAGAATAGTTCTGCCCAAATCCCCAAAATCTCTGATCCCTGACTAGATAGAGCTTCACAATAGCAATATTACGGATTATATTAATCTCAGCAGAACACTGTTAACTAGTATAGTTTCCAATAGTGTAAACTATTTTTAAAGTCACAGAGTAGCTTGACAAGTATGTTTAGTTCTACCTATCCTGTTCTTAGATATAAATCATAAAGTCTTAATGACTAAATATTCCCTTTCTCTTTAACCCCCACCTGAAGGATGATCCAGCAAAATTAGGTTAATACTCGCAGCTCCCGGCTCAGAAGTTATATGGATCTGCAACAATTGTGGTTAGGTTGACAACAGTAATACCTTTCTGATAATGAAAATACTTCCATCTAATTGGATAGATGAAACTGGACAGCCAGTGAGGCATTTGGTCTAAATCAATAAACATTTATTAAGTGTTTACTTTTTGCCAGACACTGTGATGAGTAAAGGAATTGGAATATGAACAAAGGCAAAACAAAACAAAAATAAAAAACCAAAGGAGTTCACATTCTAATGGGAGAGCCATGTCAATAACTATGTACACACAATATATAGAATAGAGGGAGGGCAGTCTCGAAAGGTAGGCAAAGGGTGAGGGGGTTGAACGAATAAAGGCCCCTGTAGAAGGCAGGATTTAAACTGTGTCTTGCAGGCAACTGAAGAAGCTAAGAGGCTGAGCAGAGGAGGAAGAGCATTCCAGGAATGAGGGTCAGTGGATGCAAAGGCATGGAGGGGGGAAAGTGTCATGTGCAAGGAACTACACCCATGCCAGTATAGCTAGATTACACAATACATATAGGGAAGTAAAGTGTAGGAAAACTGGAGGGAGAGCAAGGAGCCAGATCATGAAGTGTTTCAATGTTTAATGGAGGGTATTTGATAGAGGAGATAATAGGAGTTTATTGAGTAGAGAAGAAACCTGGTCAGACCTGTACTGCAGGAAAACATTTTGGCAGGGAGTGAAGAACGGATTGGAGTGAGCAAAGACTTGGGCCAGGAGACCATTACAGTCCCTCAGGCAAAAGGTAAGGAGGGCAGGGACAGTGTGAGTGGAGAAATATAGAGACTCCTCTCTATCTAGTGGAAGAGTTTACTTGTTGGGGCCCCTTGTGATTACAACAAAGGGCTATGCTCCCGATACAGTCTGATCTGCCCTGTGCTGTCACATAGTTGAAGAAATCTTTCCTCGGGCTACTTCTGGGATTTGATCTGTAACTAATCTCTACCTTTGAGACCCAGATTGGGATCTGCTCCCATCCCAGGGAGTCTTCTGGCAACAGGGCAGACCTTTTTCCACGACCCTTGTTGCTGTAGGACCACTGGTCTAGGCAGCAGAACCAGACCCAGTCTGACCAAGCCTGCATGAGGTCCCGACTCTCCACAGACAGTCCCTAGCTCCACTCCAGTGGTGCTCCCTTCCCAAGGAGGGGGCAGTTGGGATGGGGCCCGCAGCCTCTCTGCCTCCGCCTGCTGGCAAAGTTGGCGGACTTGCTTCTCTGTTCTATGAGCGGCGTCCAGGGAATGGCCTCTCTGGCAGGAAACGCCCTTCTGTTATGTTGTCTGTGATACCGGGACAGCGTCGGGCCAGGAAACTGCATCGCTTCCCTTTGATCTGCCTTAGAAGATCCTGCTGGTCACCTGGCGGGATGAGAGACCGGACCCGAGGTCCTTTCTCCAAATAACCGCCGGGCACGCCAACTCTATTGCAGAGAGCACAATTTCTTGGGCTGACCACATTGTACAAATGCCAGATGTACACTTGCCAAATGGAGAACTCACCCGGGGCAGGCGCTCACCAGAGGGTCAGAAAAAGGACACTCTCAAAGTCACAGGACAGCCCAGCAGAGCGTGCCCTCATCAGAGAGGGTGCTGGGCTCTATGAGCAAGCAGAAGTGAAGTAGCCCAGAAGAAACAAGACATGTGCAAAGTTAGAGAATCCACCCCAAATGTTCATAGGGACTTTGTGTGAGACCGAAGGCTGAGCACTCCGAGCTCGTATTGCTCTGAGCAGCCACAGCAGACACACCGTAACTCAACTCTAACAAACTGATGTCATTTTGGTCCTCTCCCAGAACAAAGGACACATGAACTGATGCTATGAAAAAAGCAGAACCAGGAATAATACATGGTGTACCATAAGAGCAAGACTATGTGATGATCAACTATGAGAGGCTTGGTTCTTCTCAGCAGTTCCGTAATCCAAAGCAATCCCAATAGACTTTGGACAGAAAATGCCATCTGCATCCAGAAAAAGAACTAAGAAGACCGAGTATAAATCAACACATGCCATGTTTACTTTTTTCTTCTTTGTCTTTTTATCTCTACTCTGGTTTTTCCCTTTTGCTCTGATTTTTCTCTCCCAACACGATTCATAAAGCAATGTGTATTAAAAATAAGTAAATGTAATAGAAAAAAAAGAGAGAAAACAAAAGACAACAACAATGTTCTTGAGCTCAATGGGACATCCATGACATTATGAATCCATTAGATTTTGGTCCTGGACTCAGTGAGATATCCTTC
Source organism: Antechinus flavipes (assembly GCF_016432865.1). Classification (NCBI taxonomy): domain Eukaryota; kingdom Metazoa; phylum Chordata; class Mammalia; order Dasyuromorphia; family Dasyuridae; genus Antechinus; species Antechinus flavipes. The sequence goes on along the minus strand of NC_067400.1, from coordinate 507,543,544 downwards.
CCATCTTTATTAGTGGGATTTACCTTACAGGATCCATAACTGGTATTGAATTCTTGTTCAAGTGAATACTGGTTGCCCAAATTGGGCCACCATGGCATTTAGGGGCTCCTACCTGCCTTTCATCCCCATTTCTTTATCATTAGGCCATTGTGCCAGACCAGGTTCTGCAGAATTGCACTAATGGCATAGTTCAGATCTGGGACAATGGAGCTCTTTGGAGGTAAGTTCATAAGAAAGAGAGTTCTTTACTAGAATAAAAAGGGAAGATAGTTCTCAAGCAGCTGTACAAAGCTACAAAGTGAGAGAAGTTTCCCATGGTCTTTCCATTGCTCCATAAAGAGGTTTTTCATGACCATAGGTAGAGATAGCCTTGTAAAGCTAGAGGGTTTGTCAAATCTGAGAATCTGATAAGCAAATAGGGCACCCCTCCCTCCCCTCCCCCTCACCAAATACATGTACTGGAAGTCATTCACTTGGGGGCAATTCTTTATCCACTTGTGCAAACTGTGCACCATGTTTGGTATCTAACTGTCCCATGACCTAACTCAATTCTTGGCTACTGATCAAGAAACCAAGAAAAATACCAGCCCCTATAACTTCTGCAGGGATGCTGGCAGAAGGATCAAAAAAGGGATGCAGCTTCTAGACTTTCTATAAACATTCGTTTATGAGATCCTTATCTAACAGTTCAGTGGGGTGCTGTGGGAACTAAAGCATATGATCTTGATGTTCTTACTAAGTGAAATTGGAGGACAGAAGGAAGTTGCAGATAAATGGAAGGATGGCTTATGGGTTCTCCTTGAAGAAGAAAATAAAAAAGTAGGTGGGATTGATTTTTATTGTACATCCAAAGTCAACAAGAAATTATCATTTTGTTGTACATTTAATTCTCATTTTGCAGTGTGCAGCATGAGCTTTTTTTTAAAAGACTGCCACAAAAATAGTTGTCACATTCAAAATAGATACAAAAAAAGATAGAGGCAGCCTGACACAATAAATAGAAGAGTTTAATCTTGGAGAACCTGGGTTCATATGCCTCTGTGAGTGACCACAGGCAAGTCCCTTGACCTCTCTGGGTCCAGTTTGCTATCTTCTGTTTTTACATTATCTTCCCTTTGAAATTAGTCCTCTTCCCACCCTATCTACAGAGCCATCCCTTATAACAAAAAGTAAAAGAGTCCAAGAAGAAAAGCAATTGAGCAAAACGAAACAACACAGCTGAATGGGACAGTTATGCCGTATTCCAACCCACACATCTTCCTTCTGTAAGGAGGCAGACAGTTACATTTTCTCATCTTTTCTCTGAGGACAAACTTAATCATCATAACAGTTTTCTGGGTATATGTTTTTCCTTTTTGCTTTGGGCTTTTTGGTATATGTGAGGACATTGCTGTTGTCCTGTGTTTACTGTTTTTCTGTACCTGCTTATTACTTCACTCTGTATCAGTTCACATGCGCCTTTCCATGTTTCTCTGAAATGTTCCTACTCATGATTTCTTAGAGCATGATTACATTCCACATTTATGTATGTATCCTGGTCTGCCTGGCCATTCCCCAATCAATGGACACTACAAAAGCTATTACAAAGAGTGCTACTTTGGAAACTTTGAGGTATATATTGGACCTTACTTTCCATATTTGATTGTGGAAGAATGTATGGTTAGCAGTAGGATTTCTGTCTTAATCATTTAACAAGCATTTATTAAGCACCTACTATGTGCTAGGCAGGCTACACTGGAAATACTAAGACAAAAAGGAAACAGTCCCTGACCTTAAAGAGTTTGCATTCTAGGGGGGGGGGGGGGGGGGGAAAGTGTGTGTGTGTGTGTGTGTGTGTGTGTGTGTGTGTGTGTGTGTGTGCAGGCAGAATACATACCGAATGAATAAAAGGTACCTTGGGGAGGGGACTCCAGGAAAGGTTTCCTGGACAAGGGAATACTCCTAGAGGGGAATCCTGGAAGAAAACAGGGATCCCAAGACATGAAAAGTGAGGCGGCAGTGCATTGCAACCTGGGGGAAAAGACGTGGAAGGGGAGAAATGAACAGTGTCTGCTAAGGGAGTGGGACCAGGTTGTAAAGAGCTTTAAACTCTTTTCAGAAAAGTTTATATTTTATCCTACTGATAAGAGAGATGCCCTGGAATGTGCTGAGGAGGAGAACGACATCAGGTTTGTGCTTGGGGAAAATCATGGAGTGTAGGACAGACTGGGGAAGGAGGCACCTAAGGAGAAGGTTAGGGAAACACATAGTGGAGGTAAGAGGTGCCAGCTCAGCTGGGAAGCCGCCCATGTGATTAGCAACAAGGGGTTGGACCAGGCTCCTGCTGTCAGTGCGGAACCAACAGCTGTTTGGCAAATGGCTGGGAGGCAGGTAGAAAGATCATCACCATGATCCCCATGAACCAGCCAGCATTTATATGGTACTTATTGTATGCCTGTACTATATGCCTGAAATACCTGTTGATCCCCACAATAAGCCTGGGAAGTAGGTGCTATTATTAGCTATTATTAGCCTCATTTCACAGATGAGGAAACTGAGGCAAGCAGAGATGAAATGACTTGCCCAGGGTCTCACAGCTAGTATCTGCGGCCAGATTGGAACTCAGCTTTTCTTGACTTAAGGCACAGAGCTCTGTCCACTGTAACACTAAGCTGAGAAGTTAATGGGATGTGTTCTGTGGGTCTGGGAGGAAAAGTTACTGGGGACCAGGGAAGGCTTTTTTTTTTTTTCCTGCAATTAGGATTAAGTGACTTGCCCAGGTCACACAGCCAGGAAGTAGTAAGTGTCTGAGGTCACATTTGAACCCAGGTCCTCCTGACTTCAGGGCTGGTATTCTATCCACTGTGGCACCTAGCAGCCCCAGGGAAGGCTTTCTTTAGCATTTCAGCTGAGAAAGGGGTGGGGAAAGTATTATGGGATGTTGGGTAGACAAAGTCATGTACTCTGACAGGTAGAAAAAGTGCATACAAATGAATAGCAGAAAATAAGGCTAAAAAGAATAGGCTGTGGAAAGCACCAGGTTGTAAGAAGGCTTTGAATAGCAGACAGAAGAATCTGAACTTTACTGAGTAATCAAAAGGGAATTAGGTAAATAATGTAGTAGAAAGCTAAGTGTCAGGGTCAGGAAGTATTGAATTCAAATGCTGCCATCTGTATCACCTAAAGCAAATCACTTAATCTTACTCAGCCTACTCACAAGAGTCATTTAACCCTGTTTGCAGGAGTTCTCTTAAACATAAAATGGGGATAACAGAAGAAGTAGGTACTATTATTAGTAATATACATATATATAAAATATTATTTCAAAGTAATTGTGAAGAGCAAATGAGACGACATTTGTTAAAAATGCTTAGCACAGTAGCTAGCAACCTCCTACTTCTAATGTTTCTAATTCCTGTGGTACAGACCCCTCCCCAATTCTTCCCTTTTCCCCATAGCTGCATAAGCAAAAACCATCCCCCACTTCCAAGTCTTACCTTCTCACCCACCCTCCACCCTTGGGCCAGGCCCCAGTCTGGTTGAGCCTGTGTCTCTCACTGTGCCCCAGGGAATCTCCATTCTCACATTAACATACTTCTCTTTATCTCAGGCTTCTCAAGCTCCTTCCATTTTCTGGAACTCCCTAACACTGTTCCCCACAAAGAAACAAACAAACAAACACATCCTTCCATCCTTTCTCCTACTGGTTACATATTTTTTCATACTCTTTCAGATGCTGGTCCTGGAGTAAGAGCAAGCATGCTTTCTGCTCTCCACTGTCATTTCCAGACCTTCCCTGTGTCGTTGCTAATTAGGAACTTCTCCTTTTAGGTTGACACTATCTCACTGTAACTCCCAATCTACATCCTGCTGGCATTTTTCTCCTCATTATTTCTCTTTCTTAAGGAGATTAGTACCTGGATCACATTCTTCCTTGCTACCCTGACACATGTCCTCTTACTAAGGTACTTCAGTGTTCCCTCATTTTAATGGTAAGATTCCTTCAAAAGAGTTAAGCTTTCTAGTCCCTCAATCTCAAGACCCATGATTTATGCTTTTATTTTACCACAGCCACACACCTTGATCTCACCCACAAGCACTGCAATCCCATTTTCAGGATTTCTGAAATTCTTTTACCATTCTCTCTCTCCTCTTTTAAAACCATTCATCTTTATCTTGACACCTAGTCCTTCCATCCCTACTCTACAAGCCCAACACCACTGCTCTCCTTTCACTTTTCCCCAAATTTTGACCTTATAGTAAACCAATTCAACATTGCATTGTTCTCTTTGTCCTGCATCCAGTCCCTAACAATGCTGGACTCTGAAGGAAGTCACACAGCAATGCTTACTGGGAACACTATAAAACTAGGTTATCTCATCTCACCCCAAGGCAGTCCTTTTACTCCTCCTTAAGTGATTTTTCTATCCCACTTCCCCCAGTGGGGTATTACTCCAAATCTCTCCTCCCCTCAAGCTTCCCTTATTATGCCCTCTGTCCATTCTTTCATCAGAAGATCTTGCTTCATATCTGATTGAGAAAACAGAGGTCATTAACCATGACTCTTTCTTCTCCTCAGCTCTCATCTCAAAACCCCATTCACATCATCCCCCCTCTTCTCCTTTACTCTAATTTCTGATGAAAAGGTGATGCTTTTTTTTGGTAAGTATAATCCCTCCCCATATACTCCTCATCTTGCCCTTCCTGAATTCTTCAGCAAAATGCTCTCACAGTCATTCTCTCTTTCTCTACTTTTCAATTGTTCCTAATTTCTAAGCTCTTTCCCTGTTACCTACAAACCAATTTTTTAAAAACCCTTCATTTCACTATAACAATCTTTGTTATGTCCTTTATCTTTCCTCTCTTTCATAGAAAATCTCCTACAAAAGGTTGTTTACTTCCGATGTTTGTGGCCCAAGTGAAGGAGGTAGGAGATGGGGAGACATTGGGGTGTAGGAGATGGGGGATGATGTGAATGGATTTTTGATATGAGAGTAGGATAGAAGAAAGAATGTGTGGTGAGTTACTTTCTCTTACTTGGCTTCCTCATCAGTTTCCATGGGTTTAATTATCACTCTTTTGTAGATGGCTTCCAGAGCTACATATCCAAACCTAGTGTCTCTTCTGAGCTCTAAGAGTTCCTCATTACCAATGTCTGTGGGACACTGCAAACTGATTATCTCCCCCAAAATACCCTTCCCTCACCCCAAGTATGTGAAACATAACATGTTCAAAACAGAACCTATTATCTTTCCCCAAAACTTGCTTTTCTAATTTCCCTATTCCTGTTGAGGGTATCCTTCCAGTTACAACCTCAGCATCATTCTCAGTTTCACACTCTGTCTCACACCTCCTAATCAGGTCCTAAATCTTGTCTACTCCACCTTCACATCCTGTCTTGAAGCCTTCCTCTTCTCTTCACAAGACCATGACTATGGTAAAAATCCCTATTACCTCACACCCAGACAACTGTAAAGGCTTTCTCCTTGGTTTCCCTCCCTTGAGCATCGTCCTTGTCCAATCTGTACTCAGCACAACTGCCAAAACAATATTCCTAAAACCAAGGTCTGACCATCCTGCTTCCCTGCTCAAGAAATTCCAGCGACTCCGATATCTCTAGGACACAATACAATGTCCTCTATTTGGCATTTAAAGCCCTTAAAACCTGGCTCCAACCTACCTTTCCAAGGATATTGTATTATCACTCACTTTCCCTCACTAATTGGTCTGAACAGAATTGGCTTTCTTGTATTCCTCATACTCCATCTCCAAAGTCCAAGTCTTTGCCCAGGTGACAATTAAAAGGTGCCCGCTCCTCAGCTTGCCTCTTAAAAGCCCTTGTTGGAGCAACTAGGTGGTACAGTGGATAGAGCACCAGCCCCAAAGTTAGGAGAACTTGAGTTCAAATCTGGCCTCAGACACTTCCTATCTGTGTGACTCTGGGCAAGTCACTTAACCTCAATTGCCTCAGAAGAAAAAAAAAGTCCTTGTTCCCCTCCTATATGAGGCCTTGACTTTCCTGATCCTTTTAACTGCCCTCTGCCTCAAGTTACTGCCTACTTACTTTGTATAGATTAATTTACAAATAAGTTATCTCCCCTAATGTAAGTTCCAGGGCAAGGACCATTTAATTTTGCCTTTGTGCCTATCCTTGGCACATAATAGCCCATTAATAAATGCATATTGATAGACTGAGGGTAAAGACAAACATAATAAAGTCGGTAAAAGAGAAATTTTAGGAGGAAAGATAATGAATGGACTCCCTTTTTCACAGGCTGAATTTGAAATCCCAAGAGTACTCAGAAGTGGAAATGAGATGTAGTAAGGACATCATCAAAGAACTCAAGTTCCAACATCAACATTACTTGTTCTGTCCCTTGTCAAGTCCATTTCTTTCTAAACCTCTGTATCCTCATCTATAAAATGGAAGTGACCACTTATACCACTCAAGGGAGTTGTGAGTAAAATGCTTTGTAAACAAACAAACAAAAAAAAAAAAAAATGCAGGCAAAGCCAAGAAGATGAAGAGAAGGCTGGAACCCAAAAATGCTGGATGGGGTTTGTTATTAATAATAGCTTTATAATGGCATTCAGCTCGATGCTTAAAGGAGATACCCTAACCATTACCAGACAAAAGTGGGGCAACTCTAAACATGTGTTTTTGAAGTTCTACTGATGGCAAGCCCTTTCTTAACAGATGAGTCACAAATACCCAACAAAAGTCATTCCCTTTAGCTTTAAGACAACCTGGTTGCAATTTTCCTGTCCAGCCTCATTAGTCCTTCCCATTCCTACAATCTGACACTACAATCTAACCAAAATGGCCCGGGATTTATTCCCTCCTCCCTTCTGCCTTATAGAATCCCTTCCTTTCCCCTGGATTCAACTCAAACACTCTTTCTGCATGATGCCTTTTCCTGATCTTCCCAGGCTCCCTTTCTCCTTAAACTACCATGTATGTCTTTTGTATTCACGCTGAATACTTATTTTCTTGTGATTGAGTGTAAGCTTCTTGGGAGCAGGGACAGGGACATTATTATCTTTGAATGCTCAGCCCTTAACATCATGTCTAGGATGTAAAAGTGCTTCATAAATGATTATTGATCATTGAACAAGGACATAAGGGAGCCTTTTGTACTGTTCAGATCATATCCAGTCACTATCAACGGCACACAATAAGGGGGATGGAAACGCTGGCGAGATTCCAAGAGAGAGATTTTCTAGCTAAGTGTCAGTTGAAATCATTATTTTCCATTTAGCCCCTACTTTCCCTCCACCATTCTAACTGGTCCTGGGAACCTTCTCCAATGTCCTTTGCAAAACACTACAGCAGGGTCTGGGACACAATGGCCAGGACTGCCAGCCACAATAGGTGAAGCGTTCCCAGCCTGTACCCTGCGGGCTGAGTGGTACTTGGGAAACAAGAGATTCCTATCACTACTGTACATGCCCCCCCATCACTTACAGAGAAAGAAATAAAGCAGTTTGGTAGCTTCCTGCCAGGGAGCATCTGTTTTCCTGGCACCAGTGGCCTGTGGGAATGGAGCCAATGGGCCTGGGTGGGGAGAGGGCATGTCAGTTGGCCAGAAGCAAGAAAGTTGCAGGGGGGAGAAGGAGGTGGAGCAGCAACATAGAAACGCCAAAGACTAATGGGATTTTTACATTTCCACAGCGGAGCATTTAAGAAGCCAAATTCTTACAGGAATATCAGGATTCTCTTACTGGCCTAATGGTAGAGCCTTTTTACCTGCGAAAACACATACAGACCCTAGCACTTAGCAAAGATGCTTACTCCAGCAGCTGCTGCTCCAAGCCCCTACTCAGACTCATTCTATTTCCCATTTATGGGGCTGAGACCAGACACAACTTCTCTCTGTGCTTTTAAGAGGCCACGGAAGCAGCTGGGACTTAGTAAAAGATCCATATTGCTCTCCTCCTTGGGGAGAAACCTGCTAAAGAAATTCTGCCAGCCCATATGTAAGAAGGAGAGAGCTCAGCCAATAAAGAACTGCTTTATGTTAGCATTTTTATAAGTCAGTGAGGAAACTATTCCCTGTGGCTAGATATGGTCCATTCAGGAGTACTCTTACTCATACACAAAATCTCTAAATCACCATTTCTCTCCCATACACACACATCTTTTCCCTCTAACTTAGTGCTCTGAGGCATTTATTTTCTTTAGCAAGTGTTCAAGAGATGCACATTGTCTTAAGCTTACTGCCTTAGGAATATATCATGTGTGTCAGACCAGGAGCTAGGTTGGTAAAGGGTTCCTGGCTACAAAACTAAATGTCTGCCTTGCAGCAGTTTTCTAAAAAAGCTCACAATATCCTTGAGAAAATCATTTGAGGAAATCCATATTAACAAATGAGCCAGAGACTGTCTTCATAGAGACATACAGATAATTATGCGACAGAAAAAAGCAAAAAAAGTCAGAATTGCACCAAAAGTCAAAGCAGGGGAAATCTGGCCTGGTCGGGAGCACACTAGGTAAGAAAATGACCAAAGCATCGAGACTTGCAGCCTTCGGCAGCCACTTACCAAAACATAAGGATAGTCTGCTAAGCAAATTGTATCAGTGGAGGAAAAATTCAAGGCAGGCCTAGAGGGGATAATCAGAATCTCTAGGTCATCAGGCCGCTGGAACCGGCGCCATAGTTCTGTTCTCCACGGCAGGAAATGTGGTAGAATCCCACTTGGCAAAGGGGAATGGCGCTGGTTGTGCCAGTGTAGCAGCTGGGTGGAGGGAGAACCTTGCCTCTCAGAGCAGGCTTCTCGCAGAAGTGCACCCGCAACAGCAGCTTTCCTTCCCCATATATAATGAGGACCTTACCACCCTGCTTCGGGCGGCAATTGCCCCTGTCATGGAAGAGTGAGACCACAGTTCAACCCTAAAGCAGCCAGATGGTGGGGGACAGCTTTAGATCTGCTTGGATCATTCCCAGGAGTTGACTATGTATGTATTTAATATAGAAAAGAATAAGTCAGAGTACTTGCCCAAATGATAAGTCCTGAGTGTATGTTAGAACACTATAGGGCTTCACTTTTAGAGGCAAAAGACCATAGGAAAATTGTTAATTAACTCAAGAATCAAAAGCTTTTGCTGTTTTTTTTTTAAGTGGAACTGACCTTAAACAAACCTAGATAGGATTAATTTACATGTAGTTATTTTGCAGTGTGTCCAGAGAATATTGCCATAGTTACACAGTAGCTCCTGGATCATCTTTCACATTATTTATTTATTTTTAATGTTCTTTTTTTGTTGTTAATTTTTAAGTTTTAGGTTTTCTCCCTTTCTTCAGTCCCTCCCTCACCCATTGAGAAGACAAGAAATTGTTGATAATTTTTTAAACTTTAGTGTCTCAGAGAAACTGAAGAGTAGCCTTGACACCAGGACCTTAGCTATGCCCTTTTAATATGGCTTCATAGTAAAGAATGAAGATTTCAGCCGTGTTTCACTCCAGACAATGAATGGTTAAAGACAATACCGTGACATAGTTATGGAGTTGCAAAGAAATGTTGTGAACTTGCCAGGCAGCTAAATTTGCTTACAATTTGACAAAATAGGGAGGATGGTCATAGGTCAAGAAAGAAGTGGGATGACTATAGGAGGAAGGAAAATATATTGCTATGTTTCTATCACATCTATAAGGACTCCATCATTTACCCCAAAATAAACTCCTTGGACCTTCTCTTTGCCTCTGTGTTAACCAGGAGACATAGGCTCTCGATAGCAACACAAAGGCATTAGAAAGATGACCAAATGTGATGCTCTGACCCTTTTAAAGGGCCATCTGGGAATAAAATAATAGTAACTGAAAAATATGAGATTTAGATAATTAATAATAACTCATGCCTATTACTGCTCAGGTACAGAGAAATGATGCATAAAAATTTAAGAACAGTTTTCATATGATATTTTATATCACCATACCAAATATCTCTAAGCTACATGGAATGAAATGCTATTAAAAGATAGAGAGGTAGAAGAAGAAATTAGATCCATATGGGAACAAGATGAAGTATATATATATATATATATATATATATATATATATATATATATATATATATAAAATCTCTGTCACCTTGTCTGCTACTAGAATTGTTCCCAAGGGGCTTTCCAGGAGCCTCTAGAAGAATGATATGATGTTAAAAATAATAACTAACACTTCTATAGCTCCTTAAGGTCCACAAAGGACTTTATATATATTATCTCATTTGATCATACACTGGCACATACAGTGATTCTCTGTGTGGGATTCAGTAGACAGGGTAACAATGAGATAAGCATAAGGCATATGTTAGGATTGACCCCATTCTCATTTGTTTCTGCTGGATGAATAATATGGCAGCTAGCTAGGGGCACTGATTGAGAGAGATTTTTTTGTACTTGAGAATTATTAGGTGCATCAGAACCCCAGGTCTTCAGCTAAGGGTTCTAGGGGGAGAGGGATGTCTCAGAACTGAGAATGAGAAAAGAAGGTCCCAAATGACACTGCAGGCACTGACAACTGGTAGCTATGGACTTATTTCTTATATCTAGCTATCTAGTTATAGAAATCTATCTCTTCTGTGTTTAAAATCCCATGAACCAAAGATGCGAGGTCTGGAGCAGAGGGCTCTGGACCAGGCCCCATTCTTCCCTCACTCCCTTCCCTGGCATGAAGACCAGTACCAGAGACCCAGAAAGTTCTGTGGATTAAGGGAGGCTTTCTTCCTTCTGTGTCCCAAATAAGACAAGGAGAACAGGAAGAGGCCTAGGCTGGGGAAGGTTTTGAGGAAGGTCAGGCTGCAGAGATTCATAATTGGAAACAGGAATTAAGGAAGGAGGCCTATAATGCAGCTGTGACAAGGGAATCCTGGGTATCCTTGTGGGGGCCCCACTGAGGAGGGCAGATGAAGGAGATCATACGCAGAAGTAATGATGCATCCCTTGGTGCAAATGGGATAGAAAAGAAGAAAATAAGTCAGAACTTTGTAGTTCTAGAAGGAAGAAAGGGAACTACTGAGAATACCAAAAGAAAACAGATTCCAACTCCTCTTTGTGATAGGAAGATGTCCTCTTATGTCTGTACTGATATTCCCTCCCCTTCTAGTTGCTGGTTCTGGGATTTCTAATCAGGACTAAAAAAGGAACCCTATTTTTATCTAACAGAAATATCATTATCATCATCATCATCATCATCTTGTTTTTCTCATGTTTTTTGATGAAAAAACAGCCTGAGGTTAAGTAGCTAAAGTATTATTATTATTGTTTTATATTTAATGAACAGATGATATTGGGTGAATAAAATGACTTGTTTTTCATAATTGAACAACAGTATTGGAATGTAGACTCATCTGTAGATTCCTTCTTATTTTTTTAATTCATTCACAAGTAAAGATAAAAATGAAATACTAATAACTGGCATATAAATGCTTTAAAGTTTGCAAAGTGCTCAGCAGGCTGGGCTTACAACTCCCTTAGTGCTTTCCTTTGGAAACCATATTTTCCAGGCTATAAAGAAATCTCCAGATCCAAAGGTACAACTACAGCAGGAATAGCTCACAGAGACCTCTTACAATTCTCAACTGCTCTCCTTCATTCCTTCTATACTAGGTGAAATTCTAATACCTTAAACCACGGTCCCTGAATCTGCGTCCTCTTACCCCTCCCCCAAGCCACTAGGATGCCCTCAGCCCAGCCTGGACTGACCCTGAGATTTACAGATTCCTTGCAAAAAATCAGAGGTCCCCCCCCCCCCCAATGTGTTTGGAGAACATCCCTCACAAAGTGGGAGGCTACCTCTCTGGAGAGGTAACTTCTTAAAATGTTGTCCTCCAGAGCACTGGCAAGGGATGAGAAAAGAAAGCAGAAGATACTCTGAGTTTCTCCCCGTGGGTGTCAACTTCTCCACCAGGACAGGCTGAAGGCGGGCTGGGCAGAGGATGGAGGCCGAGGGCGAGAGCGCGGAGTAGATAGGGAGGAAAGGAAAGGCCCGAAGTGTGGGAAGAGGGCATTACCTCCGTGAAGCCCTCCTGAAGGACATCCAGGAAATTCCCCCTGGTCAGGCAGGCCAGCATTGTTCCCGCCTGGCTTTTTCCAGGTCCCGGCCGAGACCAGACCTCCTCCTCCTCCTCCTCCTCCTCCTCCTCCTCCTCCTCTTCCTCCTCCTCCTCCGAACACAAAGACTCCGCACTCACTTCAGAGGGATCCCCCTGGAGTCCCAGACATGCTCCTCACTAGAAACAGAGCTGAGAGCCCGGGGAAGCCTTGCACTGAGCATGCTCATTTGGGGGCCTCTGGCGGAGAAGCCGGCGAGCTGTTCCTATAGAAACACCTTCGGATGGAGGGGCCGAGCAGCCCGGGCCACAAGCGCCGGGAGAGCGCAGCGGGCGGGCAGCCGCACGCGCGCACGCCAGTGCCAAGGCCACCAGAATCTCGGGAGGAGGGAAGGGAAAGACGTGAATCACAGGACCTTTTTGAGTTTTTTTTTCCGTACCAAACAAAGTAACCTTTTTTTTTCCAGATGGGACTGGAAACTGTTAAGACTAAAGTACAGAGAGTAAGACGAAGGAACAAAGAGACAAGAGAATAGGATTAAAAAAGTTAACAGTAAAATAATAGTGAAAGGAAACAAAAGAAGAAAAAGAGAGAATGGAAAATGAGGACAATAATGAGAGTGGTGATACTGGGACCCTGATGACTTGGGAGTTTTGAAAAACTAGCTGGATCTCTGCCTTAGGACTTATAGCCCCATGAGATTTGCAGTGGACACCCGAAGAATACCCACTCCTACATTTTGGAGGTAAGGAAACTGAGGCAAGCAGGGTTAAGTGACTTGCCCAGAGTCACACATCCAACAAGTAGCTGAGGCCAGATTTCAATTCAGGAAGATGGGTTTTCCTGACTTCAGACCCAGCACTTTATCCACTGAACCACCTAGCTGCCCTGTCTGGAACACAGCAGAAACTTAAATGCTTGATATATACATATATGCTTGTGTATATATACATATGTATTGTGTGTGGGTATATATCTATATGCTTGTGTAAGAGTATTTTGTTCCCAAAGAAAGGAAACATCAGAACTGATTGCACCATTGGCTCTGAGTCTCATAGATGTGACTTTTCGAGCCAGGATCACCCACCTAACTAGCTAACTAGATAAAGCATTGTGTCCAAGCTGTACTTTGTTCTGGTCGATCTCAACCTCCCACCCCCAGTCTCCCAGCTCCAGTCAGTATAGTAAGTTTATAAGTAGCCAGTGTATAATAATAATAGTAGCGGTTAAGATTGCAAAGGAATTAAGATTCAAAGACCATCTCATAGACCAAAGAAGCCTAATTTGCAAACACTGTAATATATTTACCCAAAATTACATCTGAGATCAGGAACAAACTGTAGGGGAAGGCATCTGGGCCTTTGGGTCAGAGCCTTTCAGTCTCATGATATGTAAATCTCAGATAAGCTCCAGACATCAACAGTAAGATCAGCAGAATACCAAATGTTACTGATAACTTTGAGATGATTTGGGTTGTTGAGGAACTCACTCAAAGGTGGTAGAGATAAGAGTAACTCTGCTCTAAACCTTGTTAAAATGAGAGCTCAAATAACTAGGAGAACACTGTATACAGCAACTGCAAGATTTTGATGATCCACTGTGACTTAGCTCTCCTCAGCAATGCAGTAGTCCAAAGCAATTCCAATAAACTTTGGAGGGAAAATGCTATCTGCATCCAGAGAGAACTATAGAAACTGATTGAGATTTATCAAAGCATAGTATTTTCACCTTTTTTTCTTCTATATTTTTTCCTTCTCATGATTTTCCCTTCTGCTTTGATTTTTCCCCCAACATGACTCATATGTAAACATATAAAAAAGGAATGCACATATAAAACCTAAGGGGAAAAAAAGAGAGAGCTTTCAAACTCCTGCCCCCAGTACTCTTCCAACTCCACTGGATCCATGGTGCCCAGCTCTTCCAGCTCTAATTCATGGTTACATGAGTGATTCTCTTTGCCTCTTCCCATACCCATGCCATCTGCTTCAGCACTGTTTTGCTTCTTATCTTTGTACTTTCTGTGCTGTTGCCCCCACACTCTTGTGCCTTATGAAAGTGCAATTACAGCCTCACTTCCCTCCATTACTGTGTTTTCTCTTCAAGAGTATATAAAGAATTGGGGCAAACTTGCCCCATTTTATAATTTTATAAATTAATTAGAATTCCAGTATTTATGAAGTAATTACTTGTGCCAAGCACTATGCTAAGTAAGCAGCACCAGAAACATTATACAAGCAAAAAAGCTAAAGAATCCCTGCCTTCAAAGAGGGAGTTTCCATTCTAATGAAAAAAGACAACACATAGAAGGGAGCTGGAAAGTATGTGTGTGAGGCTGCGGGTTGGAGGGAGTCCAGAAGGAGTCTGGGCTGAAGCAGGTTTGGAGCTAGTAAGGGTCCTAGCCAGGCTCTAAACCCAGGTCTCCGCTGAGTCCAGGCCGAGCACTTCACTATATACCACATTATCTCCTGGAGTGGCTCAGGGCTAGTGCCAGAGCCAGGAGGAGAGACAAATGCTTTATCCGACTGCAGGACACAGGACTCTCGCTGCTATATGGAGCTCTTACCAACAGAGTTTAGTGAGAATAAATTATAGCAGTACCCAATTAAATTATTGATCTTTCCTAAACCTAAACACACAGAGATTTCTAGAAAACTGAAGACCAGAAACGGCCAAATCAACAATATGAACTAAACTGCCTAATAGTTTCTACCCAATGACAAAGTGCTGGGCCTGGAGTCAGGAAGATCTGAGTTTAAATTCAACTTCAAACCTTAGCTGTGTGATCCTGGACAAGTCACTTAACCCTGCTTGCCTCAGTTTCCTCGTGTGTAAAATAAGCTGGAGAAGGAAATGGCAACCCTCTTTATTATCTGTACCAAGAAAAAAAATCCAAAGTGTCATGGAAAGTTAGACACAACTGAACAATAAGACTTTTAAGATCTATTCCAACTCTAAAAACTAAAATCCTGTCACAAAGCTTGGCAGATCTAGATTTTATTCTGTAAGATGAATTCCTAGAGTTGGTTTTAAAAAATCAATTGTACAAGTTTTAGATGGGGATTGGATGGCCAGACAATAGTTCATGTAACAAAGAGCAGGAGGTTTAAGTGAACGTCAAACTTATATGTCAATACCTGACACTAAGCCAAAGCAGAGTCCAAAAGTAAGGAGGTTCTAGTACTCTGTCCTGGTTAGACTACAACTGGAGTATCAAATTCCATTCTGTGCACCACAAACTGGACAAACGGGAACATATCAAGAGAAATGGATTAATATCATTCCTCACAGGGTGTGGTTGAAAGAACAAGAGGTGGTTAGCCTGGAGAAAAGCCTCAAGGAATACGAGCTAGGTCTCTCAGTGTATTGAGGGCTGACATACAGAAGTAGAATTAATAGCAATGTGATAATACACATTTATAACAGAGGTTTTGTTTTTCTTGCTTTCTCAATGGGGAAGGGAGGAGGTAAGATGGAGAGAATTGGCCCAAAAAATAAAACAAAATTGAATTAAATAAAAAAGAATAACAATGGGCAAAATTTGAAGAAAGGCTTAATAATAATAAGTACTGTTTTTTCACTTTGTATTTGTATTTTCAGAATCTAGCCCAATACCTTGCACCTAGTAAATTCTTTTTTCCCCCCTGAGGCAATTGGGGTAAGTGACTTGCCCAGGGTCACATAGCTAAGAAGTGTTACTTGTCTGAGTCCAAAAATTGAATTCAGGTCCTCCTGACTTCAGGCTGGTGCTCTATCCACTGCGCCACCCTACCTAGTAAATTCTTAATAAATACAGTTGAATGAGCAAATCCAAGACATCTAAGAAAGAATAAAATGAGTTTCACTATAACTATAGATATTCAAGCAAAGCCTAGATAACCATTTGTTGGGGATGCTTTGGTATCCTAGTTAGATATTGATTGAATGAGTTTTCAACTAAGATAGCTATCTTCGAACTCCAAAATAGTATGATTCTAATAATTCTAGTTGTTACTAATAGATACAAAACATTCTAAAAAAGAGCTTCAATCTCTCAATCAGGTCATTTCTGTCCTGAGATACCAAAACATCAGAAAAACTTGGAATCAGAAGAAATTTCAGATATCATCTAGTCCAACTTAGACCTAAACAGGAATTTTCCATCAAATTGGTATCTGAAATCAGCCTAATGTGTCCAGCAATAGGGAACTCACTACCTCTCAAGGCAACCCATACCAATTTGGAATAATGCTAATTGGATAGCTTTTCTTTATATGAAGCTAAAATCTGCTTCTTTGCAAATTCTACCTAAATAAGACAAAATCAAGACATATTCATTACTATTCTTCCAGTGATGTCCCTTTGATCTTGAGTTTGGAACATGATGATATAACACTGAGCAGAAAACAATCAGGCAACAGAGGAAGCTATTCCTGCTTCAACTGCTGTCACTTACTTGTGATGAGGTCATTGTCCTTGAAACAACAGGACATTCATCAAGCTAGAACCTGTCACTAAGTTCACAATGTCTGAGAAAAAGATTCACAGCAATGTGAATCAGTCAGAATAAAATGTGGCTTATGTACAAAACACAGCGTAAGAGTAAGCTATCAATCAGTCCAGGATTAGATCATCCCTAGGAGCACTCAGAATGCTTCTAGTTCACTCTAGAAGGTAGTCCCTCAGAAATCTTGCCAAATGAGTTTTGGCTCTAATTCCATGTCGAATCCTTCTAGGGATATCATAGTCATCTATGAGGGACTCCCCCAAATTTACCAGTATAAGGGTAAATATGAAGACAGAAGACTGTGACCAATTTTGCACAATGGTTTGAATTGGCAAAGCCATCTGATACAGAAGTAGCTGGGATTCAACATAAGTGAAACTTATATGTAATTTCTATCAGCTCCTCTGCCTGAGAGAGGAATCGGAGAAACATGGGATGGAGGTTTCTGCCACTATTCCTGCCATATTGACAGAAATAGCTACTCCTCCCGTATTTTTTTACAACAAAACACCCTAAGGCTCTCCATACATCTCTATCTACATATGACTATATGGGGATAGAGACTGATATGATGGGCCAAATATATACAAATAGATCGTGCTCATCCCTATCTCCATGCCTCCAATCATGTTGTTCCCTTACCTAGAATAATATAACCTCTCCACTCTGCCTCTCCAGATCCTTCATCTCTCTCAAGGCCCAACTCCGGTATTAGCTACCCCATACGTAGCCTTCTATCGTGACTTTAACCCTCATTTTCACACTCCTCTGACATTCTACCACACTTGTACAATTTAGCTTTTAATAGTCAGCTGTGCGATTCTGGGCAATCACTTAAGCTTTCTAGGTCTCAGTTTCTCCATCTATAAAATTAAGAGATTGGATTTGATGATCTATAAGGTCCCTTCCAGATTCTAAATCTTATGTTCCTCTTCTGTGATGCTATGATCTTCCATCTTGCAATTTTCACTAATGTTCTGGATGCTGTTGTGTCCCCCATTAGATCATAAGAGCAATAATTATGTCCTTTATTGCTTTTTCAATCCCTAGAAGAACCTAATAAAATGCTGAGCACAAAACAGGTGCTTAATAGTTGTTAAACTGAATATTCCTCTCATAGAGATGCCTGTTCATAGTAGAGATAGTCACATTCAGTGTGAGTACTTGAATATATAAATACATATATACGTCTCTTTCTTTGTATACCAAATAGAATATAAATAGTTTTAGGATCATCTACAAGTTTGGATGATTATGTTTCTACTTTTCTCTATAAGCACAGACAATGGAAGATTGAATCTACACACACAAAGAATAGAAAAAGGAGATAAGAGGAGTAAAAGGAGAATACACAAGGAAATAGGATATGGTGACAAAGTGCAGTCTGGTGAGTGAGATACAGTGAGTAAGTAGGAAGAAAAAAAGTAGAATGGTGAGAGACAGGAGTTGTAGAAAGCCAATAAAGGAAGCACCAGATGCTAATGCTTTACATAAAATATATCAAAACTATGAGATAAAAGTATACTTAATACTAATTTTTTAAAATGCGCCTCCAGCTATGTTCAGGACAATCTGTTTTCTAGATAAAAATTAGATTAGGGCAGCGACATCTTGTGGATAATCTGTGTGTGACATCTGAATAAATTTATGTCTCAATTCACTCTTCAGGTCTTCCTATCTCTAGATTGTTTGGGTATATGAGGTATGATTTTTACAATGTAATAATGCAATTAAGATGCAATAAATATTAAGCTCTTTCTGTGGAGACTATGCATTCCTTGCAGCTAGTGACCAGATTGCTATCAGGTCACTTTTTACCTCATCAGTTCAATTTCTTTCTGAACTTGACAAAGTCTAAAATATACATGGATTTTCTTTCTTTTCTTTGATGCTGTCTTGATGCTGATGAATAAATGATACTTTCCATTCTATACCTAATTTAATAGATTCTAAGCAGTGCAGTTAGAGATACCATACTCAAAAACCCAGTGAACTGGAAAAGAGAAAGGGTTCCAGTACAAATGTGGAACACTAGAATTATGTGATTACTGCACCAAGTGGTCCCGAGTCCTCCAGATACAGAACTGTACTGAAGCCCTAAACCTCATGATATCATCACACTTATCTGAAGGATATATCAGAAACTTACCAATGGCTCTCCTGCCTGCAGAGAATTACAATACCCCATGATCACTGGGGTCCCCATTTTCTGTGGTCCTAGGGATGCTGGGTCAAAGGCCCTCTCAGGAATCAAAGACAAGGAAGAGGAAGAAAGAGGGACCTGCAAAAGATATAAGAGAAAATAATTTAGGAACTGTTGAAAGCTGAAATTAACTGAAGCCACCTCTTTAAATTTTTTTAAAAATCAGGATCCTAATACCAAGAAGCTCAAACTAAAGTAATCAAAACAAGGCTGTTCCACAGAAATTTGAACACTCGGGCCACTGTCCCCACCCTATAACCAAGGTCATAATAGTAATAAAGAAGAGAGCAATTCCTGCCTGATATTTGCCCAAAAAAGTATTGTGGTTCTTCTACACCTATCCACCAGTGTCCCAGGATCTCTATTCGTCCCCAAATGAGGGAGCCTTTTATACTGCTTTCTTAATATAGACAAAAAATTTCTAGTTATATCTTTGTATGAATATTTCTAGTTACAGCTTTGTAAAAACCTCTATTAAGTCAAAAAGGGTTGTAAATATTACTAACTCTTGGGTTCTCTCTATCCTTCTCAGTTCCCGGGTTTAATCCACAAAAGCAATATTTCCATTGTATACCGACATCACCACCACCAATGAAACATGGACTTTCAATTCTCTAGCATAAAGAAAAAGTACCTTCCCTCTACCAGCCCTCAAGTCTGGCTGAGAGACAACACTAGAGTTACCTGTTTTGTACCCTGGTGCTGTTTTGACAGCCTGCCCACTGCTTAAGGCAATATTATATTCCCAGTGACAAGGTAGGAATGAAAGAAGTGAATAATTGTTGGCCCAGAGTAAAAAAAAAAAACACGTTTATCAGTACCAGACAGGTTGGTCAGGACTCCAAATCTCTGAATTAAATGCTGCGCTTTGCTAAATCTGGGGCCCAGAAAATGCTCAGAATCTCCAGGCTTGGATAAGGGGCCTTCCCTCCTCCCACATCTGTGCCCGTCTCCCCTCCCCTGCCCCCTTTCCTCCCATCCTCCCATTAGAACTTGAGCTCCTTGAAAGCAGAAATTATCTTGCTTTTCTATTTGTATCGCCGGGCTTAGCACGGTGCTTTGCACATGGCAAATGCTTAAGAAATGCTTCATTCATTCATTCATTCCCACCCATGGCCAGGTAGGCTCTCCCTTGTCTTTTCACTACCTGGGCACTGTGGTGGGCTGCAGGACCACCCGAGGCTGCAGGCTCACCACCTGCTCCATGCCTCTTTGTTACTCTTTGCCCCATAACTTTAAGTTCCTGAAAATAATAACAGCAACTCACACTTCCAGGGCTCTTTAAGATTCACAAAGCTCTTTCCAACGGCAACATTGTAAAGGAGTAGAGTATCCCCCTATTACAGACGGGGAATTTGGGGGGCTAGCACCCTTCCAGACCCGGTGTTCTGGCTTGTCCTCCCCGAACCCAGGCGCACAGGGATAGGCCCCGGGTCCTGGCAGCCCGGCTAGGTCAGGGCCTGCTCCAGACTCGGCTCGGGCCCAGGTTGAGGCTCCCGGAGGCGCGGCGCGTTCCCGCTGCCATGACGACGCGGAGACAGGCCCGTCCCCCTCCGGCCCCGCCTCTCCACATTTTCTCCGTCCCCGCCCTCTTCACGACCTTAGTCTACTCCTGTCCCAGGCCACGCCTCCATGTCTGGCAACACCCCCCCACCTCCCATCTAAATTCTCTCTATCCCCGCCCCCTTCACGAGCTCATCGCACCACGTTCCTCCACCCGTCCAGCCCCTATCTCTGAGAGTGGGGGGTAGAGTGACCCCTGAGAAGACGCCCCCTCTCCCCAGAGAAGGCACCAAACTCCTATGCAGCGTGTTTCACATCGGTTTATTCATCCCGTAGGATCTCCTTTCTCCGTACAGGGAGGGCCGGCCCTTGAGGCTCCGAGCGCCTAAACTGGTCTTGCAAACAAGGACGATCTCAGCCAGCTTCCTGCATGGTCCCCACTCCTCCCTAGAGATGCTCCCCTCCCCACCATGGGATCGCCCCTTGTATCAGTATGAACTATCGTCCAAGGGAGGGGCTTCTGTGTCCACTTTCCACGAGTGGATGGACGGGAGGCTGCTAGTTTCATACCGGACACGGACATGGCGCTTTCAGGAAGCAGAATCTTCAGGGGTTAATTTTTTTCTCTAGCTTCTGGGGTTTCCTCTAGATCACATTACCCCCAGGTGGTAATCAGGCTTTTGTCCAATTGCTTATCGAGTTACCAACATTTTTTGTGTTTTGTGTGGGAGCAAGGGACTAGCCTGTGACTTGGAAACTGAGCCTATCTCTGTTAGTTTGTGGAGATTCATCCGACCTTCGGTTTCTGATACCAACAAAACTGTTCTTAAAATATAGAGATAGACCCCGAAAAGGGAAGCAGGTCTTAAAACTCCAGGGAGCCCAGAGACACTTTGAAATTGACAAAGAAAGGAGGGCTGCCGCCTAGTCCCCGACAGTCTCAGATTCTCTCTTGTAGAAGTGTAGGACTTTTGTCCTGCCCCATGTTCTCTGTTCCACAGTGCTTCATAACCGGGGCTTACACCAGGGTACCATTTTTGCTGTCATAGTGGGGTGTGGCTTGGGGAAATCTAATGGTCGCATACTCGGTGGCATTCTGTATCTGTAGGTGCTTCACCTCGCGGGCAGATCTCGGCTGGGTACGGCTGCACACTTGGATGTCTGCGTAATGCAAGCTGCTGTCCTCTGACTGAGGGCCTCGAGTCCCCTCTCCAGACCCGGGCAACTCCGACACCACTTCATAGGTATGTCCCACCGTCTCAGGGCCCTGTAGGGAAAAGGAAGGATTTAGGGAACTGAGATTGGTTTTGTGCCTCACTCCCAACAGAACCAGTTAGACAGTGCCTTTGTAGGAACGAACTGAACCAGAAAGTTCTACACACCCTGAGCCCCATCGGTCCCAAGTGTAAAGATCCTTAGTTCTCAATGTCTTGTTAGAATCCTTTCCCCAGGTGTTGGCACTGGAACAGGAATGTACTATTACATTACCTTTGTGCTTTTCTGTGGCTGCTTCTCTGTTCTTCTTTTTGCATGACTTCCTGAAGGGAAGGAACCCAAATGATTAAACACTAAATGCCTGACAAAGAAATAAGCTCTTAATATCATATCCTGGGGTCGGGGTGGGGGGAAACAAAGTCAGGAGCATTGTGAGTGTGGAGGCAGCTTCAGCTCTACAAATATTCTTTTTAAAACTATTTCTCCATGTTGTTTGCAAACCTTCCTTTTGCCTTCTCTAAATATACTTTTTTTCCCTCTATATCCTCTCAGATTTCTTCCTCTCCATACCCCCATTTCACTGGTGTCCTTAGAGCCCCTTTCCCCAATCCCTAACTTACCTCTTTTCTTTTTCTTGTGGAATGATGATGGGCAGCTCCTGTGATGGAAGACACATTATCTAAGCATGCACCATTCTCCTTCTTTATAACCTCCCACACTCCTCCTCCACCCCCAGCCCTATACACATGTGCACTGCAATAATTCTGATCATAGGAAGGATCCTGTAGGGGTAAAAACTAGACTATGATTTTTTTGGTGGAGGGAACTTTTTCTTCAAAATGACAAATTTTCTCTAATTTTACTCTCTTTCTTTTTTTCTTTTTGCTGAGGCAATTGGGCTTAAGTGACTTGCCCAGGGTTACACAGCTAGGAAGTGTTAAGTGTTTGAGACCAGATTTTGAACTCAGGTCCTCCTGACTTCAGGGATGGTGCTCTGTCACTGAGCCACTGCTCTTCAATTCTACTCTTAGAGAATAGCTCAGACCACTACGTCTTTCCTAGAGCATATGACCAGAATGAGTGTCAGAAAAAATTTGAACATGTCTTCCTGACTTTGTTACCAGTTTTCTATCCATTGTATCATACTAAGGAGATCCTGGGGAGCCGGGTGGGCATTAGTAGAGAAAGCTTGAATCACTGTAAACAATCTGGAAATCTAACTACTCCCTAGCAAGCAAGGAGGAACACTGATAAAATTGTGATAATCCCAGAGGCAAGAAGGGAGAAGCATGTATAGGTTCATCTTAGTCTTAAGTGCTTTTTATTCCCTGCAACCACATTTATTATAATAATAATAATACTCCCACCTATGGGAAGTCTTTTTCAACCCTTTTAATGCCAGTGCCTGCCTTCAGCCAATTTCCTTATTTATCCTGTGTATAGCTTGCTCTGTAAATATTTGTTTGCTTGCTGTTTCCTCCATTAGATTGTAAGCTCCATGAGGACAAGGACTATCTTTTGCATTTTTTTGTATCTTTAGCACTTAGCATAGTACCTGACATGTTAATAAATTATTTACTAATAGATTAATAATAACCATGAATGGAAATGTGACTTTTTCCTATTGGCCATAGTTCTGCCCTCTGCAGTCAAGCTGAAAAAATTTAATCTCTTTTTCCCTGTTCACTATTTCATATTTTTGAAGGCAAGTAAAAAGACGCTCACCCAAGTCTTTTCTTCTTGGGGGTAAACATTCCTAGCTCCTCAAGTCTGCTCACCATCCTAGTCATAACTCTTCTAAAACATGCTTCAGTTTGTAATTTCCCTCCCTAAATATTTCAGTTCCCTTATTCTATACTTCTATTAATGCAGCTTAGCTTTGGGAGCATCCAGGTTGAAGCAATATTTTTGTGTAATATGCATTTTAAAACATCCTTTTAGTTTCTTTAGAAGTATTAGGAAATCATATTTCTCCAGGATAAAACTATTTCCAGATTTTTCCTTTTAAGAAAGCAGGTAGAACAAAAGCTAAACATTATTTCTTGGGCCTCTGTTCTTTCTCAGGGAAATGCATCAGTGTTGATAACCAAACTTCAACATGGATAAAATCCTCATCCATCGAAATGATTAGTGCCTTGACCTAAGAGCAGTGTCCTTTTTTACATTTTGTGTTAAGATATAGATTGAAGAATCCAATATTCTTGTGATGGAAAGAGCCATCCCTATCCAGAGGACTATGGAAACTGACTGTGGATCACAGAATAGTATTTTCACCATTGTTGTTGTTATTGTTTGTTTGCTTGCTTGTTTGTTTTTTTCTTTCCCATTTCTTCCACCTTTTGATCTGATTTTTCTTGTATAGCATGATGAATGTGGAAATATGTTTAGAAGAATTGCATATGGATTACTATATTGGGTTACTTGCTCCCCTATTTTATTTTTAATATTTATTTTATTTATTTAGGGGAGGGAACAGGGGGGAGGGAGAAAAATTTGGAACACAAGGTTTTGCAAGGGTGAATGTTGAAAACTATCTTTGCATATATTTTGAAAAATGAAAAACTGTCATTTTTTTAAAAAGGTATAGATTACAGAAAAGAACTTTTTAATTCTTAAGGAAGTAGTACAGAAAAAAACTAAAATATTACTGTATTTAACATATGACATTTCACATACACAAGTTTCCTATAAATGTTATCTCAATTATTTTAGGGCAGAGAAACATGCCACAGGGTATCGGAGATTACACCATTTTGGATATTTCTCTCTCCAAGCTAGAAATGGCATGGATATAGATTAATATTTAATAAAATTATCTCTAGCAACCATGAGCCAACTCAAAGAGTACATTATTAGCACTGATATTTTTTCTTCATTATTAGTTTACAGTCTCTTAAAATTTCCAGGCCTTTTTCCTATATTGCGAATCTCCATCCTGTACTTTGGAAATTTTTGTTTTTGTTTTAAAGCCTAAATGTAGAACTTTTTTTTTGTTTTTTTTCTAGCTTATTTTACACATGAGAAAACAGAGGCACACAGGGTTAAGTGATTTTTCCAGGGTCACACAGCTGGTGAGTGTCTCATACCAAATTTGAACTCAGGAAGATGAGTCTTATTGACTCCAGGTCCAGCATTTAACCACTGTGTGACCTGGCTGCCTCAGAAATACTTCTATCATCCTTAATTTATTCACTATCCTACTCATCACAGCATCTGTCCCAAACCTTCTGTTCTTTTCTCCCACAGCATCTCCTCCTACTACTCTCAGTTGAGAATCTCACCTCATACTTCATTTTAAAAATCGAGGTCATTCTCCATTAGCTATCTTTTTCCCCCTTATTATGTCTCAACTTCCTTAACATCCTTCCACTTTCTCCTTTGCTTCAGTTTTTGATGAAGGTGACGGGAACTCTAAACTAGCTTGTGAATTCTAAACCAGCTTTTTCTCAAGAATTGTTACAACAGGCCCATCCAGTTCCTATTATCAGTGGTAATGAAGTCATTCTCCCAGACTGTCCAATTAGAATAGAATGATGTGAAGCTGGAGTTCATCAGGCTTTCCATTGTTAGTACCTTTGAAGCTGTCTTGATTAGCAGATATTTAGACAATCAAACTCCTTCCTAGTTCTTCCTCTTATGCCCTAAATCCCGCCTTCCTCCCCAATCCAACTCTTCCTTTGGAAGAGGACTTCCAAAGTCCTCTGAGACTTTAAAAGTTGGTTCCCCCAAAAAACAAGTTGTTTAATCAGTACGACTCTACCTTGCTAAGTCATGAGTTATTTCATGTAATAAAGGACAAATCTTTGTAACCTGTGATGGTTGTTCCATGCTGCTGACCACTATGCTTGCCTAAATCTATTTCATATTTCTATTTCATATTATCACATCATATGATACCTTTATTTTCACTTTAAAATGACAAGGTTCTGAATGGTGGGTGTTTGGGGCAGAGAGAAACAGAAAAATTGATAAGAATTGATCCCTGGAGCAAGCAGGGAGAAGGCACTGATAGAAATCATTTTCTCCAAGGTCCCACCCTCTGAGGAGGTGGTCTAGTCAGAATCCAAGTTATGTCATACCCCTGAGGGTACATAACCTCTGTTGGGGTCTTGGGCAGCCTTACCTTGCCATGTCCAATCTGAAATCCCAGTCATGTCCTTGAAGCTACATTTTCCCTATAAAATCTACTTAGGGCCCATGCTATATTTCCCGCCCTCCTTTGGGTCAGTCCTCCACTGCACTCTGCTACTGATATGATCTATGACATAGACACCAGATGATGGCATGTACCAGAAAAAGGGGTTCGGCCAAGTGAAGAGGCCATTCTCTTTGCCAAAAGGTAGGTTTATTTAGAGGAAGAGGTTACAGACAAAATGAAGGGATACAATAGTCACCGGGAATGGTAAATATGAAGTAAAAGTGGGAGGGCATATAAGAGACAAGTTCCTCAGTAGAACTCACAAATATCCAGTAGAAAGGGAACATCCCATGAGGTTGGGGCAAGCCCTTAGCCAGCAGAATAAATCCTGAAAGGGACCTAGCACATGAAAGAGTTAGCTAGAAGGAGAAGTGGGGTTGGGTAGTATAGTGGGGTTAGGGAGAAATCACATGGCGTGGGAGGAGGGGGAGGAAAAGCAGAGTGCTGTGGTGGGCTGACCCTGTTATGCCACAGTTTTCTTTAACTGTCCTGACTCAGTTTCCCTGTTTCAGTTACCTTAACTGTTCTGTCTCTGACCCAGTAAAACTAAGGATTATTCGCTCTCGGGTTGTAAATTAGCAAGATAAAAGAGTAGCTCTCCTGACTCTTTTATGGATTTACAATATTCCTTTAGAATATTCCAAGACCAACCCATGATATCTTTACTTTGTCTCTGGAATTTTTAGGTTTTATGGCTTCCCCTCCCTGATAAAAAAACTTTCCCTCCCTTTCTCTTCTTTGTCTCCAAAAATGTATTTAAGAAGTTGTTGTTCCTCCATTCATTGCTGGAGAATGGCGGCTGGCAGCTGTATGCTGGACGCTGGATTCTTTGGGTCCTCTAGCCCTGGGACCAATATGGATTCCTTGATCCCAGTATACTTATCTCTGTCTGACTGGATAATCTGAGACGAGAGTCCTGTCCAGTCAATCTTACTCTCCCATTAATAAAAATATTAAAACTCTCTAATCTCTCTCCTGCCTCAGTTTCTCCGGCATTACAACCCAAAGGAGGGCATGGGGCCAAAAGTTGTCTTATAGGGAAGATTTAGCCTCAGGAACTTGATATAACTTGGATTTCTGAATGGTTACCTCCACTGGGTTGGACTAAACTGATCTCAATTATTAGAGTCTTCTTCCCGCCTGCCTGCCCCAAGGAATAATTTTTGTCAATTCTTCAGTTTCTCTCAGCCCACCACACCCACCATTCAGGACCTCTTTGATATCTCGTCATATCTTTTCTCTTACTCCTTCCCCTTGCCCTTTGTTATCTCTCCTAACTCCACCAGGCTCCAGACCCCACTTCTCTTCCTTATAGCTAACTAATTCTTTTGGGGTGCTGAGTCCCTTTCTGAATTTAGCCTGCCAGCTAAAGGCACACCCCAATCTCAAGGAGCATTTTCTTTCTCCTGATACATGGACTGATACATAGGGAACTTGCCCTTTCCATCATTAATTATTAAAACCCCTTTCTCCCAGATCTGTTTCATATTTATTCTTGATGTCTGGTGTATCTCATCATTTTGCCTGTAATCTCCTCCCCTAAATAAAACTACCTTTTACCAAAGAGAAAGGCCAATGTGAATTCTTCACATGACCGAACCCTAACAATTGGCCCCTACCATAATCTGATGCCTAAATTACATATTTGGTGCTACAGCAGCTGCCTGCCATTATCTGGTGTTTATTATTAGACCCATCAAAAGGTATGGCCTTCTTGGTAAAGCCAGCCTTCTATATGTATGCTAAATCCCACCTCCTCCTATTTTTTCCAGCAAACTGCTCCAACTATTAACTCCATTCTCACTCTAATCTTCAATCTCTCCTCTATTTATTCTCCCTTTTCTACCTCCAAACAGACTCGGGTCACCTTCATCTTTAAAAAATACCCTTTCGGACCTGTATGTGCCAAAATGTTTGTAGCAGCCCTATTTGTAGTGGCTAGAAACTGGAAAATGAATGGATGCCCAGCAATTGGAGAATGGTTGAGTAAATTGTGGTATATGAATGTTATGGAATATTATTGTTCTGTAAGGAATGACCAGCAGGATGAATACAGAGAGGACTGGCGAGACTTACATGAACTGATGCTAAGTGAAATGAGCAGAACCAGGAGATCATTATACACTTCGACAATGATATTGTATGAGGACATATTTTGATGGAAGTGGATTTCTTTGACAAAGAGAACTAACTGAGTTTCAATTGATAAATGACGGACAAAAGCACCTACACCCAAAGAAAGAACACTGGGAAACAAATGTGAACTATCTGCATTTGTTTTTCTTCCCGGGTTATTTATACCTTCTGAATCCAATTCTCCCTATGCAACAAGAAAACTGTTCGGTTCTGCAAACATATATTGTATCTAGGATATACTGCAACATATCCAACATATAATGGACTGCTTGCCTTCTAGGGGAGGGGGTGGAGGGAGGAAGGGAAAAAAAAATCGGAACAGAAACGAGTGTCAATATAAAGTAATTATTAAATAAAAATTAAAAAAAATAAAATATAATAAAAAAATAAAAATAAAAAATACCCTTTCTCTTGACCCAACTAACCATGCTCTCTAGCCATCAGTGTATATCTCTACTTCTCAGCTAAAATTCATGAAAAAGCCACCTGCACTCTCTCTCTCTCTCCTCTTTCTCAGTCCTTTCTTAACTCTTTGTAGTCTGACTTCCAATTTTATCATTCAGCTGAAACTATCCTCGCCAAAGTTATCAGTAATTGTTAAATTGAGTGATCTTTTCCCAATCCTCATTCTTCCTGACCTCTTTCAGTGTTTGACACTGTTGATTACCTTTTTCTTCCCAAATACTCTCACTTCTGGATTTTTATGACACTGTTCCTTCTTGGTTCTCCTCTGTGAACTCACTTCTGTGTACGAGTGAGGGCTGTGCAAGGTTATGTCTTTGAGAATGAAGAACAACTAACTCTGAGTAGGAGTTGTCCCACTGAAAATTGAGCAACATGGCTTCCTTCCTTCTTCTTTCTTCCCTCCCTCCCTCCTTCCTCCTTCCCTCCTTCCATCTTGTGGCTAGAATTTCTTTCTTAAAAATCATCTCTTAAACCCAAATTACTTTGTTTTGGCCTGATTGCCCCAGCGTAAATAAAAATAGCAATTATTTCTGTTTTGGCCAGAAACCCTCAGGATGTTCCTCTCCCCGACTTTATTTTGTTGTTGTTGTTGCTGTTAGCTAGGAAAAAGAGGTCTCACTTCTTACCTAGCCTTCCTTAATCACTGAATGGGAGCTGCTTCAATCACACTGAGACCTGTTAAAGATCTTAAAAAGGCCACGGTCTCCCACTGCACCATCCCCAGTTGTCCTCACCTATGTCTTGCCACTGGACTCAGATGGTTCAGGAGGAGCAAGTGAGGCTGCTGATTTTGCACAACCTTCCATTACTTAAATCCAGTTCACCTGCATCCCCTCCCTGATGCCTTCTTCAAGAACAAAGGACATACAACAACCTACCTCTGGGACCACTCATCTTTAGTCTATTAACTGCAGCCTTTTTTCCCCCCAAGACTTTCCTGGACCTTCTCTTTTCTCTTGGTTATTTCCTCAGCTCTACTTTGCTTATCTTCTCCTTTTTTTTTTATTATATATTTTATTTTTTATTTTATAATAACTTTATATTGACAGAATCCGTGCCAGGGTAATTTTTTTTACAACATTATCGCTTCTGTTCCAATTTTTCCCCTCCCTCCCTCTAACCCCTCCCCTAGATGGCAAACAGTCCTATATATGTTAGATATGTTTGCTTATCTTCTCAATACAGATTTTCCCTAGTTGTGTATCTTCATCCTTAGTCTCTCTTCTGAGCTTCAATCCTTTTTATCCAACTGCCTTTAATCTGGATGATTTATAGTTCTATCAAATTAAACATATCCAAAACATTATCTTTCCCCAAAACTCATTATCTATCCTCCAAAAAGCCAATTCCTCTTTCAATCTATCAATAGGACACATATTCTCCTGATACCAAGTCACCAAAATGATGGGGTTTGGAAACCAAATGATAGGGTATGGGTGATACCCCCAAAGTATATTGAGATTTCAGGCCAGTGTCACAGATTGTTTCAGAAAAATTTGCGGGCTTAAACATCCTCCAAATCAAGGGACTGTAATGCCAAAGAAAGTGAGCAAGACAGAGGTTAGAGACCAATTCAATAGTTTATTAGATGGAGAGAGATACTGGGATGGGACCAGATGGATCTTGGTCCCATGGGGGGAAGAGACTATCATCTCAAAGAATACAGCCCCGAGTACTGGGACAGCAAGCTTTTTTATAATATAACAAGAACAGTGACATAATGGGGGAGGTACCTAGGTGGAGATAACCTAATGGTGGGGGAGGCCCCTAGGATGACAATGGAGGGAGGTTCTAATGACATCTAAAACGGATAAACCTTTATCCTGTCAAACATTAAGAAGGAATGTCTATAACCTAAAGATATAAAACCTTCATCTCATCAACCATTTAAGAGGGAATGATTCCTGGGGTTTTGGGGCAGAACAACTGAGGTAGACCTTCAACTCATCAAACATTAAGAAGAAAGGTTATAACCTGAGGCAAAATAACGAAATAGGACAATTGGAGACACTGGGTCACGGCATTAAAAAAGGGAACTTTGGCACAACAGGACAAAAACTTTATTATGCTGCTAAGAACAGGCTAAATCCATAACAGTCTTTAGCAAGGAAAAGGGTTTTTAGCAATTAACAAGGGGAAAGTCCAAATCTTGCTGATTCTACACATTCACACATTCAGTATTCACACAAGCACCACCCTGGTTCAGGCCCTCCTGCTTCTCACCTGGACTATTATAATTGCTTTCTCCTTGAAGTGACCATTAAGATGTGGCAAGTGGGGATTACTAAGCTAACCCTAAAAGGAGTTTAGAGTCCTGATGTCTTTTTATTTATGTGTAAATTGGATTTAAGTGAAGCAACCCTTTTCTGGTCACCATTGGTGTCCAAACAACTGGTAATGATTCAAGATGCAGGCGATGGTCTTGCAGGTGTTTTCCTGTCTAACCAAACTCTTAGTACCTCCTTTACCTGCCATCATCTCTATTGGATCAACCTATTCCACGTGGAGAGTCTTCATGTGTTTGGGATAGACACCCCCCTAACTTCCTATTGGGTTTAGACCTCCGGGTTACCCTCAAGCTGGGTTAGCCTGTCTGCCAAAAGAGTTTCCTGGAGCATGGCTGCTGTGTATGGTCCAGCTACCTGAAGCCACAGATGAAAGGTGGACACCAAAGGTGGGAAGCAGCCCTCACCCCAAAGGTACTAGTCTTCTCTGAACCCACCCTACCAGTGATAGCTATTGTGATGTTTAGCAAGCAAACTAATTCCAAAAAGGAGTTATTGGGGAGGGAGTTACACCATTGACTTGACAGCCTAACCCTAAAAGGGATTTATCATCCCAAAAAGAGTTGGATAGAAGGAGAAAGACACCATTAACTGGTGGATTGAATTCCAAGTTAGCAGTTGGTGAGGTACAGTTAAATTCTTTTATAACTTAGGGGATTTGACATCATAACTTGGAGGGGATACTGCATTTGGTGACCTCTACTTGGGATTGGGCTGTAATAAAGTCCACTCAAACAAAACTCTTAAATCAAAATCAAAAAGGTCCCCATATCAGGGCCCCTCTCAGCTTACCTCACGAAGTGGCTAGACTCCCAGATTGTTTACAATGGTTCTGGCTTTCTCAACCAAACTGGCTACCCAGGACTTCATCAGCACCACTCCAAGTCACATAACTTTAGGGTCATCTTTAATTTTCTACTTTCACTTACTCTACACATACAATCAGTTACTAAATCTTGTTGAGTCTGACTCTACTTTTCTCCACAGTTCCCTTATCAATATCTACACAACCACCACCTTAGTTCAGGCCCTCCTTACCTCTCAAGTGGACTATTATAATAGCTTCCTCATTGATCCAGTCAATTTCCTCTCCTTTCCTAAAACCTAATCTGTTTATGTTACTCCCTTGCTAGATAAACTCTAATGGCTCCCTATTACCTCTAGGATTTTTTTTTTGTTGTTAATAATACAAACTCTTCTGTTTGGCTTTATAAGCTTTTTAGAACCTTCCCCTTCCTATATTTCCAGTTTTTTCTTTTTTAATAGATTATGATTCTCTCCACAAACTACAATGAGATCATACCAGTCTACTTGCTATCTCTCAAATATGCTACTCCATGTTCTCTTTCTTTTCCTTTATATTAGCTACCCCCATGATTGGAATGCTTTCTCCCTTAAGCTCTAGCTCCTAAAATCCATTAATTTCTTAAAACTTGAGCCAAGTACCACTTCTTTCAGGAGACTTCCACTAGTCCCCCCAGTCTTCCCTTCTTTATTTTATTTATTTTTAATAATAGTTTTTTATTTTTCAAAATACATGCAAAGATAGTTTTTAATATTCCCTTTTGCAAAATCTTGTGTTCCATATTTTTCTTCCTCCCTCTCCCCTTCCCCCTTCCCTAGTCAGCAAGTAATCCAACATGGGTTAAATGTGCAATTCTTATAAACATAATTCCACATTAATCATGCTGCACAAGAAAAATCTGATCACAAAAGGGAAAAAAGGGAGAGGAAAAAAAACAATTAAGCAAACAACAACAATGAAGGTGAAATTACTATGCTGTGATCTACATTCAGTTCCCACAGTCCTCTCTCTGGATGCAGATGTCTCTCTCCAACACAATTCTATTGAAATTAGTCTGAATCAACTCAATGTTAAAGAGAACCAGGTCCATCAGAACTGATCATCACATAATCTTGTTGTTGCTGTGTATAATGATCAGCTGGTTCTACTCATTTCACTCAGGATCAGTTCGTGTAAATCTCTCCAGGCCCCTTTGAAATCATCCTAGTGATCATTTCTTATAGAACAATAATATTCCATAACATTCATATACCATAACTTATTCAGCCATTCTCTAACTGATGGGCATCCACTCAGTTTCCAGTTCCTTACCAAAACAAAAAGGGCTGCTGCAAATATTTTTGCACATGTGGGCCCTTTTCCCTTTTTTATGATGATGTCTTTGGGATATAAGCCCAGTAGAGACTGCTGGATCAAAGGGTATAGAGTGCCTTCTTTTTCAAGGCTACTGTTCTATCTACTCTATGTTTAATTTATATGTGCTAATTTATGTTTATGTTTTCTCATCTATGAGACTGTAAATTCCTTAAAGGCAGAGAGTTTTTTAGGTTTTTTGCTTTTTTCTTGTATCCCTAGTAGCTTCAGTACCATTGACGGCCTATAGCTTTGACTGTAAGGTAAGGATTAAAGATTTCATCTATTATATAAAGGATGCGAAGGGAGAGGAGAGCAATTAAGACAAGAATAACTGCAGACATAATTGTTCAAATGGTTTTGACTTCTTGGGCGTCTATGGTGCTAGAATGGGTAATTTTGTTGTGAGTATAAGTATTTGGCTTAATAATTGCTTATGGATTATATCTTAATTATTAATAATGATAATCATATATAAAAATTATATAGGGCCTACTATGTTCCACATTCTGTACTAAATATTTTACAAATACTAATTTATTTGATCCTCAAAACAACTCTGAAATAAAAAGGAGTTAAATCACTTGCCCAAGCTCACACAGTGTTTTAGGTCACATTTGAACTCAGATCTTTTGTGTACCATCTCTGAAATCTTGCATCATCTACATATTTGCTATGCACACCCACCTTTATCTTCATCCAAATTGTGGACAAAAATGTTGAATGTGAATGGTTATGGAAAAGGCCACTAGAGTCATCTTTGCAGGGTGTATCTAGTCTATTAATCAAAACTCTGAATTTGGCCATTTAACCAGTTTTAAATCTACCTATCATTCAACTCAGGCTATCTTGAATCAAATGCCTTGATGAAATCCAGATATACTATGTCTACAATTCTCCTTTAATCTCCGAATCCCTACAGGCTCATGTTCCCTGAAGGCTCTTCTTGGCAGGAGATAGCAAATGCCCTCCAGTGCACTGGCTTTTCATTTACCTGCAAGCTGTCTTCTGCCACAGGCAAGCTCAGAGTTGGGCTTGTCACTGGAGCAGCACGAGTCAGTCCCTGAGTACACACTGTATATGGGGGTCTGGTGCTATTTCTACCGTGCCAGTTCTTTTCTTCCTGAGACAGACTTGGATGAGCTGTTTCCTATCAGACTCTGGCAGGACTAGCTGAATAGGAAGGAATCTGTAGCACCCTCCAGATGAAAAGATCTTTCACCCAAAAAAATGAGTTTGTGCTTCCAGGTTTCCAGCCCGAGACTTAGCCTTTGTATTTATTTCTCAGATGCCCTGGAGAAACCCAAACTCCCCTATTTTCTACCCTTTGGTATTCCACTTCCCAACAGGGACTGGCTGTCCTTAAGACACACAAGAAGTACAGGGTACACCCCAGATTTTTCTGGAAGGTTGTTTGGTACAACTGACATAATTGAGCCCAAAATACAGTCTTGGGCAATCAGGCCACTCACTACCTGCCAGGAATGCAGCCTAACTCAGAGCTATTCTGGGATTGTCTGGCTGACTAATCCCAAGGGCCAGAAAGGGAGAACTGTCATCCTGGTAGAATGTCTCTGAATTTAGGGACACCCGGTGCCTTTGTTTGGAAGAACTTTGTTCCTGAATCTTCTACTAGGAAGATTCATTTCTGACTGTCACACTTAGGACTGGGTGGGTTGGAGTCTCCTCCAGCCTCTTCCCTAAAAGGCAATTTCTCCTCCCCTTTTCCCTGCCCCTTGTTTTTAATTAACAGAGAAAGCCAGAAATATTTAACCTTTGCCATTCTCCCCAGAGGCACTCTGTTCATAGAGCCCAAAGATCAGATTTGGCTTCCTGACTCAGCTGTTCTGCTCACATTGGACAACAGACCTTCCTCTTATAACTCCCTTCTGGATCCCTGGGGTCTGTGGTGGAGCCCTTCTGTCTACCTGATACCAAGTACCACTGGATCCAGGAAAGCCAGTCTAAATTCTTTGGAGGTTATCATAGATATTTATTCTTGTAACCTTAATCTTAATTCTAATCAAATCCACCCACATCTGTTGACTAGAAGCCTTCCTAGAGATCTTTAGTTCCTTCTTTTAAAAAGAAGTTAAAAAAAAAAAATTTTAAGTGAAGCTTCCAAGTAATGTTGTTTTTCCTGCTTTAGAAATCAGGGAATTTTTCAATACATGTTTAGCTTTCTAAATTGCGAGGATCCTAGGTCTTTATCCACTATCTAAGGTAGATAGGAAGAATGGAAACTTTCAAAGCTATGTCTCCATTCCCTTATTTCCCCCTTCTGTCCTTTTCCTCCTGTTCCCAACTCTCCCACCTTTGTCCAGAGGCTCTCAAAGTATATTTACAACTTTATCCTACCACAATCCATTAAATCAAAGATCCTAGAATTTTAATATTTGAAATGACCTCTTCCAATTAATTTGCTTGTGGAGAGAAGGTTAAGGAAGTCAGTAATAGATTATACAGGTCCAGACCATATCGCAGCAGTCCAAGTGGTAATGTCACTAGCTCTCCCATGAGGACATTGTAAAGGGATGTACACATCATAGGTATAGGCCACACCCTACAGAGCATTTGACTAAATCCACAAATTTAAAAAATATAAATATGGTTCACAGTATTTTCATACATCTGAAGGATTGTTTAACACAGGACAGCAAGCAACTTTTATTTATGCTTACTGATGATAAAACCCAAACTGAATTTAGGTTAGACCAAAGGAAGCACTGTCTCTAATAATGTAAGAAAAGTGGAAAGAGGAAGTAAAGAAGACTATAGCTTCTCTTTTTATGGAGGCCTTTATTAAACAGAAATCCTTATTAGTTTAAACTAGGGTGGAGACCTACCAGCCAGAATGGGGCCATAGAAAAAAAAAGGTGATGATTTTTGGATATGGTGACACTAGTTGGGAGGGGAAGGAGAGAGAGTGAGAGACACAGATACAGAGACACAGAAACACAGAGAGAGACAAAGGGAGAGAAAGAGACAAACAGAGAGAGAGAGAAACAGAGACAGAGAGAGACAAAGGGAGAGAAAGAGACAGAGAGAGAAACAGACAAAGGGAGAGAGACAGACAGAGACAGAGAGAGAGAGAGAAACAGAGACAGAGACAAAGGGAGAGAGAGAGACAGAGACAAAGGGAGAGAGACAGGCAGACAGACAAAGGGACAGAGAGAGAGAGAGATCACAGAGACAGAGACAGGAACAGAGAGTCAAAGAGAGAAAGGGAGAGAGACAGACGGAGACACAGATTCAGAAAGAGAGAAGGCGGGAGAGGAGTGGGAGAAAGAGAGTCGGAGAGAGAAAGGTAGAGAGAGAGAGAAGGAGGGAGGGAGAGCACAGTTTCTTTTCTAAGAATCATGACTATCCTAGAAAATGTGGGACTTATAGTTACCATACTCTTAAGAGGGTCTTGCTATGTCCATTTATCTGATATTGTGCATATATATATGAACATATACGTATATAAAGATAGATAATGATACAGACATAACAATATATTTGACATTTACATAGCAGAGGAATTCTCATTTTCCCTCAGAAAACACCACGAGATACATTTTACAGAAATATTACTGCCATTTTACAGATGAGGAAGTAACCTGAGAGGTGAAAGGACATGCCCATCCATGATGGAGAAATAGTAAATGGGTACAATTTGAACCCAGATCTCTCCTGACTCTACTTCCAGCATACATTCTACACATGTATTCTATGACTATCCAAATAGCTTCTTCCTCCCGTGATTTCTGACACTTCCCAAAATTTGGTCACCTTCACATAAAGAGACAGGGGAAGAAAATGAGGAAGAGGAAAGTGAATAGGAGTAAGAAAAAGCGAGAACGAACAACGGGGACTTGATTTTTCCTTCCTAGGTCTGAACAGGGAGGGACGGGCTGGAATGCAGGGAGCCAGCTCCTCCAGAGAACACCCGCGCACTGTTTTCTCTGGCTCTCCCAGGAAGTAGGGAAGCAGCAGGTGCTGGCAGGGAGTGGGCACAGAGCCGGGGGCGCCGGGCAGAGGGAGGCAGCAGAAGCCCGTCTCTCCGCCGGCTCTCTCCTGAAAGACACTTGGAGGTAGCGGGTGCCCATTGCCCAGGCGTCCCTCTCCCCCCCGTGACCGCCGCCAGAATGGCATCTCCTCCTGCCCACTACTCACCAGCTTCTCCCGCAGCAGAGCTGGTTTCCCATGGTGCTCTGTCCCCAAGGGTGTGCTTCCACACACAAGGAGAGCGCATTTCCTGGTTTCCTGTCCAGCCACAAGTGGCGGCTCCCAGAGAGCCGTGTGTCAGTGTCGGATTTCTCCCCTTGCTCAAGGCGGCTTATCTGTGCCACCTGCTGGAAGGATCGCCAGGTGGGCCCTTCCCGGCCGGAGGAAGGGGCAGGGCCCACGGCCCGGGCTGGCCTCGGGCCTCGATCCGGGCTCCTCGGATGGCGCTCCCGAC
Source organism: Antechinus flavipes (assembly GCF_016432865.1). Classification (NCBI taxonomy): domain Eukaryota; kingdom Metazoa; phylum Chordata; class Mammalia; order Dasyuromorphia; family Dasyuridae; genus Antechinus; species Antechinus flavipes. Next base: position 507,506,429 of record NC_067400.1, on the reverse strand, counting down.
TCTCGGCTCCCGCCGCAAGAAACTAGACGGGAGAAGTGTTAGCTTCCAGGGCCTGGAAAAGGGTCTTCCTCCCCCGCGCAGGCTTCACCCAATACCGGCAGGAAGCCAGAGCCGAAGGCAAGGCACAAACCCTGAACACAGCGCCCTGAGCGCTAGACCCGAAGGACCAGAGCTGGCTAATAGATAGAGCCTCCAATGTGGCTTTGGAGGGGGTTTTTTGGTTTTGATTTTGTTTTTGAATCCTGTTACCAGCTCTGTGACTATAGGCAAATCAATCTTTCTAAGGCTCAGTTTAATTTTCAACGACAGAATAATTATAGCTCACATTTATCTCTTTAAGGCTTGCCAAGAGCTATACACATCTCTTTTGCTCTTCACAAAAACCTATGAGATAGGTACTGTTATTATTCTCATTGTAGAGCTAAGAAAATTGAGGTGGTGGGGATAAGGGAAAACTGGGGGGAAATACTAATTTTTTAAAAATTGAGGTTAACTTCCTCAATGTTACTATGACTAAGGCAGATTTTGAATGCAGTTCTACTGAAAGCACACTTAGTATTTCTGAGTCTGATTTCTTAACTGTAATGACTAGAAAATCATTCTACTCTGCAACTAAAAACCAGAAGTAATTGGGGGCAAAAGAGACAAAAGAAGAGCACTTTTTAAACTCTACAGAACTCCAACACTACTCTAATGTTTTGAACTTTTTGTTATTCTCTGCTATGTTTTTCATGATATTTGTGGATTTAGTGAGTGTTCGATCTTTTTGAGTGAAGAAATAACTGGGGGAGAAGGACATTGATGTTAAAAATGGCTTCAAGTCAAGGAATGCTATGAACTCTGAGAACTAAAGTTGGGGACCTTCCAGACAGCAATAGAAAGGTCCAGGGCTCCAGTCTTCCTTTTCCAGATTAATTTTATATTCATTCTCCCAGGACTCCATATTTTAGTCAAGGTGGCCTATTTGCTATTCCTTATATGTGTTATTCTATCTCCCCCTTCCATATATAAACATGTGTAGAGATCATTCTCTATGCCTGAAAATCTCTCCCTTACTTCTAACTCTTAGAAACTCATCTCCCTTCAGAGCTCAGAGGAAGCCAGTGCTACTCCCTACACAAGGACTTTCCTGATCCCCTGGTTATCAGGTAATTGTTACAAATTATATATTATATTTTTAATTTAATTATATGTGAACCTATTGTTCCCTAGTAGAATGTAAGTCCTTTTAGGGCAGGAATTGTTTTATCTGAATCCCCATCACCTCGGAAAATACCTTGCACATAGAAGGTGCTTAATGAATACACAGAGAATTGAATGGTAGATATGAGCAGGCTGGAACATATTACTAATGACCTGAGGAAAAGAAAGGTGAAAGATGTCATCAGAGAAATATGTGACCAGGAAAAAAGATGAGCTGGCCAGTAACAAAAGCAAAGGATGACTGTTGGATAGTCCACATGCTTGACTGGTATCAATGCCACATGATCTAGGGAAGAATTCAAGCCATTGTATAGAATCTCTATTAAAGATTTATTGGAAGGAAGGGACAAGAATTACATAGGATGGATAAATACTGGCAAAAGGAGGGGAGGAGGAGTATGCAGAGCTGATAATATCATACACAGATCCTCTAGCTACTGAAGAATCAATCACATTAAAATACCCATTATGTTAATCTCACTAGTACTTGGAGACAATAAATTAGTTAATTAATTTTTCCCCCTGAGGTAATTGGGTTAAGTAATTTGTCCAGGGTTAGGAAGTGTTAAACCAGATTTGAATTCAGGTCCTTCTGACTTCAGGGCTGTTGCTCTATCCACTGTACCAACTAGCTGTTCCCAATTAATTTCTAATGGAGAATTTTCAGCTAACAATTATAGGCTGGTGATAGAAATAATTTATTGGAAGTTGTTGGATATGTGTTATCTATTCAAAGACGGAATGAAGAATGATAAGGGTCCAGGTTTCCCAAAGTTATCCTGGACATCCAATAGTTTCACCTTCCTTGAATTTAGGACCTCCTTCAACACTGCTTTCCCAAGAAAGCAATACCAGCCTTTCTGGACACACCAACTCTGAAATCTGAGCCTGGACCCTCTTCTCCTTCCCTTAAGTGCTAGAAGTTGATGGAGCAGTTTGATTCCTGTTATGGGAAATTTCATGAATTAAAGAGTCTATGTAAAGGTATTGGATTACTTTGATAGACTATAGAACTCAAAATGACACAATGACAAACCATTGGTCCAGAGGGATGAAGCATGCTATTTATCTCTTGACAGAAAGGTGCTGGACTAAAAATGAAGACTGAACATAAATTTTTGGACATGACAAATATGGAAACTTGCTTTGCTTAACCATGCATATTTGTTACAAAACAGGGGAGATGGCAGGGAGATAAATGATTATTAGTTGAAAACTTTTAAAAGTTTTTAAAAACAGATTAGGAGCAAAAACCCCTCAGATTTTAATCTCAGCTCTGCTTCTATCTACATCAAATGAAACAAGTCATTTCTTTATAGGCCTTAGTTTCCTTATCTGTAAAATGAAGAGGTTGGTCTACTTGTCCTTTAAGGTCTTGCCCATCTCCAGATTTAGGATTTTAAGTCTCTGGGTCTCAGTTTCCTCATATATAAAATAAAGGATTGAGTTGGATGATCTCTAAAAATCTTAAAAACCTCTAAAAATCCATGATGAATGACTGCTATGGACACTTTAAGCCACAAGGGAGGAAGATTCCTTTCCTAATGCTTTTTCATTCATTTGTTCGTTCATTCATTCATTCATTCCAGTATTCATGCTCCCTGGCTGTTTTAAGCCCCCTTGAATGTGAGAACTCTGTCTAGTTGCCCAGGAACTGAAGAGCATTGCTTTAGGCAACACAGCCTAGACAAAAACATGTTCTGTTCTGTCCCCCAGACCCCTCCCAAGTTCTACCTTGAAAAGCCCAGACTGTCTGGAGACCCTTGTTTTTGTATCTCTAATCACCAGCCCAGACAATGCCCTCTGGCTTGTTTGGATGGCATAGCTCTCATCCCCTACCAGGATCACTCTGGCTTTGTTGTATTGTGAGAAAATCGGAGCTAGGAATCTGATTAGGAGTCAGTGCCAATGTCCTGCTGTAATCACAGCATCCAGCTGTGAGCTGGGTCTGGAGTTGAACTCAGCATATCCAAATTATGAGCACTCTCTCCAGCCAGGAGTTCTGCAGCCCTTGTCTAGGACTTCTTTCCTCACTCTTAGTCTTATTCTCCAGACACAGAACAGGGAGAAGCATAAACAGGGCCCTAGGATTTGGATTTATTCAACTCTACCCACAACTGAATGACAAGGCTGTTCCATGTTCACATGTTCTAAGGGATCACACTAGATAGAAATTCCATTAAATCACTACTCTCCTTCCCCCCTCCCCATGTCACCTCCCCATCCCCTTTTCCCTTCCCCCTTTCCTTCCTTCTCCCCATGAGATGCAGCTGCCTCCGAGCTGGTGGGCAGGTGCTCTCATCACCATACAGCAAAAGCCCCTCCGGTAAGACAGAAAGGAATTCGCTTGGTGCCAGGTTTGGGATAATCAGAGTCCCATCATGTCCCCCTCCCCTTCTTCCTCCTGGTCAGGAGGCCTAGGTAACAGAGAAACGTGGACCTCATTGACCTCTGTGTCCAACCGTCTTCCTCCCCGCGGAGCCTCCAGATGGAGAATGCCATCGTGGGAGAGCGCAGCCCGAATGCGCCAGGGATCCACATCAGCAGGCAGGACGTAGGTGCGACAGAACTCACGAGACACAAAGCCATGTCGATCCAAGCGCTGAGGGTGCCGGGCAGACACCTCCAGCAGGTTGTCCACGGTCCTCACTGTCACCTCATCCGGGGTGAAATGGCTCACGTCCAGGAAGGCCTGGAACTTGCCTTCGCTGAGACGCAGCTCCGAGGCCCCCGCGCCGCTGCTTTCCCCAGCCCGTGCTGCCCGCGGTCGCACGTAGTAGCCATGGTACAGGGTGGGAGTCAGGATCTCCTCCGGGAGCAGGCCTGTAAACAGAAAGAGAAGGTGAGATAGGGGAGGGCATTGCGACAGAGGAAAAGCATAAAAGATGAAAAGTGAGGGAGAAAAGGTATGGGGCGGCACGAGCAAAAGGAACGCGATATGCCAAAAGAGGGGAAGGTGTAAGGGAAGAAGAGTGGATGGAGAGAAGGAGAAGGGACTACTCGTTGGGAGCTTTTTGAAAGGGATCGTTGGGGCCATCAAAACCAACCCCCTCATTCAGTCAGGAAACAGAGGCCCAGAGAGTGATGGCTAAAGTTACCCTGGTAGAGACCTAACAGGCCCAAAGCCCCGAAGTGACTGGACCAAAGTCACCTAGGTAGCAAGGGACAGGGTCCCTCACTTGCCTCCTCACTGCAGCAAAATGGAGAGAGGGAGAGGAAGATGCAAAAACTATAAGAGGATTTGGGGGATCGGAGACAAGGGAAAGAAGAAAAGCTAAAGCCAAGATGGGGCAGGAGAGAAGGTACCAGTTAAGGACTGTGCCTCCTGTCCATCCCCTGGGATCCCCCTGTCAGATGACCGGGGGTCAGGAAGGGAATGAGGCAATAACCCAGAAGGGAGAAGTCAGTCTTAGATGAGACATGATCAGTCTCAGGAGGTCAATTTAGTTCAGGTTGAGGGGTGATGGTTAGTACGGGCTGGGGTAAAGTGGGAGCAGCCCCCCAAATCAGTGGAGGGGGAGGGGAGGAGGGAGCGGCGTCAATCCCGTACCTTCCCCAAATCGTTGCTCGCCTAAACGGCTCGGATTAGCGAACTCGTACTCGGTGGTGGCTGGGTGGGCGTGTGGCACCGAGCGACCCGACATGGCCCCAGATGGACCTTCAGCCACCGATCAGCCCCTGCGGACACGGAGGGCCCTTCCTGCCAGGACGAAGAGCCAGTACTCTGGAAAGGACCCCGGGAGGGCTGGGGCTGGGGCTGGGGCGGGGTCGGCACTGTCCAAAAATAGTGCGGAGCCTCGGTGGGAGAGGGGGAGGAAGCTCGGCGGACTGTGCCCTCCTCCCCCTCCGCTCCCTCTCGGATCCGGTTGCTCAGCTGTTCAGCTGCTCGGCTGGGTTGAGTAAACTGGATTCGGATCCAAGGAGGGCATACTCATCCGTCCCGGAGACTTCCCAAACTGCCTCTATCCCACGTGTCAAAGCCCTAAATCCTTGGGCATCTTCCTAAATCTAATCTGCTAGTCATTTGAGAATTAAGTATCGAGCATCATTGCTCCAAACTAGGAGGAATTTTGGAGGATGTCCTGCCTGACCTTATTGTAGAAATGAGAAACTTGAGACCCAAAGCAGGGAAGAGATGTATTGGGCCGAGATCACATAGCTAGTAAGTGTGTGAGGCAGAATTCAAACTCAGGTTTTTCTCACTACAAGACCAAGGTACCTTCTGCTATGCTGGACCGAGGTGTTCCGCTGCTCTCCTTCCTTTTCCAAAACTGAGTTCTAATCCCTGCTCTGCCGCTCCTTTTCTCTAAGATTTTACAATTTTATAAGCACGTTTCCTTGACAACCACCCCCTACCCTATTTCCCCTCTTGGATTACTACTGAAAAGGCAGGAGTCCTTTCTGGCTAGAATGATGTCAAGGGCTTCCCCTCATTCCTCCCTTCTGCCCCGGGCAACACAAATGTCTGGACAGTGACATAGCTATGACCACTGGCCTTCTTTCTCCGAGGAGTCACAAAGAGTTAATGTCCTTGGGACCCAGCCCAGGCAGATTCCTTCCCTGCCAGTCTCTGCCTGGGCCCAAGATAGTTGCTGGCCTGATCCCCCTGGCATGTGAGACTATAATGGTAGGAGGAGGGGCAAGCTGCTTGGGATTCCTGGCTCTGCCTTAGCAAGAGGGGAGGGAGAACCAGAGTGTTGAGGGGTGGCTGGTGGGGGGGGTGGGGGGGGTGGAACAAGGGGCGGGGAAAGCACCCATATTTGGAGGCTAGGACCAGTCTCTTGCCAGCTCAGACATGTTTGTGTTTCTCTTTTCTTAGCTTGGTGAGTACTGGGTGTGTGTCACAGCCAAATCCCCGATCACCAGTCCTCCATGAACTGGGATAATAAAACTCCTGACATCACCATTCCAGAACCTTCACGGGTGCTGGCTATATAAGAGCCTAGCTGGAGCCTGGGCTGAAGGAGCTGCCCAGCCAGCCATAACCCACAAACTCTCCTAGCCATGGACATCGCCATCCACCATCCCTGGATCCGACGCCCCTTCTTTCCTTTCCACTCACCCAGCCGAATCTTTGACCAGTTCTTTGGGGAGCATCTGCTGGAGTCTGACCTCTTCCCTACCTCCACGGCCCTGAGTCCTTTCTACCTCCGACCCTCTTTCCTTCGAACACCTAGCTGGGTGGAGACTGGGCTCTCAGAGGTAAGTCTTCCCTCTGCCAAGCAATAGCTAGGTTCTTTGGGGCATCAATTTTTGGTGCAATTCATCTCTTTGAGCTCCTTGCTTCAGCTTTTCCAACAGATGATCTCATAACTGTCAACAACACAGATGTCTGATGCATCTGTGCCTGGTAGTGTAGAAAGATGAGGTCACTACCAGTTTCTCAGCAAGTCTCAACTAGTTTATTTTAGCCTCTCTGTGAAGGGTAGGATCAAAAAATCCTATTAATAAAGTCCCTTTGGACACACTGAGGTCATCTAACTTGCCTGCTGGCTTTTGGGCAGACCCTAATTTGACATTATTAGATAGGGATTACTTTTTTGCTTTAAAGTATCCAGAAGTACCCTCAGCATTCACTGAAGGTTTTATTTTAGATGTGTTTGTGTTCTGACTTTACTCTTTAACTTCCCTGTGTAAGACCATAAAAAAGCATTCTTCTTTCCCTCCTCCCTGTCAACCTCCTAGCAGTGATTGTTGGGTTTCTTTGAATTAGAAGGGAATATTAGTCTGGGCTTAAAAAGGAAGGAACAAGGCCATCTTTTTGTTTCTTAGCTCAAATTCTGTACCCCTGTCCAAGGCTCTGGCTTTGTATTCTGCTTTGGAAGAGGTGAATAGACTAGATTGGAAGATAGGAGCTGTGTCATTTAAAAATATTGAAGTATGAGTAAACAGGAGTCCAAGTGAATGAGTGGGCAAGGGCATTGAAAGGACAAGCTGAGTAGTTTCTAGATAAAGTGGGTGGGAAACTCAGCAGTCCAGAGGAGCCAGCAGAAGAGGTCTTTGTTTTTACAGATAAATATCCAGAGACAAGAAGATTTGCATTTGGCAAACTGAATGGGGTAGGGTAGTTGTGAACATGAGAATTATAGCCCAGTCCATTTTTGTTTAGTATAGACATATGGTGGGCATTCTGGCTCACATTTTGGACATCTTTGAGAATATCCTATTTTCTCCACAAGTTGATAAGCTCAGTTAAGGGTTGGTGGCAAGGCTCCATGAGCCAAAGCTTTGATTTTATAAAGCAAGGTATCTTTCCAGAGTGTAGGGCAAAAGGTGGGGGAGAGAAGGGAAGAAGTAAGGATTCCTGGATAGAACAGTTTTTTTGCAGATGTGTTTTATCTTTTGGCTTATCAGTGCCCCCTAGAGGGGAGAGAGACAGAGATAGAGAGAAAGAAGAGACACAGAGAAAGATAAGTGAAAATCAGAGACAGAAAGAGACAGAGAGAGAGAATATGAGAGAATGAGAATCTTAATTTCCTTGCCCTCACCTCTCCTGAACTTTCTCTAATATCTCTAGATGCGACTGGAGAAAGACAAGTTCTCAGTAAACCTGGATGTGAAACATTTCTCTCCAGAAGAACTCAAGGTCAAAGTGTTGGGGGATGTGATTGAAGTTCATGGAAAGCATGAAGAGCGACAGGTATTTGCAGTTTTGCCCTGTCTCCTTGCTCTGAACAGTTATTCTTCTGCTGTGTCAGGGGAAAGGAGGAACTGCTATTGAGTGGTGGGAAGAAGGATTCCTGAAACTCTCAGAGCTGGGTGAATCCTAATTAGAAACCAAGAGGTCTTTATGCTATTCAGGAAAGTCATCATTCTACTTGAAGCCTATTCCTACTCTGAATCTCTGGTTCTAAGTTTCAGAGTCACATTTAATTCCCAGAACATTAACACCATATGAAAATTATCAGAGAGACTGCTTTTTGAAGAAGTTTTGGAGGGCCAGAGAATATGAGGGTTAGCCCAATGACTTGTCCTTTGGATACTAAAAGACTGAGTGCAGTCTTTATCAAGAAATAAACATCAATTCTTGGAGAAGATTATTTTCTAGCAACTAATCCCAAATTGTAGGCATTGTGGCAAACTACATTCAACATAACTCAGTGCAGTCCATTTCTGCCCAAGTGTTTTGGGTTAGAATCAGGGATGTACTCATAACAATCAGCTCTCTAAGAAAAAAAAATTAAAATTTAAAGAAAAACTATGCAGAGAACACTTTAAAATTTAATCCTCATTATTAACATTTTTCCTATCACTTAAGTCCAAGAAAGGAAAAAAAAGTCCTTATTCATAGATGTAGAGACTTACCTACAAATTTAATAATTGACTCTCAGAAGCTGATTCAAAGTGGCTCCAGCATATCCCTAAGTTAGAATGATAGAAGATCAAACTGAAGATATACAGGTGGAATCTGCTGATTCTACTTGCTCTCTGTCATTTCCAGTGTCAAGCAGAGCAGATATGTTGTAGATTTTGTCTGTGATTCAACATAAAGTTAGCCCTGGGACTCCTAAATACACCTAAGCTCCTCTACACCGAGGAGATTCTCCATTGTAAATTTGGAAACTGAGGCATATTTGGTCCAAGCTCCTAGTAATTCTGCTGAAGAAATAGCATACCTAAGAATTTTTGCTTGACTCCAGCCTGAATCCCCAAACTAAACTAAGCTCAGAAGTGCTTCACTTACCCCAGTAGTGAGGAGGAAGGAGAGGCGACAATGTGACTAGGTTATGGACAAGTGGCGTTACTGCTCTCATCATTTCTTTTCTTGTTCTGTCTCTCCTTTCCTCTTTTCCCATTTCTTTCTCCCTTGGACCAGGATGAGCATGGCTTCATCTCCCGGGAATTCCACAGGAAGTACCGGATCCCAGCTGATGTGGACCCACTCTGCATCACCTCGTCTCTGTCATCTGATGGGGTCCTTACTGTGAATGGACCAAGGAAACAGGCCACTGGCCCAGAGCGCACCATTCCTATCACTCGGGAGGAGAAGCCTGCTGTCACTGCAGCCCCGCGGAAGTAGAGGCCCCAATCCCCCAAACTGTGTTTTCTATGGCAGGAAAGCTCTTTCACCAGTAGGGGTACAATCCCTTATGACTGGTGCTGATGCTAATTTATTTATGCTGAGGGCAGAGCCCAAATTACTAGGCCAATAAAATGATTCAGCAACAAACAAATGTCTAATTTTTGCATGTCCATGGTATCCTTAATAGAGACTCATGTAGTTACCTACAAAGAATTGGTAAAATTATTGCCTTGAGATTCGGGAACTTGCATTTTAATTTGTTGCTAAGATTTTTCCAGTAGATCCAACAAATCTATCTCCCTTATCATTCAATAAATTCAACAAGCACTTCATTAAGCACACATTTAAAGAGCAGAGCACTCTAGAAGGGTTAGGTGCTAGGAAGTGAAACAAAAATGAATAGGATGTAGTCCTTGCCCTTATGAAACTTACAGTCTGATAGGAAGAAAACACATACCCATATTAACTATAATACAAGCTAGAACGTGATGGGTGGTTGGTCAGGCACAAAGAAAGGGCTACAGAAGGCCTGGGGTGGCAAAGGTTTTCAGCTGGGTTTGTGATGGTTGAATGGGTAAAACATAAAAGGGCAGAGGCAATGTTGGTGGGTATAATCCCTAAAGAGGAAAATCACAGAGGTGGATGGGACCCTGTGATGAGAGGTGTAAAATCATAGCTGAAAGGGACCTTAGAGGTCATCTCCAGCATTTTTATAGTCAAGGAAACTAAGGCCCCAGTTTGCCTGGATCATAGATGAGGATGATGATAATTTACCCATCTTTTACTTTAACACTTACAGAACACAACTTATATTCATCATCTTTTTCTCCTTAAGACCATTCCGTGAAATAAGTACTTCAGATGTTATTATCCATTTTTCAGAGAAGGAAACAGGTTCAGAAGGTTGGACTTTCCCACAATTATACAACTAGTAAATCTCAGAGAAACGGTTTAAACCCAACTTGTAATTGCAAGTCCAGCACTCTTTATGTTATTCTGTAGCAGAACAAGAGAGGAAGGAGTGGACAGTTTAGGAGTATGAGGTTTATCAGGTTGTGTCAAGTGGTTTTTCTAGTTTTTTTTTTTTTTTTGTTTTTTGTTTTGATAAGCAGGACCTAGAAAATGATCACCCAATCTCTCCTGAATAGAACCTCTAAATAGCTGTTGTTCATCCTTTGTTTTCAGAGGACCAATGACATCACAGGGTGATATCTTGACTTGAGTGTGAATTGAATTTAAGTGAGGTAGGGTTGTATAAAGTCGTCAGCCTCACTCTCTCTTCCAGAGTCATCAAAGTCTAGGATCAGGACAAAAGTGAGGGATAATTGGCAGTGGTCCAGGATGCAGTGGATGACCTTGAAGTCTTCCACTCTGTCCAAGTTCTAAGCACTCCATAGCTCCTGCTTTAGCCACTGTCACGGCTGTTGGAACAAATTGTTCTCATCTGTCCATTCCAATGTCTTCATTGGGGAAGTCTTTACATGCTTGGGATAAATCTCCCCCTAACTCACCAACAGGTTTGAGACTTGTCACTTACCCTTAAGCTGGTTTAGTCCTTTTGCAGAGACAGTTTTACCAGGGTGTCTCTGCTGAATTTGCTACAGTTTCTTGGAGCCACAAGTGAGAGTTGGGTGACAGGTATACACCAAAGATAAATATGCAGCTCTGAAAAGTGCTAGCCTTCCCTGCATACTCCATATACCCGGTAGTTGTTCCAAGTAGTTAGCTACTAAAGACACAATGAGTAAGTTAGAAGACTGAGATATCCTGATTTTTTTTCCCCATTCTGAGGGTGCAGATCACAAGTTATCCATGACTAACTTGAAACCAATTGATAATTCTTCTTCATGTTCCCATAAATTTTCCCATAGTGGGTCCATTTTAATCAGAGGAGAATAGAGAAACTAACTTCTTCTGGATCCCTTGACTGGGATATCAGTGGAACATATGGGCTATCTATATCTTACTCATACTATGTGATTGTGTAACTCCTTTTCTTATGACATTCATTTTTTCTGATCAATGCTTATTGACAATATTTTGCAGCCTACTCATGCTTCTTATATACCACTTTTCCATTGCCCTTTGTGTGATACTAAACTTTCATTCTTCAAAGACTAAAATATTCCATGGCTTGTGGCCATATAGCATGACTAGAAGTATATTGAGGTAGGGAAAAAAAGAGCCTTTGTTTCAGAGAGAAACTTGGAGTCATTAAAAGAATTGCACAATTTTCCAAATATAATCTGGCCCACTTGCTTAATCTAGCTCAATTCTGATCCAGTTTTTCCATTTCTAGTGCATATGCAAGTTATATGTTCTGATCAGTTCTTAGGTTTTCCCATTCAGATCGGTAGTATAATTTAGATCTGCATTTCTCAGGTGTGGTCTGGGAATCTCTGAAGGTCTGCAAGATCCTTTTAGGGAATCTGCAGGTCAAAACTATTTTCATATAATATTAAGATGCTTTAATTTCTAACAGTGAATATTGATAGATATAACTCATAGTTCTTTGAATTCAATAACAAATTAAAAGTTCAATTTTTAAAGGTTCAATTTTTTTTTTAAGATTGTAGAATAGTCCTGAGACCAAAAACTTTGAGAATTATTGATCTAGAAATTATCTGTCTTTTATCCATTTGGTTTTTCACATATGGTTAAATAGTCCAAAATCTTTTGAGTGAACTATGAAACTCATTTAGGAGGCTCTGCAATATTCTTTCACTTGCTACAGTCAACAAAATTTCATACATAAATAAGTCCAAATCCACTTGAATTTGGAAGACTTCACCTTCAAGGGAATCCCTCTTAATTTTGGAATTTGAGCTGGACAATACCTTTGGTAAATGTAATATCTCCATTTTATGCATTACTTGTTATTAATAATAAGGTTACTGGGCAAATTTATCTGTTTACACATCTTTCAAGTAATAATCCAGCATGACATCAATAAATGAAAATCAATAACAAATGGGAGACACCTTTTTCAAGGAGAGCATTTAAGAAAACATTTTTGTCTGCCAAATAACATTTTTTAAAAACAGTTAACAAATAATGAGTACAATAGGAACTTATTTTCTCTCTATTTTTTCAGTCAACTGATTGGCTGTAAAATACCATTTGGCATTTTCCCTTCTCATATCTTTATTGACCATTCCCTCAATATATATGTAAATTAATTTCATAAATAATTTTGCAAAGATGGAAAAGTAGACATATAGGCTATTTTCTCATTGATTATTGATATTTTGTTATTAATATTTTCTCATCACCTTTCTTCAGTAATAAGGTTTTTCTGTGTATGTGTTTTTATAAGACTTTGATATCCTACCATCTTTCAGCTATGCCAGTGGTAGAGAGTATGATGAACATGATTGTGCAGTGTTTGTCTTCTATTGTTCCTCCTCCCTTGCTATTGACTTGTTGTTTAATTGAGTTTCTCAGTTTAAATGCCTCTTTTATGTTCCAAGAAAGTGTATTAGACGCGTTCTGTTATTCTCTTTCTTTTTTTAGCTTCAAGTCCCTAGCCAGAAGCACTATTCTAGTAAAACACTTCAATGTTAAATATCTTTCCCTTCTCCGAGTATACTTTTCCCTCATCTGTCTCCTTTCAACTCCATTTCCAAAAGGTAACTCAAGATTATCAAAGACCTGTGGATAATGCTATTTAAAAATACAAAATAACCTTTGTATATAAGGAAAGGTGAAGAGACTTCGCCTATATACAGAGAAAACAGTTTCAGGCTTCCATGAGAAAAGAGATACTGGCTGTCTATCTTGAGGTCTTTAGTAAGTTCAGCAACACAACAACTCCCTTGAGACACCTTGTGTCCAACTGGCTTAAACAACCTCCCTCCTAAAGACTGGGCATTTCTCTTTTGTGGCAGCTGATTTTGGCCAGGCTGCTATTCCTTTAGATCTATGTGGTTCCTTATGGTCTCCCATTCTACAACTCCAGTTGTCGTCTAGATCTTCTATGCATTTAAAGATGAACTTGGTTCCTTTTTTCCTCCATCTGCTATACTAACTTTTAAAGATCACCCAGAGAACGTGTACTATCATTTTGTCTGATAAGTTGTTCTTTCTCTAATTCATTTAATAGATTTCATCTTCTAAAAGGAACATCTCCCCAATCAATAAATGGTCAAAGGATATGAATGGACAATTTTCAGATGATGAAATTAAACCATCTATAATCATATGAAAAAATGTTCTAAATCACTAGTGATTAGAGAAATGTAAATTAAAACAATTCTGAAATACCTCCTCACACCTCTCAGATTGGCTAAGATGACAGGAAAAGATAATGATTAATGTTGGAGGAGAGGTGAGAAAACTGGGACACTAATGTATTCTTGGTGGATTTGTGAAATGATCCAACCATTCTGGAGAACGATTTGAAGCTATGCACAAAGGGCTATAAAACTGTACATATCTTTTGATCCAACAGGGCCATTATGGTCTGTATCCCAAGGAAATCACAAAGGAAGGAAAAGGACCACGTGTGCAAAAATGTTTATAGCAACTCTTTTTGTGGTAACAAAGAATTGGAAAATAAGTAGATGCCCATCAATTGGGGAATAGTTGAACAAATTGTGATATATGAAGGCAATGGAATATTATTGTTCTATAAAAAAAAAGTTGATTTTAGAAAGATTTATATGAACTGATGCTGAGTGAAACAAGCAAAACCAGGAATTTATTGTACACAAGAATATGCGACAATCAATTAGGAAAGAATTGGTTCTTCTCACTGGTTCAGTGATCCAAAGAAATCCCAATAGAGTTTGAATAGAAAATGCCATCTGCATCCAAAAAAAGATCTATGGAAATTGAATGTAAATCAACACATGCTATGTTCATTTCTTTTTTTTCCATTTGTTTTTGTTCCTCTCCCATGGTGTTTCCTTTTGTTCTGATTTTTCTCTCCTACCATAATTCATAAAGCAATGTATATTTAAAATAATAAATAAATGAAACACCAAAACTTTTTTTTTTAAATAAGGAACTTCTAGTGTGGCCAAATTTTTATATTTAGTTTAATACTTTGCTATGTTAACCACTTTTCTATAATTAAGTCCTAGACTTTTCGGGACCAACTCCTTTACACAAATATCTTGAGAATGAATCTTTCATTGTCTTCAAATTGATCCTTCAATGTCAGCATGACTCTTTTATGTATCCTTGGTCTAAGCCATTTATTCTTCTTTATTTTCTTTAGCCACTACTAATTTCTCTGACAATATTTGAGAAGCCCAAATACAAAGGCGATATCTTTTTTTCCCTAAGAAAAGAGAATTTTTTCCCCCTTCTAAATCTATTTCCACATTTATCATGCTACACAAGGAAAATCAGATCAAAAAGGAAAAAAAAAATGAGAAAGAAAAAAAAAAAACAGCAAGCAAACAACAAGAATCTCAAAAGGGTGAAAATACTAAGTTGTGATCCACATGCAGTCCCCATAGTCCTCTCTCTGGATATAGACATCATAATCTATTGGAATTGGAATGACTATACTTTCACTGATAGAGCAGCATTTCCTGGAGAGTTATCTCTGACATCCAAAAGACCCAAGAAATTGTGAGGCTAAAACCCAAACTTCTCTGTCCAAGGCATACAAATGTTTCATGGTTAGTGTGCTACCTGAAAGAGCCAGGCTTGCTGTATCTGCCCCTTAGGATTCTTGAGGGATTTGTATGTCTTTCTACTACCACTGGTTTGAGCACTCACTAGTTGTGTTTCCCCCAACTCTTAAGTGCCAGTGAATAGTATCCTGATTCCAATTAGTCCCTTAACATAAATTAATTTTGGGGGCAGTTTGATGGAGCAATGGATAGAGCACTGGCCCAGGAATCAGAAGTCCAACTCTGGCTTCAGACATTTACAACTTCCTAGCTATGTGACATGGGCAAGTCACTTAACCTCAATTGCCTTGCCAAAAAAAAAAAAAAATAATAACTTTTACAAAGAAATATATATTTTAAAAAATAACAAGAAAAAACATACAAACTACAGATATTTTTTCCAATATCTCTGGGCTCTTAGCTCAGTTCCTATATAATCAAATTTACAACCAGATACTGCATCAGCTGAGTCAGGGTCTTGGACTTCACTCTCAAAGGTCACTCCTTGTGCCACTGAGCGCCATTGGGTGCAAATAAAAACTCTGGACTGCAGAATGCCATAGTACTTTCCTGACCTTTTGAAATCTTCAAGATCAGAGACTCTATTTTCTTTACTAGGACAGAAAACAACAAAAGCAGATCATGCAGAAAGACAAAGGGAAGAAAGACACAGTGAAAGCTGAATAAGCTTTTTGAATACCTCCCCAGAAAATCAGGCAGTCAGTCAATAAACATTTATTATTTACCATATGCCAGGCACTGTGCTAAGCACTAGAAATATAAATATGAAAAATAAAGATAATCCTTATTCTCAAAGAGCTTATATTCTAATGTGTTAAAATATCATACAAGAGAAAGCTGAGGAGGAAAAGCTAGGAGGCAGAAGCATGGTGAAAAAGTCAAAGACGAAAAAGAGGGTAGAAGGGTAGAAAATGAGAATATGGTTGTGCTAGGCTCACTCCTTAAATGGAAGTTAAGGAATTCCTGCCTCTGCCCTCCAATTAGAGAAGCAGAAAGTATTAGAAAAATGTAAGTGTCAAAGTTGACTTTACTTTTTAGGATGGTGATATTTCCCAATAATGAGATTCCTAGGGGTGAAATGAAACCAACCTGCATAATCCCTTTTTCACAAGACAGATTTTAAAACATTTGTGGATTGATAGCTATTGTGTCAGATTGATAACTATTGTGTCATACCTAAATTGTCTCCCATTGAAAAGAAACATCCCTAATTCTTTCTTTCTTTCTTTTTAAAAAAAATTTTAATAGCTTTTTATTTACAAGTTATATGAATGGGTAATTTTACAGCATTGACAATTGTCAAACCTTTTGTTCCAATTTTTCCCCTCCTTTCCCTCCCCCCCTCCCCTAGATGGCAGGATGACCAATATATGTTAAATATATTAAAGTATAAATTAAATAAAATAAGTATACATGTCCAAACCATTATTTTGCTGTACAAAAAGAATTGGACTCTGAAATTTTGTACAATTAGCCTATGAAGGAAATCCAAAATGCAGGTGGGCAAAAATATAGGGATTGGGAATTCAATATAATGGTTCTTAGTCATCTCCCAGAGTTCTTTCGCTGGGCGTAGCTGGTTCAGTTCATTACTGCTCCATTGGAACTGATTTGGTTCATCTCATTGCTGGAGATGGTCATTGATCATCATATAGTACTGTTGTTGAAGTATATAATGATCTCCTAGTCCTGCTCATTTCACTCAGCATCAGTTCATGTGAGTCTCTCCCGGCCTTTCTGAAATCATCCTGCTGGTCATTTCTTACAGAACAATAATATTCCATAACGTTCATATATCACAATTTATTCAGCCATTCTCCAATTGATGGGCATCCACTCAGTTTCCAGTTTCTGTCCACTACAAACAGGGCTACCACAAACATTCTTGCACATACAGGCCCCTTTCCCTTCTTTAAGATCTCTTTCATCCCCAGTTCTTTCAACAAATCATGTATGGCTTAGCGTGTATGATCTCTCACCATCTAGTCTTTACTCCTCTAGACATGCTCCAATTTAAAAATTCTTTTCTAAAATGTAGTACCTAGATTTGAAAAGTACATTCCAGATGTGGCATGAACTGAGCAAAGCAAAGTAGGACTATTGTGTTCTTCATACTAAATATTTTATTAACATAGCCCAACATGATATCAACATTTTTGGCACTCATTATACTCTTTACTTATACTGAGCTTATCGTCCACAAAAATCTCTAGATCTTTTCCTCATGAACAACATGTTATCTAAACAAGCTTCCTCATCCTCTAGATCACACTAATGTTCAGATGAATTTTTCAACCAAATTAGCACTTTATATTTATGTTTATTAAATTGCATCTTATTTCATTTAACACAGTCTTCCAGCTTAATGAGATCTTTTTGGATTCTAATTGCTATCCAAAGTTATCTATATTTCCTCATTTTATATGATAGGCAAATTTGATAAATGTGCCAGTCACCTAACCAAGTAACACTAGTCTATATCAATGACTCAATAGGAGACAGTGAGACTGTCCATTGTGAGCAGCTCTGCTTCACTTAAATTTAATTCATATTCAAGTCAAGACATTACCCTCATTATATCATTGGTCCTCTCTTAGAACAAAGAACAAACAACTCCAATTCACAGTTATTCATTTTATCCATAAGAATATGGTAAAGCCAGGCACTTACTGAAATCTTATAAATTGTCTACACTAGTCCCCTGATTTATCATTCAATAGCCTAGTAATCTTGTGAAAAAACAAGATTACTCTGGCATGACCTATTCCTGATAAACCTATGTTGATTCTTCATGCAACTCTGCTGTCTGTGTACAATTATAAATTTATGTGACATAATCTCAAAAGGACTTTCACTGAATTAAGGTAACATTTTTTCCCTCCCTAATTGGTTTGCTATCTCACTTACAGCAGCTTTTCCAAACCTTTCTTCATGTACCCCCTGGGACCTTCTCTCTTAGGTAAGAACCTTACCTTATACTTCACTGAAAAAATTGATGTCATTTGCCAAGAACTTCTCCTTCCTTCCTCTCACTTTACATTACTCTTATGTCTTGCTCTTATCTCTTCCTTTGTTTCTGTCTCACACAAAGAAGTAGCTCTTCTCCCTACCAAGGCTAAACCCTCTGTTTGTACCTTTGATTTTCTTCCACGTCATCTTCTCCAGCAGTTTTTCCCCTATTGTATCTCAATCTTTCATTAACTTTCAATGTTTCCCTGTCTGTTGGCGGCTTCCTTACTGATGTTAAATAAGCCCATGTCTCCTCCATCCTTAAAAAACTCTCACTTGATCCATCTATCCATCCTATTATCCCATGTCTATTCACTCTTTGTGGCTAAAATCCTTGAGAAAGTTATCTATAGTTAGTGCCTCTATTTCCTCTTTTTCTTATTTCTGTCTAAACTCTTGATGGTATAGCTTCTACTTGCAATCAATTGTCTCTGAAATTATCAATGTTCTTTTTTTTTCTTCCAACAAAATACATTTATTAAGCACGTATTACATATGTAGGTCACAATGCCAGGTACTGGAAATACAATCATTCCTGTTTTCAAGACACTCACTTTCTACTGGGGGAATATAACTTGTACACAATGATCACAAAGCTGTCCACCCCCTGACAAAGAGTGATGGACTCAGAGTGACACTAATACTTATAATTTTTGGACATAGTCAATTCAGAAATCTGCTTCCCTATGAATCTTTGTTATATTGGTTCCCCCTCTCTGTTTGTCTTTCTGTCTCTGTCTCTCTCCCTCTTTCTCTCTTTCTTTTCTCTTTCTCTTTTTAAGGGAGAAAATTAGAAGGAAATCAAATAGATTTTTGTTGATTGAGGAAAATAAAATTAGACCAAAAACTAAAATATATGTGTACAGAGATAAATAATTTTTAGGAGAGAGGCATCAATAGTAACAGTAAAGATGAGAAAGGTTTCATAGAGGAAATATAAAAATAAATTCCCTAACATCTCCTGGATCTAATATAAAATTTGGCTTTTAAAGCCTGTCACTATCTGACTCCTTTTCTACCTTTCTATTCTTCTCACATTTTATTTCCTTTCACTTACTTTATGACCAAATGACACTGCCCTTCTTGTCCCTTGCATATGATTCAATCTTCCACCACCTTTCCCAGTCCTTCCTACGCACCAGTGCTATTCCCCTCCCTCTGAGATTATCTTCTCTCTATTCTGCATACATCTTGTATGTACACAGGTTTTTTTGTGTGTTATTCCATTAGATCGTGAGTTCTTTGAAGGCAGAAGCTGATTTAGCCTTTATTTGTATTCCCAGTACTTTCTCGAACTAAACTGCCAAACATTCCAACTCTACTGCAGAGAGCACAACTCTGTTGGGCTGGCCAAATATACGATTGACAAAAAAAAAAAAAAAATTATCTTACGGAGAATTCACACAGAGCAAGCACTCACAAGGGAGTCGGAAAAAGTGATACAAGGACATTCTCAATGTCTCTCTTAATAACTTTAGAAATGATTGTATGACATGGAAGACACTGGCACAGGACCTCCCAGGAAGGCGTGCCCTCATTAGAAAAGGAGCAAAGCAGAATTGAATCAGCCCAAAGGAAACACAAAATGTGCAAAATGAGAGAAGCTTCCCCAAATGTTTATATGATTTATTTGTGTGTGACCTGGTACAGAGCATTCAGAACTCATATTGGTCTGATCAGCCACAGTAACTCACTGATACATGGTAACTCAACTCTAAAAAGTGATATTATTTTGGTCCTCTTCAAAAACAAAGGATAACAACTCACTCACTCACTTAGCATAGTGCCTGACATATAGTGAGCACTTAATAAATCTTGATTTGATTTTTGAAAAATTTTATTTATCTTTTTATTTATAAAACAAGCATTTCCATGATATAGTAGAACAATAAAAAGATGATTGCACATGAAATGCAAATCTATTATGTACTATTCCTTTTAAATATGTAATATATTTATCATGTAAAATTTTTTTTTCTTCCTTGACAAACTCTTTCATTACATATTCTAGACTTTTGCTAGGAATTGAAGTCAAGTTCACCTGCCCAGACTTAGATACTTCGAGAATACTATGATCTCTTCAATATGAGCACTCCAAGCAGCATGTCATAGAATTAGATGCAGAGATATATAACATATGAAGTGCCAAACACAAACTAGACATTATGGAATTAAATATGGCATAGATACCTTGCCCTGCTGATTTGATTTCATATCTATGGTATTGCTCTCATTAAGAGTTTTTCAGCAATCCCAATAGACTTTGGACAGAAAATACCATCTGCATCTAGAAGAACTAAGAAGACTGAATGTAAATCAACACATGTTCACTTCTTTTTTCTGTTTCTTTTTATTTTTTAATTTCCCATGGTTTTTCCTTTTGCTTTGATTTTTCTCTTCCAGTATGATTCATAAAGCAATGTGTTTTAAAAATAAATAAATTTACTAAGAAAAAAAGAGTTTTTCAAAGATCATTAATACCTTAGGCATCAAGTGTACTAATTTTTTCAATATTTCGTGATGTAGTTCATTTAGAACTGATGATCTGAACTCATTAAATATAACTAGATGCTTTTTATCTCCTCACTTCTCTTGGATTTCAGTTTTCTATGAATGTTTTTTGTTCTAGTCTTACCAGAGTGAGAATTGTTTTTCTTAGTAGAGAAAACAGATATAAAATGTAGCCCTTGGGGCACTCCTTCATATGGTGATTTCAGAAAATTTTTTCCAGTTTTGAGGCATTCCATGGGATTCAAACCCATAGTTCACAATCCTTAGTTAATAAAAATGTATTTTTATCAGCCAACTAGAAGACAATCCATTCAAAATAAAGTACACTCGATCAAATAGAATAGCCAATAAGATGACAATAAAAGACCCCTATCATGCATAGATGGGGTACAGTTTCCCATAAGTTACCTACCACATAACTATGGGAATAGTGAATGCACAAAGAAAAACACTGTGAGCAAGGATCACAGAGAATACAAACACATAGAGAATGTGGAAGCTACAGAACATAGATGAAAAGATATGTATCACACCTCGTAGGGTTAAGGTATACATGTATAAAGCATAGTCTGGAGCCCACATGGGGCAAGCCTTTGATAATATTTACCTTTGATAAGACACACCTGCTTGTTCCTCTGGTGATGTCACTGCAAGGCTACTTTTTTTTTCCCTTTTTAAAATTTATTTATTTTATAATAACTTTTTATTGACAGAACCCATGCCAGGGTAATTTTTTACAACATTATCCCTTGCACTGGCTTCTGTTCTGATTTTTCCCCTCCCTTCCTCCACCCCCTCCTCTAGACGGCAAGCAGTCCTATATATGTTAGATATGTTACAGTATATCAAGGCTGCTTTCTATTTGATGTCATAGCACTACTCCATATTGAGTATTAGGTTGTCTCTTCATTTTGTCTTTAATAGACTGTGTTATTTCTACTCAGCATTTTAGCTGATTAGGGACTGATACATGGTCCCTAAATTGCTCTCTGCTACCATCTGCTGGATTTGAGGTCTTCAGGATCATCTGGGGCTCTTTGTTCCAATGTACTAAGACTGTTTCAATAGCTATCAAGAACCTCCTTTTCAATGATTATAGACATCTAGGAAGAGATCTGACAAAAACTAATTATCTTGGCTAATCTTTTGACTCCTTTTGCCTAATATTGACTTGAGAACTAACTAGACAACTAACCAGGCTCTGGATTGGAAAACTTCATAATTTCCATTTAATTCTGGATTTTTAACCTGTTTCTACAAAATTTCTTTTAGGAACTCTGCTTAAAAATACTCCACAGGATATAGATGGGATTTGGGGGTATATCTTGTTCCCCATATCTGTTTTGACTTGCTTGCAACTGAAGGTAAAGCAAGCAGAGTCCACATTTTTGCCTTTACTATGCTGCATAGTCACATTCCCTCTCCACCCCCACAACCCTCAGTTTTGTACCATATTTTGGTTATCATGAACTCTCAACTATGTTATTATAAGAATAAGTTGATTTTTTCCTGTTTTTTTCTCTTTTATCCATTATTATTGTCCCATTCATCCTGAGCAGTAGACCTATCCCTTATGCACGCTTCCTCTTTTTTTAAAAAATATTTAATATTTTTCCCAATTGCATTTAAAACAAATTTTACATTTGTTTTAAAGTTTTTGAGTTCCAGATTCTCTCCCTTATCCTTACCCCCAGCCCCCATTAAGAAACTATGCGTGAAGTTATGCAAAACATTTCCATAATAGTCATGTTGTGAAAGAGAATATAGCTCTCCCACCCTAATAAAAAATAGTAAAAAAAAAAGTTAAAAAAGAAGAGACAGAGAGACAGAGAAAGAGAGAGAGACAGAGACAAAAGATAGAGAGAGAGAGAAAGAGAGAGAGAGAGAGGAGAGCGAATGTGTCAATCTATATTCAAACACAATCAGTTTCTTCTCTGGGTATGGATAGGATTTTTCATCATAAATCCTTCAGAGTAGTCATGGATTATTGTACAGTTGATAATCCCAGAACATTGCTATTGCTTTGTATATAGTACATTTCACTTTGTTCAAGTTCATGGAAGACTTTCCAGTTGTTTTTTTCTGAGAGCATTCTTACTCATCATTTCCCACAGAATGTGATTTTCCTCTTGACTACAACAACACTTAAAAAGTCCTTTTTTGGGATGAGCTCTTTATCTCTAGCCTCAGCTCATTCTTAGATTTGGTGTCCCTGATACTATGATCATAGAACTATTGTTTTTTCAAATTCATTCCTAGTTTCTGTACTTTGTTTCCATTTTCTCTGCATCTTTTAAAAATTTAAGTTGCTTGATGAGTCCCCTGTGAAATTATATATTATATTAAATGATCCTATCTTTTCTTTCTAATTGGGATTGTTTGTATTTATGTTAGAATTTCAATCTTGGGATGATCTTTAGACTAATTCCCACTTAAGAATCTAAAGCATAGAATAATTTGAATTCTTTCTCTGAACTTTTTGAAATCTACAAATCCCAAATAAGGGGCACTTATCCAACTATTGTCTGGATTTCCATCCCTTTACCTATTAAGAACTCTAAAACTGTATAATCACTTTCACCAAAAGTTTCTATCATTTTTTTGTTTGAGGTTCTTTCTTGTTGGTAACAATTAGGCTGTAGAATAATAGTGCCTGATGCTTACTTTCCTCTATTTTTCAAAGAATGGAAATATCCTTAAGACAGGTCATTCTCCAGCAGGATGAATACAGAGAGGCTTGGAGAGACTTACATGAACTGATGCTAAGTGAAATGAACAGAACCAGGAGATCACTTTACACTTCGACAACGATATTGTATGAGGATGTATTCTGATGGAAGTGGACTTCTTTGACAAAGAGACCTAACTGAGTTTCAATTGATAAATGATGGACAGAAGCAGCTACACCCAAAGAAAGAACACTGGGAAACGAATGTGAACTATCTGCATTTTTGTTTTTCTTTCCGAGTTATTTTTACCTTCTGAATCCAATTCTCCCTGTGCAACAAGAGAACTGCTCGGTTCTGCAAACATATATTGTATCTAGGATATACTGCAACATATCTAACATATATAGGACTGCTTGCCATCTAGGGGAGGGGGTGGAGGGAAGGAGGGGAAAAATCGGAACAGAAGCGAGTGCAAGGAATAATGTTGTAAAAAAATTACCCTGGCATGGATTCTGTCAATATAAAGTTATTATAAAATAAAATAAAATATTTATATATATAAAAGATAGGTTATTCTGCTTTTGGTAGAGAAAGATAATCAGATTTCAGTATAATTAGTCTCCATCACTATTATATCACTGCTGTTCCAGTGTCTGATATAATCCTTTTGATTGTGAGTAAGCTATGTTACTACCACTATATAGCTTTTATTTCTCCTTCTAAAGATCATTTCATTCAAATAATATCTACTATGCTTCTTCCTTTCAATTCATGGATTTCCTAATACAAATGAAGTATATTACTTCAAGTATTATACCTTAGTTCTATAAATGAGTTATACAATTTCAGATGTATTTTGGCCATGACTCACATTTCACCAAGTCTCATTGATAATCTATGATATTTATGAAGTGAAATTTACTCTCCTGGATTAAGATTTCAAATTTATTTGATTCAAATTTATGTCATTCCCAAAACTGATAAAGGATCAATTGAATAAACAGTTTTCAATGGAATAAATTTAAGCTATCAATAGTCGCTTAAAAAAAATGTTCTAAATGTTCTAAATCATTAATCATCAGACAAGTGCACATTAAAACATTTCTGAGGTACCATCCCATATCCATTAGATTGGCAAGGTGGATAAAAATGTGAAATGATAAATGCTAGAGGTACTGGGGAAAAAACAGGTGTATTAGCTTCACTGTTAGTTCCAAATTGTTTCCCCCCAAATGGCTGAATGAATTCGCAGTTCCAGTGTGGATTCTGCCATGTAAAGTAATGACTGGCCCTGTTCTGAAAGTCTTTCCACACTGATCATATTCATAAGGTTTTTCCTCAGTGTGGATTCTCCAATTCTGAGTAAGGCTATAGCTGTATCTGAAAGTCTTGCCACATCGATCATATTCATAAGATTGGAACTAGAATTTGGAACTGTGCCCTCAAAAACTATTAAACTGTATGTGTCTTTTGATTCAGCAACACCACTACTAGGCCTATAAACCAAAGAGATAAAAGAAAGAGGAAAAAGACGTATTTGAACAAAAATATTCACAGCAATTATTTTGTGGTAGCAAAGAATTGGAAACAAAGGGGTGCCCATCAATTGAACAAGTTATGATATAACTATATGGTAGGATGTGCTATTGTGCTATAAGAAATGATAAAAGAGATAGTTTTAGAAAAATACGAGAAAACTTATGTTAACTGATGCCTAGTCAAGTGAGCAGAACCAGTAGAACAATTTTTCAATGACAATGTTATTTCAAAGACTAACAATTTTGAAAAATGTAGAAATTCTGATCAATACAATGGAACCAACTATAGTTCCAGAGGATTTGCATTAAAATAACCTATCTCTCTCCAGAGAATTTGGAATTAGAATCAGATGAAGCATACACACATACATACATGCATATGTGTACATACATATATACACACATATGGAATTCTTTGCATATGAGTACTATAGAAATTTATTTTGCTTGACTATACATATTTGTAACAGGTTTTATTTTCCTTGCCTTTTCAATGGGAAGTAGAAAGGTGAAGGAAAAGGAGGGAGAGAATTGAGAGATAAAAAGAAAATTGCATTTAAAAATAAACTTAAAATGCAAAATATATTTTAAAAGATTTCAAATTTATCTTCTATATTAATATAATAGATGTCTGGCACAAATATAGTGTCTGGAAGGGAAACTTAAAAACCTGCTTCTAGGAGAGTAATGTGATATGGAGAGGAATAGTCTTGGAGAGACTATGGAGAAGGCGTGAATTCAGTCCCCTCTGTTGCCCTGGAACCCTATGGAAGGCCTTCAGTCCCCTCTGTTGCCTTGGAACCCTATGGAAGGCCTTCAGTCCCCTCTGTTGCCCTGGAACCCTATGGAAGGCCTTCAGTCCCCTCTGTTGCCCTGGAACCCTATGGAAAGCCTTCAGTCCCTTCTGTTGCCCTGGAACTCTGAGAGGTTTTCAGTCCCCTCTGTTGCCCTGGAACCCTCTAGGAGGCCTTTAGTCCCCATGCTCTGTTTATTCTCTGTTTGTTTTAGGTGAACCAAGTTTTTAAAAAATTACAAAGGAGGGGCAGCGAGGTGATAAATTGGATAGAGCACCAGCCCTGAAGTCAGGAGGACCCTAGGCAAGTCACTTAATCCTAATTGCCTCAGCAAAACAAACAAATAAGTAAGTAAGCAAATTAATAAATAAAAAGGAAAAGAAAAAAATCAAAGAGCAAATGACAGGAATCTGGAAATTGGGGTCTGCTGGGTTTTATAGCCAACGCAGCACTGAAGTCCTGAGGAGTGACCAGGAAAGTGGTAGCTGAGTTGAGGAATTATCTGGAAGTCATATCAAATCGAGATATGTACTTTGTAGAACTAATAGTATTTATTTTTTTAATAGCTTTTTATTTACAAGTTAACTAATAGTATTTATAAAGGGCAAGTATCCCATTATAAAGTTAATTGATGGTAAATGGATACGTGGGATTGGGATGCTTTCATATGGCATCTAACAATGAAGGGGACAGGAGAAACAGTTTGTGGGGGCTGACGCCAATGGCAGTAAAATAAGAGAGATACCATCTGATCCCTTTGGTACCATGGAACTGTGAAGGATTCCCCCTTCATTCCTGCATTCATTCCTACATTCCCCAGAATTCGGGGAGAGTTAAAGCTTACTCGCTACATTACCACTGGGCAGAGACGTTGGTGTGTTTGTAAGTAGCAGGGAGTGAGGCAGTAGACAGAGATTGAAAGTTAGAGAATGACAAGATATTGGGGACAAGCTGCTAGAAAAGACAGGAGGGGAGGAGATTTACACATTGTCCTTGGCACATGAAAGCCACTTCATCATTAGAGAGGCAAAGATAGTGGGGGATACTGTCAGAGGGATGTAAGATGAGGAGGGGAGAGGGAACTCTCATTGAATGGCCAAAATTTTTGTAGGGAAGTATGACATGAGACCCTCAGCAGAGAGCATAGGAGAAGAAAATGTCTTGGAAGGGTTGAGAAGAAACAATTTGGAACAGCTGCAGTAGTAAGCAGAACAGAAAATCAGTTAGGGGAGGATAGTCTTGTTGCAGTAAGGGCCCGATTTAAATTAATCAGAATAAATATTCTGTTGACCAAGACAGCATTGTTTCATAATTTTCCCCGGTTCCATTCAGCAGCATGTGAAAAGATCAAAAGAAGTAGATGGTGAGAGTAATATAAGACTGGGATTTGGTGAGACAGAGTCAGCAAAAGGACAAAGGAACAAGGAATATTATCTTTTTTTGTAGTTTATTTTATTTTTTAATAATTATAACTTTTTATTGACAGAGCCCATGCCTAGGTAATTTTTTTTACAACATTATCCCTTGCACTCACTTCTGTTTCGACTTTTCCCCTCCTTCCCTCCACCCCCTCTCCCAGATGGCAAGCAGTCCTTTACATGTTAGATATGTCACAGTATATCCTAGATACCATATATGGGAACAAGGAATATTAGCAGAAAAGGGTGGTACAAAGTTGAACTGGTTCACCACAGGGATTGGAATTGGGAAGGGAGGACAGTGTAGTCAGAATACAGGGATGGTCCTGTATAATGTTGAAAGATGGAAGTTTTGGAGAGTAAGGAAAAGAAGCAGAATAGGTTTCATGTGAATAAAATATTAAGAAATGAAAAGATAAAGGATTATGATTAAATAAAGATGAAAACATAAAAGTTGGTTTAGGAGAAGCAAATTTTATGATAGAAAAAAAGGAAATGCAAAGTACTTGGGTGACAGCAAGTTCAGGGGCATGACTATTCCTTGTATATTGCAAAGTGAGAGAGTAGGTCATTGGAACTTGAATAGAATAAAGAATTGGGATGTTTAGGATATTTGAGGGAACCTCAACATATTGAAATAGACAGAATGCAGAAGCAGAAATGAGAACTCAATTGTCTTTTGTTAAATGAGATATTAAAGAGATTTGAAAAACATGTAAAATAGTTCATTCTTTCCACTAATTATTTTGTTTTGAAAATTAGTTATTTCTCATAAAAATGTTATTTTATGATGGCTTTATTATTTTAGATGAATATATTTTAAAATATCAATTTGAATTTCTAATATGGTAAATATTGATACAATCTACATAAACAAAAATTCTTTGGAGTCCTCAATAATTTAAGAGCATATAAGCAGTCCTGAGATTAAAATGTTTGAGAAACTTTATTATGAGGGATGACTTTCTAGGAAGAGATTGGGGAAGAATACAGTGGGAAATGTGAGTGGTAGGAAAAATCAATAAAATTTCATTAAAAACAAAAAAGAAAATCAATTTGACAGTGGCATGAAAGATGGATTAGAAAAGATTGACTTGAGTCAGGAGACCAGTGAAGAGAGCATTGCTATAGTCTAGGCAAAAGATGAGGTGGTGCCCTTGTAAGTAAAGAGAAGAGGACAGAAAGGAGAGACTTGGCAACTGATTAGGTATGGGAATTGAGGGTGAACGAAAAGTTGAGAATGATTTGGTGATTGGGAACCTGTCTGAGAGGAAGAATGGTGGTTTGTAGGGACAAAGTAGGAATATTAGGAGAGGGGTAGGATTGAAGATGGATGTGGAATATTCAGATGGTTATATCCATCAAGAAATTGACTGTTTTAGACAGGGCTTAATTATGAAGACATAGTAAAGGTTCTTCCATTTAGCAATTAAGAAACCATTAGTAACTTTAGAAAAAGTAGTGGGTGAATAGAAGCAGATTGTAGTAGGATAAATCAATAATGTAGGATAAGTAGAATAGTAAATGTTAAGTGATTATGTGACAACAAAATTTAAAAATAGCTTTTCCTAGGAGATTCCTCATTTCTTTGATGTGAGGTCCTCAAAGTTTGGAAACTCCTTCTACCAGTTTAGACTGACAACTCATCTGCAATGTAGTCTTTTCCTGGAACAAAAAAGGATCATAGTCACACAGCCAACAACTTTAATATATATTAGGGCAGTATATGAACTTAGCTAATTCTGTCCCTAAGGCCAGTTTTCTAGTCTGAGATAGATACTCTATCATACTGTCTCTAATATTTTATTTAAGGTTTGTTCTTTTTATATACTATCTCATTCAAAACAATCTTTTATTATAGCTATGGCAAATATCTCCATTTTACAAATGAGTATCTTTTGACTCCAAGAACAGCAGGTTTTTTTTCACTCTATTATTCTATTTCGCTATTTTCCATCTCCCCTAATCATTTTTATTCCCATGCCTGTTGTCCTTTGCTTCTTTATTCCTGATTCCATCTCTTACCTTAGAATATTGCTCATGCTTTCAAACATGTGTTAGCTATTATTATCTTGATGAATAAATTTCTGTTCAAATGCTCTGTCCTATTCACCACATTTAAGATAAACTACCAAATTTTGGAACCCATTCTTGTGACAGTTTCCTTCCAAAAGCAAAACTAAACTATTTTAGATGCATAGTTAAATTGATATAATATTTGGTATAATTTCAAATACATAATGAACTTTAAATGTTATATGAATGTACCCAAAGACATTTAAAAAAAATAAAAATACGTACAAAATATTTAAAGAAGCTTTTTTTGTTGTGAAAAAAAAAAAAACCTAGAAACTAAAAGGGTGTCCTTCATTTGGGGAATAGATTATATTATTATAGGATATTATTATGCCATAAGAAATGAGGAAGAAGATAATTCTAGAGAAATCTGAGAGGACTTGTATGAACTTAGCCAGAGTGAAGTAAACAAAACCAGGAGAACAATTTGAACTATAACACATTATTTTTAAAAACCCAACACTTTGAAAGATTTAAGAATACAATGAAATAAATATCAACACAATTAACTATGATTCCAGACATTTGATAATAAAGAATGCTATTCATCATATTATTATTCTATACAACATGATGAACAAACTGATTTTAGAAAATCCTGGAAAGATTTACATAAATTGATGCTAAGTGAAGCAAGTAGAATCAGGAAAATATTATACACAGTAATAGGATTATACAATTATCAGTTATGACAGCCTTGGTTCTTTTCTCAGTGGTTCAGCGACACCAGGCAATCCCATAAACTTTGGATGGAAAACACTATCTGCATCTGAAGAGAGAATTATGGGGACTGAATATAGATCAATACTATTTTCACCTTTTTTTTCCTTTCTTTTTCTCACAGTTTTTCTCTTAATGTGATTCATATGTAAAAAAAACCGAATGTACATGTATAATATAAAAAATTTTTACATGTAAATGGGGAAAATAAAAATATTTTTAGAAGAATGCTATTCATCTCCTTACAAATAAGCAATGGAATAAATATGAAGAAAGAAAAATATATTTTTGAACAGTCAATTTAGAAATTTATATTACATGAGTATTCATATTTGGCACAAAATTTTTGCTTTTCTTCCTTTTTTTCAATAAAGGGGATGTAAAAAGAGAAAATAAATGTTTGTTAATTGAAAAAAATGTTATATGAAATATTTTCCCAATTGCATATAAAGAAACCAACACTTAATTAACACCCTATATGAAGATAAAGTTGAAATGGGTTCATGATTTAAACATAAAGGGTGATACCGTAAGTAAATTAGGAGAATAAAGGATAATCTCTCTCACATTTGTGAAGGAAGGAATTTATGACCAAAGAACATTAGAGAACATTATGAAATGCAAAATGGATGATTTTGATTAAATTAAATTAAAAAGATTTTGTACAAACAAAATCAAGGCATTCAAGATTAGAGAAGCAGAAAATTGGGAAAAATTTTACATTCAAGGTTTCTGATAAAGTCCTTATTTCTAAAATATATAGAAAATTGACTCAAATTTATAAGACTACAAGACATGGGGCAGCTAGGTGACTCAGTGGATAGAGCACCATCCCTGCAGTCAGAAGGACCTGAGTTCAAATCTAGCTTCAGACATTTAATATTTCCTAGCTATATGACCTTGGGCAAGTCACTTAACCCCAATTACCTCAAAAAAAGGTAACTTTCTCCATTTGATAATTTGTCAAAGGATATGAATAATTTTCAGACAAAGAAATTAAAGCCATTTCTAGTCACATGAAAAAATGTTCACTATTGATTAAATACAAGTTAAGACAACGCTGAGATACAACTTTGTATTTCTCAAATTGGCAAAAATGACAGGAAAAGATGATAAATGTTGGAGGGGATGTGGGAAAAGTGGGACACTAATACATTGTTGGTGGTGCTATGAAGATTTGACCGTTATAGAGAGCAATATACTTAAAGCAAAGGGGGGAAAATGATATGCTTCAGTATGCATTCAGATTGTATCAGTTTTTTCTATGTGGATAGTGTTTTTCATCATGAGTTGTTTGAAATTATCTTGGATCATTATATTGTTGAGAATAGCTAAATCATTCACAGTGGATCTTCAAACAATATTATTGTTTCTTGTACAATGTTCTGTTTTTGCTCACTTTTCATCAGTTCACGTAAGCCTTTCCATGTTTGAAAGAACATTTATTAAGCATTTACTCTATGGGTCAAGCACCATTTCAAATGTTATAAATTGAAATATAAATAACCTAACAATCCCTGTCCTTAAGGAACTTACATTCTAATAGAGAAAAATTAATATGCATAGGGGAATGGTGGACAGGGAAGAGAGTTTTGGACAGCAAAGTCAAAGGGATGGCTATTATACATTTTCATGTTTACATTTTAACTCCGCTATCCTATATAATCTTTGCTTTGGATGTTTTGTAGTAGCCTTTGAATAAAAAGATTAAATTTCTGATTTAAAAAACTATTCTGTTAGCCAAAAGAGAAGGCATTTGTGGTATTACAAGACAAAAATATAGACACACACAATTCTCTCATTTCATTAAACTTGCACAGAAACACTACTTTACGTTCTTCCTGATTTTAAGTCCTTGAGGATAAGGAGAGTCTTCCAGGAGAGGCATGGTATGGGGTGTAGTCATACCTCTCATATGCATCAAAGAAAATTATTTTTTAGAATCTGTTCTCATAATTTTCATTGTATATTTATTTGGAAACAGAAGTAATTCAAACAGCATCTTTACTCCATCATTGGCTCCAATCCTCAAATCCTCATACATTATTTATAGCTTTTCTTCATCCCACTTTCTGCAGTCAAAAACAATGGAGAAATACAATACTTCTGTTTCCAAAGGACTAATTTATATTGCAAGGGAGGATCTAATTTCAAGGTTCAGAAAACTGAGAGGGAAAATGTAAATAGGAAGAAATTGTAGTGTGTACAGTTTGAGATAAAGTACAAAAAAAGAAGCAAAAAGATGGTGACTAAAATAAAGTGAAAATCTACAAAATTGTCATTTATTCTTCTGCAAAAAAGCCTTGCTGATATCAAACACTAGGGAAGGGAGAACAACTTGCTCTAATGTGGTCTACCAACATTCCTTAATCTCAATTACCATTAGAAGTTTCATCCATTGTTCTAGTGCTATGTAAGGGATACTTAGGGAGGTGATACCAGATATATTCTTTCATTCCATTTATTAAAGAAAATATGTTGCAGAAGATTGTTGAGGTTTAAATCATTTGGGAATTTATTATTTGCAGAGAGAGAGGTGAGATGTAGTCATCCAGGATTAGGGAAAAATTACATTCTTCAGAAGACACAGAGTTTATCTTTTTACCATACTTCTTTAATAATATTAGGGTGCATGGAGTTTTGGGAGAGAGTTAGCACCTCTGATTTGAAAGCTTGCCGATCCCTTTTCAAAGCTGCTCACCCACTTTTGGTGTTTATCCCCTTGTTACCCAATTCTCACCTGGGTTTCCAGCATGGTTAGCAGCCATACTCAAGTGAAATTATCATGGAAGACAGGCTAAACCAGATTGAGAGTAACTGACAGGCCAAAAACCTGGTGATAAATTAGGGGTTACCCCAAGCATGTGAAAATTTCCCCTGATGGAATGGGAAGATGAGAACAATTTGCTCCACAGCCAAGAAAGAGGCTAAAGCAGCAGCTGCCCACTTAGGGCAGTGGTTCTCAAACTTTTGTTTTCGGTAGCTTTATCCTATTAAAAATTATTGAGGATTTCTCCAAAGCATTTTTGTTTATCTGGGTTATATTTATAGACATTTACCATATTGGAAATAAAAACTATTTTTGAATTTGTAGACCCTCTAAAAGGGTTTGAGATCCCCAGGATTCTCTAGACCATACTTTGAGAACCACTGACTTAGGGCATGGTCAGATATGGAAGTCTCACCAAGGTCATCCACTGCACTCTGGGCCATTTCCAGTTGTCCTGACTTTTGTCTTGCCACCAGACTTTGATGACTCTGAAAGAGATATTGAGGCTGATAACTCTGTGTAAATCTGCCTCACTTAAATTCAACTCACATGTGAGTCAAGATATCATTCTGTGATATCATTGGTCCTCTTCAAAATGAAGAACAAATAACTGTGTTGCATGTACATTTCAATAACTGAAAAGTGACACTGATTTCTCAGATTAAGAAAGGGAAAAAAACAGAAGAAATTGGTTTCCAATTCCTAAGGGCTTTATTTTTCATTAAGAGAAGACTTACTATGCTACAGAAAGCAAAATTCTTAACTGTGTTGAATAGATAACTATTCCCAGTTATATTTTACTCTAGAAAAAAGAAGCTTGTCTTGTTTCCTGTGCCAGGGTCTTAGGACTGACCATCTTTAGGAACACATAAAC
Organism: Antechinus flavipes; assembly: GCF_016432865.1. Classification (NCBI taxonomy): domain Eukaryota; kingdom Metazoa; phylum Chordata; class Mammalia; order Dasyuromorphia; family Dasyuridae; genus Antechinus; species Antechinus flavipes. The sequence continues at coordinate 507,473,179 of NC_067400.1, read as the reverse complement.
ATACAAAGCCTTCGCTGGGTTGAGGTGCTGAATAATTCAACATGTAATCTGTCTTTCCTATGGTGCTAGGTCTGTACTGAGGAGGAATCAGCTCAGGCTGATGTCCAGGAAAACAGTGAGGTTCTTGTTTAAACCCTGCAAAGAAAGATAGGAAATTAGAAAATTGATATCACTTAACAGGGATTATCCCAAAATAATACTAGCTAATATTTTTTAAATGATTAAATCCTTTACAAATATTATTTTTCTTGATCTCAATAACTACAAGCTATGTAAAATATTATATTATCTCTATTTTGTAAAAGAGAACATTCATACTCAGAAAGTGATTTGTATCATGGTCAACTGTCAAAATTAAGATTCAAACCCAGGTCTCTCCCACACTAAATTCTGCATATTTTCCACTATATTATACTGAAATTAGGCCTGTTCACATTAGGCAAAGTGGGAAACTGGTTATTCCAATAAAAAGAAACAATCTGGAGGGATAGTATAGTGTTCCCACAGTAAAAGGGGAAAAAGTCTATACTATAGCCTGGAAGAATCCTGTGGAGGTAGAGAAATAGACAATTTGGGAGGGAAAACATCCTAAAAGCACTCATTTGAAGTAGGTTTAATTTTAAATAAATGATTATTTATCCCAATCCTGTTCTCTAAAGCACCTACTTCGAGGAGGAGGTAGCTTCTTTTTGTAGCTGGTACCATATGTTGTTTCAAAATAGTGACCAAACTAGGAAGAAAAATAGAAGAATTTCAGTAAAAATTATGCAGTCAAGTTTCAAAGTATGGAAGTCTTCATGGCATTAGTAGTAATAGAGCTTGCCTGGGTTTATACGTTCTGGAGCTTTCCAGCAAAGCTTTCCATAAGGGAAGTCCAAGTCTATGTATTCAGTATAGATTATAGGGGAATCTACCCTCATCTAGGAGACACTAGTGTTCTGAGAATGAAAAAACAATACTGAGACAGAATTAGTAGATAAAATCAAAGTCCTCTGCAGTTTGATGAGGAATTGCATGGCATCTTTTATGTCATTTGTTAAAAGCAAAGGTAATGTTCAATTTGATTGGGAAGTGTTAGGATTATATATCTGTCTCCTAAAACTATCATATAGTTTTCAGTGCTAAATAAATAAGCCAAAGGAAGAAAAGGAAGAAGGATTACCTGGGAAGGCATAGGTTGTGGTTGTACAATCTTTTGAAGGTCATATCTCTCTTGGTTCCAGTTGCCCATTAAGGTACGGTTAGAGTAATCATTTTCATTGGTTGTACATCTCCATCCATACTGGAAAAACTTGGACATATCATTCCAGTCTGTCCATACTTCACCATGGCCATCTGCATGCATTAGGCAGCCACATTGTGGATTTGTGAGAAAGCAGGAAAAGGATATTTTCTGGAGAAGGGCAGGAAAAGGAAACCATTGCACAAACCAAGTAACAGAATTCCATTTCTTCTCACTCTCTGTTCCACACATTAAGATATGACAAATGCCTTGGAAACATATTAAGTCCAATAAGGTCCAGGTTTCTGACAGTTTGCTGCAAGTTTATCAGGCAGTTACATTTTTACTCCTGACATATAGTAATAGCTACTTCTCTACTTGCCTTCACAGTCCAGCAAAAAGCTAATGTCAATTAACTGAGGTAATTGTATTGGAGAGGGCTCTAGGAATCTTAAATATCCAGAAATCCAATATAGAGTATCAATTAATCTGCAATTAACTTAGAATTCAGGAATATAAGGAGCAAGGGATCTTAGTTTGTAGTATATTTGCTTTCTGTGAAATGAAAAATGAAGTCTTAGAATTTCAGAATTAGAAGTGATTCCAGAGGTTATTTAGTCCAAACTGAATCTGAAAAAAATCCATCTGCATCCAGGCTTTGCTTAAAGCTCTCAAATGAAGGGAACTCATTACCTTACAAATCACTTCTTTCTACTTTTGGCTAACTCTTAAAAGAATTTTTTTTATTACATAAAGTCTACATTTACATCTTCTCATTGTTCCTAGCTTTCCTCCTCCCTCTTAACCTCAAACCAAATGCATTTCCCCAGATATATTTCCTCTTTCACAACAACCCTTTCAATAATTGAAGACAAATATGTTCTTCCCAAGTCTGATCATCCCAGTTCAGTTCAGACCCGTTTCAGATACAAGAAAATACCTGTTCTGGGTTATGGATAAATGATTTGCATAGTTTTGGCTCCACTGAAATGCTTTCACAGCAAATGAATTCTTGATATTTCTTTTCCATGTTCCTCCTGGAGTTGACAGGTTACATACATAGATTTTGGAATTTCAATCCACAAGAAATGAGGATTTTCACTCTCCTTGTCCTGATAGAAATCTCTGTGGCCAACAGGAAGAGGTCACGGCCAAAAGCTGAGGCAGAGCCAACGGAATCGAGCATATATTGAGTAGTGAGACCAAACAAACAGGTCATTGGCCCCTCTTTGTGAAGTTTGCTCTGCTGAGATCACCAGGCAGCTGGATAACTGAGTTCAAAGGGACCTGGACCTCAAACCCTAACTAACTTTCTATCTTCTTAGTCTTGTAGTGGTAGAGTAGTGGTAAGTGGTACTGTAGCTCCTTCCGTAGATCAGAGAATCACACAATTTAGGGCAGGGTCATGTAATCCCATTCAACTGAATAATGTTTATTATGTGCCTACCATGTGTGTGAAAATTACTATTCCAAAGAGCTGAAACTACAAAAGCCATAAAACAACAACAACAACAAAAAGCCCCTGCCCTCAAAGCTTAGGAGGAACCGGTGCACAAAGAAGCAAGTTGTAGGGATTGATGAGGTTAGAGCGAATAATTTCCCAAGGGAGGAAGCACTACCGGCTGGGTTGGATTCCAGTCCCCACATCTTATAGAGGCCCACATGCTTAATGACTTGCTCAAGGTTCACCCAGCCAGTAAGTGACAAGGGCAAGGGACAAGGCTCAGGCTGCGGGAGCCATTCGTGGTTCGCAGCACAAAGGGAGCTGGATCTGGACTCAGAAGACCTGGGTGAGACGGAGCTCCGCCGCTAAGTAGCGGTGTGACCCTCGCACACCACTCGGCTTCTCAGGGTCTTTTCCAAATGCACAATCTAACATGCGCCCCAGGATTAAGGGTAGAGGAGGGAAAGTTGGTGAAGGGGCTGCTTGTACAGGATTCGTCACCAGCTTCTGCTTTAGAGATTGCTTGTGACGTCACAGAAGTGCTGACGAATCAGCTTGCGCTTGGTTAGTGCTGGGGGAAGGAGAGGTTTTACCTTACGGGGAAAATTCCTCAAATTTGCAGTCATGGTTATCACCACCACCACTACTTCAGAGGACCAACAACAGGTTGTCAAGGCAACCTGGAGCTATGGCTCGTCATCATTCAGCGACCGGGGAGGACAGCGGAAGGAAGGGGAAGTGACAGTGCTGAGTGAGTGGCGACAAGCTGAGGCACCATGGTCGCTCGCCGCCTCCTATTGGTTGGAGAGGGAAATTTCTCCTTCGCCGCCGCCTTGAGCGAGAATCAAGGGCCCGGCACAAGTCTCATAGCCACTTGTCCCCAGGAACTCACGGACTTGGCGGGGGACTCGGTGTTTCAGGAGAACCTACAACGCCTGCGCGACCGAGGTAGCGGAGCCCCTCCCCTCACCGAAGCCCCTCCCCCATCAAGTAATGAGGCCCCACTCCTCCCTGAAGCCTCACCCCCACTTCCATGTGATTCTTCTCTTCCGCCCATCCTTTACCTAGGCGCGAAGCTCCTTTTTTTCCCCTCCCCCCTTTTTTTTCCAAGTAGAGCTGAAGAGTGATTGCTCTGGTTGTTCCCATTTCCCCGAGAATTTCCTCGGTTCTTATCCGACTGCTGATTTCCCCGGCTTTCATTAAATCCCAACTCAAAAAACCCACCTCTGCTGGAAGCTTTCCCCAATTCCTCTGAATACCAATGCTTTCTTTTGATCATTTCCTATTTATCCTGCATATAGCTTGCTTTTGTATATATTTATTTATTCATTGTCTTCCCCAATAGATTGTAAGCTTCTTGAGGGCACTTTAACCGTGTTTTGCCTCGTTTTGTATTCCCAGCTCTTAGCACAATGTCTGACAGATAGCATAAATAAATAATAATATATAATAATGATAAACGTGCCTGACACAGTATAACTAAATAATATAATATATACTATATATTATATAATATGTTATACATTATATATAATATATTGTGTGTAATATATAATACATAATAAACAAGTGTTTGACAGCATAAATAAAAATGGAATAATAAAATATAATAATTAAATATTTGAATGACAGGATAAATAATAATAAACATAAGTGACATATAGCATAAATAAATAATAAAATTATATGTAATAATAGACATAATAAGGGTCTGACACACAAAAAATTATATATATGACAATAAGCATAAGCGTTTATTGAATTGAAAAGCTTGTGATCCTGTGCTCCCATCTTTTTCCGCTCTTCACACCATTCCTCTTCCCCCAGGTGCTGAGGTGCGCTTTGGGGTGGACTGTACCCAGTTGGCAGAAGTCTTTGCAGAGGATGGCTGGAAGTTTGATCGCATTTATTTCAACTTCCCGCACTGTGGGCGCAAAGCTGGGGTGGCCAAGAACAGGGAGCTACTTGCCAGGTTTTTCCAGAGGTGAGGTGGGGCTCAGCCCTTTACCAGGTATGGTGTCCTACTCGAAAAGTCTGACACATGGTCCTAGCCCTAGAGGAATAGCTGAAACTTAAAAGAATGAAAGGGCAAAAGAATATGTATATATAACACATAAGCTACCCTTTCCTGTCCCTCCCCCCCCAAAAAAAACTGGCTTGTGCATGATCATTTGTATTGTATTTTCTGTGTATGTTTTTGTATGTATAGATGCACATATGATATATGTGTATATATACACTCATGTGCGTATATTTATTTTTCTTTTCAAAGTGATCACAGGATGGTATGTAGAAGGTTACAAAATTTGTGGCACAGGCAATTACATTACTATGGGTAACCAGGCACGGGACAGAAAAGTATGAGAAAGACTGTCCAGGTAAAGTGACCCGTAGGAGGTCAGAATTAAGTTGAGCCCTGGAGTATAGATTTAGAGCTTAGGGATCACCTAGTCAAACCTTTTCATTTTACAGGCAAGGACACAAGAAGCAGACAAGTTAAGTGACTAGCTCTGAATCATATAGTTATTGTCAGAAAGATATTTCCTTGAAAGAAGCATTAAATTTGATATGTGGAATCAATATTTCAGGTGGGGAGGAATTCCAGAGCAACATCATGTTCAAGGGACTTGACTTTCATAATCTGCTCAGGAGATTAGTTGTATAATATACCATTTAAGGGACAGTTCTGTATTTTAATTGTTAGGGAAGATGAAAAAAAATATTTGTTTTAAATGATTAGGAAAATCACATTTTACAGAAATTTTGCAAACACCAGTTCTAATGTGAACATAATGCTTTTGGTCAAAAAATACCACATGGGTACTTTTAAGCAGATTTTGATTTTATTCTCATTTACTTGTAGCCAGATTTTAAAAATTAGATTCTTAAAAGTTTGATGCTTAAAAAATAGTTTAAGAATCTCAATATGTTTGTGGCATCCATGGTTATTTCTAACTGCTATTGAAAAATAAATCTTCTTTTCCCCTGTAGCTGTGCTGATGTCCTTGCAGAAAGAGGGGAGGTTCATGTGGCATTATGCAGAGGACAAGGAGGAACTCCTGTTGATTATCCCAGGAGAGAATGGCATAATAGTTGGCAAGTAGTAGCTATGGCAGCTAGAGGAGGACTCATCTTGAGCAATGTTCATCCTTTCATTTCTGGGACTGTGCCAGGGTACAAGTGCACTGGGTACAGGTAACACACAATAGTAAAATTCAAGTTTTTTTTTTTTTTTTTTTCTCTCCTGTTAAAAACTGAGCTATAGGATTTTCTCTGATATTTTGATTCAGTCCCTTAGGAATGTTTATTCCCTTTTACCCATTATTCAATTCATACATAGGATCTTGTGTTTTTCCAGGAGTCAGAACAAGTCCTTCCATGTTGAAGGTGCTTTGAATCATGTCTTTACCCGGAGTTTACCTTTTGAAGAATCCCAGCCCATGATCTGCAGAGTTAGATTGGATGACCATTGGCTTTTCTTCACTGTACCAGAAGCATTAGTAGGGAAGATAAACAGGTAATCTCTTATTTTTTAGAAATACCATCCATCTCAGAATGTGTATTAATTAACTTGATGGAAGCCCTTTATCATCCTACAAATGCTAAATGATTAATGATGATAATCATCTCTCTAAAACTGTCAGTCTGTCATTCCTCAAATTCCCAGTAATTACAATTGCTACATTTTTTAATTTTTCATATATAAGGTAATAGTTGGGGTTCTGAATCAGTACATTAAGATAAGGATAGGAACTAGACCTGTGATTTCACAGATTAAAGAGAACTCCCAGGTAAGGAATCTCCCTCTTCCAGTGCTGCTTAGCATCTTCTCTCTAACATACAGTCTTAGAGAATTGCCTAGTGCATTGAAAGGTTAAGTGATTTGCTCAAGACTACACAGACATTATGTATCAAAGAGAACTTTTGAGCCCCAGACTTCCTACCTTTTAGGCTGTTTCTCTAATCATTACATTATGCTGTCCTCAAAATAGAGTTTTTTTAAAATTTCTTAAGCGTACTGTTAACTTCTCTTGCTATTTGTTTTTAATTCCACCTAAAGAACAGTTGTTTTTGTTTTTGTTTTTAAGTTAGAAGAATGATTTCTCTTTTGTATCAAACAGAGGTTTCCTTGAAACAAATTCAAATCATCCTGTCAGGACCATAAATGAAAAGCTGATTGCTGAGCTCAGTAAAACTTTTTTACTTTGGAGACTGAAATGCCCCACTCCTTTGCTTCCAGAGAAAGGCTGTGATAATCTCATTGCCTGGAGCTTTGATTCTCCATCAGCTCCTTTTTGGATCATTCCCCAAAAAGAGAAAATTCCACATTCTGAGTTGTTGGCTGATGAAACAACATGTGACATGAAGGAATTTCTGGTGTCATTTTCAAGGCTTCATCTTCAGAAAGACCCTGAGTGGAAAGGGGAACAAGAGACCCAAAAGAAAATTCAAAGCCCAACAAAGTTCCATCTCAGATCTTCCCTCCTAGTTTATGCACAGGATATTATCCAAAGACCATCCTTTCTCCCAGGATCTCTGCACATCCTCAGTGGTCCTGTTTTTAGGAAATGCTTTATTTCACCTTTCATGCTGCCAGCATTTCATGAGACTTTATTTATTCATGGATTTAATAAAGAAATGAGTGATTCCTGTCTTCAGTTATTCTTGGAACACCTGAAATGCACTCTACATGGTCTTCTCACACAGAGGTTGCCAGATGGCCCTGAATTGAGCAACTCTCTGATATTTAAACCTCAGGAAAATAAAAAAGATTATTTGATCTGTGTGAAGCCTCACAATTTTGGTCCAGATGAAATTGTGGATCTGGTTATTGGGTCTATCATAACATCTGCTACAAGCCAGGTGTACCAAGACTTGGATTTTGTATTTGCATCTTTGAACTTAGATCTTTTAGTCATGCTGGTATGGGGGATCTCTGACTGGAGAATTTTATGGACCTTCGATGAACGTTTTCTAGATCATTTTGTTCCAGGGAAAATAGAACCCTTTAAGATTTTTTCCCTCTATCCTCCATCTTATGTACATGATATTAGTTTTTGGCTAGATGAGGAGAGGGGATTTGATGAAGTAGAGTTTCACACTGTGGCTCGAGCTGTATCTCAAGATATGATCACATCTATACAGCTCCTTAATCATTTCCAGCACCCACAAACTGGACGGGTCAGCCTTTGCTATAGACTGACCTATCAGACTTGTGACAGAGCTCTAAGTCATCAGCAGGCAACAGTGATTCAAAATCGATTTAGGAATGAGATACAGCGATGTTTACATGTGACATTGAGGTAGCTTTGTGGAATTAAGTGATTTTCAAGTGTTGGCATGAATGAAAAGAACAATATGTGTTTTTTCCACACCAAAGACTTTCTCAGTTTCTGACTAATAATTATTTTACTGAGCCACTCACATTTCAGCCTTCTGTGTTCTAATTTCTGTCTCTTTCATTTGATTGAAAATGCTGTCTCCAAGATTCTCACAAACTCATAGCTCCCTTTTCAGTCATCATCATTATTCTTCACTTTTCTTTAGCTTTTTATACTGCTGACTTCTCCCTTTTTCGAAGCACTCTGTCTGTTTTTCTGATATTGCTTTCTCCTGATTCCACCTATTTTACTAATTTTTTTTCAGTCTTTTTTGTTGCAGCAAAACCATGTTCTGTTCATTTTGTATATGCCCCAGTCCTATTTCTGGGCACTCTTTTTTTTCTCTTTGTATATATTGTCTTAATGACTGAACCAGCCCTTATGTTTTAAGTTATCATCTTTTTGTCAATTACTCTTAAATTTATATATACCATCTCTTTTCCTTGGCCTGCTTCCTTGAAATATTTTCATTTCCCTATTCCATAGTATCTTGAATTCAAAAATTCCAAATCAGAAATCATTTCCCCCCAAAAAAAGCTCATTCTTTTTTCAAAATCCCTATCCTTTCTTTCTACTTCCATTATGCTTTATTTTTCATCTCAACAAGTCAGCACTATTTAAAAATATATTTTCATTGATAATTTTTTTTAATAACACCATAATTTTCCCAGTATCCCACTACACATCTCAGAGTCATCCTGAATAACAAATGTTTTATAAAGAAAAAAAGGAAGAAAAAAAATCAAGATTAATCAATACATTCAAAAAGTTTGAAAATATATGCAATTTACCACAACCCTATGAGAGGAATAGAGTGAGAGTGTCTTCTTATTTGTCAATTTTGGGGTCATGTTTATTCTTTGTAATTTTGCGGCTTTCTCTTCTGATTGCTTTCTGATTGTGCTTTACATTTACATTGTTCTTGTTATGCTGCTATGGACTACTCTAACCTGGTAGCTCCCCTTTGAGCTACTCTTAATGCCCCTCCGTTGAAGGCACAGCTAGGCCATACTTACCCATATTCGGGCACCAACCCGGATCCCATAGAGACAGATCACCAGGAGGTAGGGGTGAAGCGAAAGAGAACTTAATTCTTAGATAGCACATATTTATATCCCACTGAGGATCGGGAGAAAGGGGAAGTCCTCTAGGAATCTGGCATAATGGGATTGGCCTGAGAAGAGGGAGGGAGGTGTGCTAGGCTTTGAGAGCACTAAGAAAGGAGATATGTGGTACCTGGGATCAGACACAGTCTCTTGGGCTAAGCCCACCTCCACATAGGACTGGCCTGTGCCTCAGTACCTCTCATTCCTCAGATGCCTTGAACTCCCACATGCCTTGAACTGCATTCCTTGCTTCTAGAGGCTTTTTAATCCTTACAGTTGTAATCAATGCTATTTTGTTTTCTTGGTTCTGCTTGTTTCATACGGCATCAAATTGTGTCTGTATTTCTTTGTATTCATCTTATTTGTCTTTTCTTCCTGTAGTTATATTCCTTTACATTATGTATTTCTTTAGCCACTTCCCATTTGATGGATATGTATTTTATTTCCAATTCTTTGCTACTACAGAAAGTGCTGTTATAAATATTTTCTTGTATATGGGGACTTCTTTTTTTTTTTTTTAAATAATAGCTTTATTTTCAAAATACAGGCAAAGATAGTTTTCAACATTCAACCTTGCAAAACCTTGTGTTCCAAACTTTTCTTCCTCCTTTGCCCTCACCCTCTCCCCTAGACAGCAAGTAATCCAATATAGGTTAGAGACATGTGTGATTCTTCTAAACTTTATATTTCCACATCATGCTGTATAAGAAAAATCAGATCAAAAAGGAAAAAAAAATAGAAAAAAGCAAGAAAACAACAATTAAAAAGATGAAAATACTATGTTATGATGCACATTCAGACCCCATAATCGCTTTCTGGACGCAGATGACTCCATTACAAATCTTGGAATTGGCCTGAATTATCTCATTGTTGAAAAAGCCAAATCCATCACAGTTGATAATCACATAATAATCTTGTTTCTGTGTACAATGTTCTCTTGGGTCTACTCACTTCATTTAGCATATAAGTCTTTCCAGGCCTCTCTGAAATCATCCTGCTGATGGTTTCTTACAGAACAATAATATTCCATAATATTCATATACCCTAACTTATTCAGCCATTCCCAAACTGACAGATATCCACTCAATTTCCAGTTCCTTGCCACCACAAAAAGGGCTGCTGCAAACAATTTTGCACATTTGGATTAAAGTTTTATACACCTTTGGGCATAGTCTCAAATTGTTCTCCAGAATGGTTGGATCTGTTCACAACTCCACCAATAATGTATTAGTGTCTCACTTTTCCCTATCCCCTCCAACATTTATCATTATCTTTTCCTGTCATCTTAGCCAATCTAAGAGGTGTAAAGGGGTACCTCAGAGTTATCTTAATTTACATTTCCCATAGTGATTTAGAGCATTTTTTCATATGACTAGAAATGTCTGAAATTATCTGAAAATTGTCTATTCATATCCTTTATCAATTGGAAAATGGTTTGTATTCTTATAAATTTGAGTCAATTCTCTATATATTTTAGAAATAAGTCTTTTAACAGAAAACTTGGATGTAAAATTTTTCGCCTTTTTTCTGCTTCCCTTCTGATCTTGGTTGTATTCATTTTGTCTGTACAAAATCTTTTTAATTTAGTATAATAAAAATTATCCATTTTGCATTTCATGATGTTCTCTAATTGTTGTTTGGCCATAAATTCCTTCCTTTTCTCCATAGATTTGAGACACAGACTCTCCCTTGGTCTAATTTGCTTATAGTATCACCCTTCATGTCTAAATCATTAATCTAGTTCAACTTTATAGGGTGTTAGGTGTTAGTCAATGTCTAGTTTCTGCCATACTCTTTGGGGATTTTCTTCTTATTAGTGACCTTCATGGGGTCCCCACAGTGGAATCTCCAGGTTAAAAAATATGAACATTTAGTCATGTTATTTGCATAATTCTAAATTGCTTTCTAAAATGGTTGTTCTGATCTCACCAACAATGGACCTAAGTAGTGTGCCTATAATCGTGCAACTAGTCCAACATTAACTATTCCCACTTTTTGTCATCTTTGTCAATTCACTGGAGTGTGACAAAAATCCATGCTTTTTTGTTAAGGATATTGCCATTCTTCCAATTTTACAACTTTTCCAAGTTTACACCTTTTGAATTTTCTAATTCTTCAGTCTTTCTCATCCACAAGTTAAGTCAACAAGTATTTATTAAATGTGTAGAGGATACCAGACACTGTATTAAGGATTAGGGATATAAGAATGGCAGTCAATTGATGTATTTATTCTACAAAATCTATAGCAACTGTATCCTTCTCTACACTCACATAAACCATTAGTAGGTTCAGAATAGAAAAGAAGTAGATGACATCCTGGTTTATTATACCTTTTACCTGCAAATAACAGCCAACTTTTTTTTTTTCCTGAGGCAATTGCAATTAAGGGACACACAGCTAAGAAAGTATTATGTGTCTGAGATCACATTTGAACTCAGGTCCTCCTGACTTCAGGACTGGTGCTCTATCTACTGTGCCACCTAGCTGCCTCTAACAGCCAACTTCTTTACTGATCTCCCTGTTCTTTAGTCTATTTCTGTTCCAATCTATCAGCTGTGTAACACCCAAATTGATGTTTTTAAAGCATGAATTTGATTGTCGTCTTCTTGCTCAAGAAACTCCAGGAGCTCCTTATTACATTCAGAATAAAATATATAAACTGCTTTGGCTTTTAAAGCTTTTCACCATCTGATCCCATCTATCTTTTTAGATAAAATGGTTGCTTACTCTTATCTCTATGAAATCTTTCCTTTCCCATTGCCATATTTTGCATTCCTAGAATCGTTACCTTTGCCTTGGAGAATTCCTAGCTTTCTTCAAAGTATAGCTTAGGTTCCACCTTCTCCAGGAGGATTTTGCTGATAATCTTAATTATATCCTCTTTTTGCCTCTTACTTTATCTCCATACCTGAAAACTATTTACTCCTTATATAGGTTTTTGGAATGTGTACATGTACATGTACATATATATTTTTTTATTAAAGCTTTTTATTTACAAAGCATATGCATGGGTAATTTTTCCAACATCGATCCTTGCGTAACCTTTTGTTGCAAATTTTCCCCTCCTCCCCATCTACTCCCCTAGCTGGCAGGTAGTCTAATACATGTTAAATATGTTGAAAATACAGCACATGTATATTTTTTGTAGAATATAACCTCTTTTAGCTTAAGGATTATTTTTTAGTCATTGTATCCAAAGTAACTATCATAGGGCTAGGAATATGGTATTCAATAAGTACTTGTTAAGTTGAATTGAGTTTAGCTTGGAGGCATTTATCATTCTCTTAGACCTATTATAATTAGTAGTAATAAAAAAACCTAATTATATCAGGGGTTATTAAAGCATTGTTTTCTTTCTTATATACAGCTCAGTGATTAAGACCCTAATATTGAATTTTGAAGCATATATGGCTGATGTCCTGGACTAGCACATATTATAATTTATTTTATTTTGTGTTTTAGTTTGAAATATACTGAAATATTTAACTTTGGAAAAATAAACTTAGGAAATAATACTAAAGAATATGGCATATTGAAATAAGAAACAAGTATTTTTTAAAAATAAATCAAATAAACTGAAAATCTCTATAGTTTATTAGGTAAAACATATCTTTTGGTTTCTTTATTCTCATTCCCTATCTCTCTTTTTAAATTTTTTTTTTTTTTTTTTTTGCTAAGGCAATTGGGGTTAAGTGACTTGCCCAGGGTCACACAGTCAGGCAGTGTTAAGTGTCCTGATTTAGGACTGGTGTGCATTCCCTATCTCTTTGATATTAATAACTGTATTAGGTTAGAGTAATACTACTTTTTTCGGATCTTTGTGATATATTGGCTTCACACTAAGGCATTGATTGCTTGCTGGTGGTCTGGGATATCAACAGCAAATCTGCCTCATAAAGTTTACCACCAAAATAAAGGGGATAACTTGTGTCAAACAGGCCTGCCCCCAAACGACCCCGAATTAAGAATCAAGAAAGTAACTGGAAAGTGTAGGCTCCTAAGAAGCAGGGACTGTGTCCTAGGCTCTGCAAGTGGAGTCTATGTATCATTTGGTGTTGCAAATTGAAGTGCCTTAAGGAAATCTGGGGATGGAAAACTATTTAGAAGGATTATGTTGGGCAGCGAAGAAATAGAAAGGATGAAAAGGCAAGAATGTTTGAGGGACAGATCAGATATTATGGAAGTGGTATGAGTCTGAGGGTCATATCTTTTCCTCCACGAAAAAACTATCCTCAAATGACAGAACTCGAGCGCTTCTGTTCGTATGAAGTATTTCGTACCTCGGTGGCCACCGTTCGCCCAAACGACCCATGGCGTCAAAAGCGAGGACTTTATTGGGTCCAGCCTCTTCCTTTGCCCATACTTGCTATGGCGGCTAGGGGGGCCAGGCAGCGGCTCAAGGGAAGCGGCGGCGGCGGCGGCGGTGGAGACCCGACCAAGCTGCGGGAGGAGCCCCCGGGCCGAGAAGCAACCACTGCTTCAGAGCAGCGGGCTGAGTACGGGCAAGAACTCGCGTGGACGCGTTCGGGGGGGCTCTTCTCTTCCCCGGCCCGCGGTCGGCCCCGTTTTCCCAGTCCCTTTTCCAAGGCATCCCCTTCGTTCCTAGATCCGCCCCCCTGTCCGAAGTGCTCCTCTCCTTCCTCTATTCCTCCTCCCTCTCCCCCAGGGTCAAGGACATTACCCCTTGACTGTCTCCGGCTCTACCAGGAAGGAGGGGAGGAGGCGTCTAAAACCCGAGGGGTGGGACAGGAGAGCGAGCCCGACCCGGCGCGAGCCCGACTCACCTGGACTCGGGAGATAGCCCAGATCGTTCGCCCCTCCTTTTGCAGACCATGACTTCCCCAAGACTACCCAGATGGTCTATGGCGGAGCTTTCAAATGGCTCCAGGGCAATCCCAGGGTGTTCTCATGCATCTCGAGAGGGAGGGGGGTGTCTGATGCTCCAGCTGCCTCGAGCCCAAGATATGAGCAGTTTATCATTCATTGAAAGAGATGTCAGGGCACGGAGTCCGAGGCTTGGAGACATGTGTGCTTTACTTGGGGAGCACGTTTTCCAGCTCTGCAAGGGCCCTGCATTTATTAGGATGATTAAGTCTATCGCCACGAGGGCAGATTGGTTCCTGGAGCAATGGATTTGAGGGGGGAAATGGTTAGTTGGATTTTGGGATTGATTGGCCTTGACATTGTTTTGTGAGGTTCAAGGCCTTGACAGGATTCCATAGTATAGAAGAGATAGTAGACTTTCAATCCAAGTTTTTTTGAGGTGGTCTACTTCCTATCTTCAGCATCTGGCTTCTCTGTCAGAGAACTTTTCTATGGGTGCCTTACTTCAAGAAATGTCAGTGTCAGCTATTTTCTCCTTCCATGGTGTCATCATTGATTTTTCCTTCCCACTTACCATATATCCAGTCTATTACAAAGTCTTGTCTTTTACCTTCACATGACTTGGGATGCCTTCTTTCCACTTTTGCAGTCACAGCCTTAGTTTCTCACCTGGACTACCTCCATTCTTCACTCTGATCCTTTGAGTTCATATCTTGACTTTAGGCCTCACCTTAGAGTTCTCTAAATTTATTGTTCTAAATTCACTTAGATTTATTGGTTTACTTCTCCTGAATGTCAGAAGAAAATGTAGCAGAATGGACATCAGATGTCAGAAGAAGGGTTCTAGCCCAGATTGAAGTTGTATAAGCTGGAGCAAATCATCTCTCTGGGCTCTGATGTCATCATTTGTAAAATGAGAGAGTTGGACTAGAGGGATAGTGTCAAACTCAAATAGAAACAGGAGGCTAACCTATAGATAGGGATTCCCACAAGCAAATGATGACTTAGAAAACCACATAGTAACATTGTTTGAAAGAAAATTGATATTTTATTGTATTTTTATTGATTTTGTTAGATATTTCTTAATTATAGTTTAATCTGATTTTTGGTGCACTTGAGAGTGTTGAGCACTCTGTATTTCCTCTGGACTACATAATCCTTGAGGTTTCCATAGTTAAAATTCTATTTCTACTCCCTCTACCCTAGTTAAAAATGAACTAACCCTGTGCATGATGTACCTTTTCCTGTCTCTCTAACTTTATGCTGCACCCATACCTGGAATATTTTTCTTCTAAAATTCTGCTTCTACTTTTAAGTATTGGTTCACATGGTCTTCTCTTTGATGCTTTCACTGATGACCCCAGATAATGGTGCTTTTTTTCCTTCTTCTGAATTCTTAGAATACTATACTTTTGTCATTTCACTTCCTTGTTACTCATATGCCTTGTATTGTTGTTACTCATATGCATGTCTTATCTGTTCTGTTAGATTATATGATTCTTTTTTTTTTTTTTTAGATTGATAAAAGAGGTTTATTATTGGGTAAGCAAAGTTAAAGTATAGGCGAAGATAGAGATAAAGAGGGCACTGGACAGAGGGTCCAGTGAACAGAGGGTCCTCACATAGTAGCCATGTTTGGAATCTCTGCCAGATTATATGATTCTTAAAGGAATGGATTTTTTTTTCAGGCATCTTTGTATTTTTTTGTAGCACACTGCATACAATAGATGTTTTTAAAATATCAAATGGATGAGTAAAATTGGTTTTAGAAAACATGTGTGCATGTGCACACACATACACACACAATAAAGAAATAACTTAAAAGAGAAAAAAAGACAAGAAAAATTGAGGTTACTATGTATTAAGGCAATATTGGTAGCTACAATAAGTGATAGGTAGTCCAACCCCAAAATAACATTTTCTGAGCACTATTTTAATTAAGAAAACATTTAGTTTTATCTCTCAGGTACAGCTTCTATCTTTTGTGGTCTCCTAATCTTTGCTCAAACACTTCTAGTGATGAAGAGCTCGCTACCCTAAATGAATTACATTTTTTTTTTAAAGCTTTTTGTTTTTTTTTGCTGAGGCAATTGGGATTAAGTGAGGTTGAATTTGAACTCAGGTCCTCCTGACTTCAGGGCCAGCTCTCTATCTACTTAATTAAAGCTTTTTAATTTTAAAATATATACATGGATGATTTTCAACATTCACCCTTACAAAATCTTGTGTTCTAAAATTCCCCCCACCCTTCTCCCGACCCCCTCTCCTAGACAGCAAGTAATCCAATATATGTTAAACATGTACAATTCTTCTATACATATTTCCACAAATATCATGCAGCTCAAGAAAAATCAAATCAAAAAGAAAAAAATGAGAAAGAAAACAAAATGCAAGCAAACAACAACAAAAAGAACGAAATACTATGATGTGATCCACACTCAGTTCCCACAGTCCTCTCTTTGGGTACAGATGGGTCTCTTCATCATAAGACCATTAGAACTGGCTTGAATCATCTCAATATTGAAGAGAGCCACGTCCATCAGAATTGATCATCATATAATCTTGTTGTTGCTGTGTATAATGATCTCCTGGTTCTGCTTATTTCACTTAGCATCAGTTCATATAAGTCTCTCCAGGCCTCACTGAAATCAATGGATTACATTTTTGAAAGTTCTTAATGGTTAGAAAGTGCTTTTTAATTTTGAACCAAAATCTTCCATCCTATAACTTCTGAATATTGTTCTTAATTGTGTCCACTGGTCCTACATAAAAGTGATAGCCCTTCAGATTTTTGAAGATAGCTATCATGTCCTTTTTGTTCTAGTTATGATTTAGGCCAGAAGGCCCCAATTACTTTAATTTTTCTTCATATGCTATGATTTCTGGTTCTATGACCAACTTGGTCACCCTCTTCTAAATGTGTTCTAGTTCATTAGTGTTCCTTTTAACATTTAGTACTCAGAGTTAAATATAATATATTCTTGATGTGTGGACAATTTGCTTTTCCACATAGGAACATACTTTAAAACTGGAAAGACTTTTGAGGCTATTGAGTCTTTTATGTAGTCTAGAATTTAATTACTTTTGTTGGATGCAATCCTGCTTTTTGCTGTATATTGCATAGGAGTGGGTGGAAAATTTTTTGTAAGCCTTAAAGAGCAATTTAAATGTATGTTGTTATTTCCAAGCCAGGTCTTTCCTTTTCTATACTTGTATGCTGAATTTTTTTGAACTCAAATTTCTAAGAAACAATTTCCTTTTCAAATCATTAATTCATTGACTAATTATTGACTGAGGTGTTTTGGAATTGCAGCTGTTGGGTTTGTCTCTAAATTAAATATTGAAACCATGAAGTGAAAGAATTGAGGTCCTAATTTTGGTTTCACAGATTCTACTTAGAAAGGACAAAAAAGTTTTGAAGTTTCTTCATTTTCCTTAACATTTTTATTTAAAGTTTTGAGTTCCAAATTCTTTCCTTCTCTCACTTTCTCCTTTCCTTCCTCCTCCTTGAGATGGTAAGCTATCAGATATAGATTATACATGTTCAATTATGTAAAACATTTCCATATTCATTTTGTACAAGAAGATTCAAAAGAAAAAAATGAAAGTGAAAAATGTTTGCTTCAGTGTGTCAATCAATCAGTCAATATCAATTCTTTGTTTGGAGGCGGATAGTATGTTTCCTTATTAGCCCTTTGGGATTGTCTTGGATCATTGTATTGTTGGGAATATATCTTTTCTTTTGTAATAACTTTAGTGCTTTGTTGCATTTTTTGCTTTTCTTTCCCTTCCCTCTTGCTAGTTTTATTCCCATCCTAGTAGCCCCTTCCTGATACCTATCCTTTGCCCCTGGGTAGGCCATCTGGAAGTAAAGCAGGACAAGTCTGGGCACCAGAAGGATCTACTGCTTTCAAGTGCTTGATCTCAGCTCGATTCTGTGCTGCCCTCCTGAGTAATATTTCTGACTGTGATGAAACATTCAACTACTGGGAACCAGTAAGTTATTTCTTGGCCTTTAAAATTTTTTTGAAGACTAAATTTGTGTATGTGTATGTATGTGTGTATGTGTGTGTGTAGGGATACATGTATGTTTCCATGTTCTTCATCAGCTGCATGGTGCTTTATTATGGAAAAAATTGTTTTACAAAAATATTCAAAATGAAAATGTGATGTGAATATTATGAAAATAATTTCATTTGCACTCTTAATTAGTACACAATGAAATGATACATGAAAAAAAGAATTCAGGAACAAGAAGTAAGACCTTACCAAAAACAAAGGGAGGAATCCCATGCTGGAGGTTACATAGTTTAAAATTTACTTAGTGATGGATTTTAAAGATATCTTAAAAGAATGAGGGTAAGGAGGAAATATAGTATTTTTTAAAAAGCAATTGAATCAACATCAAAATAACTACTATTCTTACTTTATTTTATTTTTACGGTATTAAGAGTTTTATTCATTTGTAATGTTCTCTTCTCTTAAATATAATATAATAGTTCTCTAGGTGCAGGTTTCTTGGGGAACTTCTGGAGGCAGCCTTAGTTTCAATTCAAATCAATAATCACCTCAAATGCATCCAGGAATTAAAGTCCAAATCCTTTATTGTCTCATTCAAAATAGCCCAGTTAGTTTTCTTAGAGGCCCATCTCTCCCCTTGGTTCCAAGAGCTCTTGCAGCTTATCCTTTGTCTCTGCCAGCTTCAGCCTTCAGCTCTCTCTGAATTTTGGTTCTGAATCTCCCGACTGAATTCTGGCTCTGTCAGTCTCCCCAACTGATTTCTGGCTCTCAATCTCCTCAACTGACTCTTGCTTTCTCCATCTCCTGAAGTCTCCTCCTCTGAGAGTGGGATTGTGGAAAGTGTAACTTGTGAACTTGTGATCTTGTGAACTCTAATGTGTGAGCTAATGTGTGAATTCTCAAAGGTGTAAACTTACGCATTGTTTCTATCTATTCCAGTGAGTTAACACTTTGTAAGAATTTTAACATTCATTAATTTAGGATATCTCTAATGAAAATATGATCAGGAAATAGACTGATTTTTGTAGAAGATTGCTGCAGACAGTATTTTCATGGTAACACACTGACAGATAAAAACAGTAATAATAACTAACATTTATAAAGCGCATACTATGTGCTAAGTGCTTTATAAATATTATCTCATTTGATGCTCCCAATAACCTTGAAAGTTATTTGCTGTTATTATCTCCTTTTTGCCTAATATTCTGTCTACATGCCATTGCCTAATAGATGGAGAGTTTAATATCCTACTTATGTGTTTATTGTTCATTGATCACCAAAAAAAAAAAATTTTTTTGACCTGAAAGAGCAAAGTGAAGAGCTAGGTGATAGTGTAGAATCTTGGGCTGATAGTCAGGAAGATCTAAGTTCAAATTATTAAGCTTTGATCATTTATTTGCTTTTTTCCAAATGTAAAATGTGGAGAATATTAACACCCACCTCCCAAGGTTGTTGGGAGGACCAAATGAGATCATATTTGTTAAGTACCATACACAGTGCATGGCACATAGTAGGTATTTTAATAAATGCTTGTTTTCTCCCTTCTCCCACTCCTTTTTCCCATACACATGTTAAGTTGGAAGGCAAATTTTTGATGAATGTAACAGCAAAGATAATTTCTTTTAGTAGTCCTTATATTATTTATATCAGGTAGCTTACAGAACAGGGATCCATACTTGGACTGTTTGTCAATGTTCTATACCAGGGCTTCTTAAATTTTTTTCCTCTCATGACCCCTTTTTACCCAAGAAATTTTTATGTGACCTGGGTATATAGATATATAAAATAGGTATACTAATCAAGTATTTACTGATAATAAATCATAAAGAAATTTATTTTAAAACAATTCTTTAGTGTATATATATATATATGTATATATAATTTTACTATTTATTAAAGACAAAAGAAAATTTGAGATGATGTGCTTGTTTATTTTTACAAGAATTAAATCCTGAATATTTGATGCTTTTCTCCACATTCAGTTACACGACTTCATATGAGGTTGCAACTCATAGTTTAAGAAGTTTTGTTCTGTTATATACCATGAAAGAAATTAGTCAATTGTCACCTTAAAAAAGTTAGTTTTTTACAGGGTTTTAAACCTGTGGCATAGGAAGTTCCATTATCTGGAAGGAATTAGGGTGTGGGGTGAGTTGCTTATCACACTTTCTATAGCAGCTATTACAAACCTATTCATCCTTTCTCAAGCTTCATACTTTCAATTGACGACCTCATTTCATATTTACCTGAAAATAAAAAACAAACAATAAAAAAAAAAGTTTTGTTCTATACAGAGTCAAAATGGAAGATGAATTCCTTATAAGTTGTGAAGATATCTGGATGCTTCTCTTTCTGCATCACACTGAATTGACTTTGAGCCCTAGGATACTTGAGGGCCTATAATCCCTCAATAGAGATTGATCTAGCAATCTATATTGAAAAGAACTAATGGATAAAGAATATATTTTACTCAGATAGTGACATGTGTTTGGATAGGGAGTCACTAGTTCCATCTATTTTAGATGGGTATTGAAGATGTACAGTGAACTGGACCTAAAAATAGAGGACAGGCAAGACTGTATTTGGGGATTTTCTTAGGGCTCCTAAATATGAATCCCAAATTACTCTGCTGCTAAAACACATTTAAAAAAATTATCCCTGTGATCTGTATAGTTCTGAATCATAGAATACTGTAAATATCAGAAAAGTAAAGATTCAAGTTTTCCCTGAGGACAGTGGAAATCCCTGGTAAGTATATGAGAGGTGCATACCCAGTGCTTCATGAAGGAAAAGGGCTGTTGCTTATTACCAAAGATGACTTGTGGACATGTATTGGGAGAGATAGGCAGCCTAGAGATAATAACTGACAGAGTAATAGGCAAACAGGCAGGCTAACTATTGCACTGGTATCCATAAAAAATTAAAATACCAAAGGCTCTCTCTATATATTGTGTAAATCTTCTTTGAAGGATTTAGGACTTGGATAATCTTGGGCAAGTTGATTGGGGACAGTTCATTGAGGCAATATGAATGAGGGCTATTTTTGTGAGTTAGGTGTAGGATTTTTAAAATGAGAAGACTTGATTAGTTTCTCTCTTCTTTTTCCAAAATTCTGTTGGTGCAATAAATAGAGTGCTGGGTGTGGAATCAGGAAGACCTGAGTTCAAATCCAGCTTCATACACTTATTAGTAATAATACCTTGGGCAATTCACTTAATCTACTTTTGTTTCAGTTGCCTTAACTATAAAATGGGGATAATAAAAGCTGTGAGAATTAAATGAGATAATATTTGTAAAAATGCTTAGTGTAGTGTCTGGCACATAGTAGGCACTATATAAATGCTTATTTCCTTCTCCTTCCCTCCCTTCCAAATGAATGATTATGTGATATGCCAGCATCTCCATTAGAAACAGAAAAAGGAGAAAACTCCCACATAAATTTGGTTGTTCAAATGAAATTTATTGAGGGATATTTTTTCCAGCTGGCTGGTGATGGGAAATCCTCCAGATTTACATAGAATTAAGAGTTGTGTGACAGCTGCAGAGTCTGTTACTGAGCTTCCCCTTATGAAAAGGAATAGTCCCATCTCCAATATGCACAGGGATGTGCCTTCACTTTTGAGGGATCCTAAAGGGGTGCTTGGCAGGGAAATAAGGCATTACCAGTTGACCTCTATTTCCAGATTAATGCTCTTGGAATTTTTGAGCATTGCAATTGGTTGAAGGGAATGATATTTCCCTTTTAGTTACTTGAGGACTGATAATGAGGAGGGTATAAAAGGTATTTTCTATCTAAGGTGCCGTAAAGCTATTTGAGGGCAAGTTGTATGCTTACCTTTGAAGTTATAAGTAGGTGGACACTTTGTTTGATTTTAAGAGTGTAAGCAAATACAGCTAGTTCAAATGCCAAACATATCTTGCCTAAAAGACTATTTTATGAAGAACTCACACAAGGCAAACAGCTGATCAGAAAAAGTGATACAAAGAAACTCTCAAAGTATCTCTTAAGAACTTTGGAATTGATTATGTGAAGTGGGAGACACTGGCACAGGACCAAGCAGCATGGTGCACCTCATCAGAACTGAAGTAGCTCCAAAAAAACACAAGATACACATATTTAGAGAATCCACCCCAAGAGCTCTTGGTCTGTTCAGCCACAGTTGGACACCCTGTAGCTTGGTTCTAATATAGTGATGTCATTTTAGTTCTCTTCAAGAATGAAAGTCAACGACATTGTATCAAATCAATAATTAAAAGATTCGTAGTAAAATAATCGAAGGGTTTTTGAGCACCAAAAAGTAGGATACTCTATATTCTTTCAGTATTCTATTATTAACTAACCCTTCTATCATAATGGTTTCCTCTGGTTTCTGTCTATAACTACCTTTAGCTACCAAAATTCTGTATAGATTTTCCCTTTATATATTTTTTGACCCTTAATTCATAGATTTACTAAAAAGCTCTTCATGCCACCATATGTTCTCATGAGAATGATTTTTGGCCTGTAAAACATCAATTCATTTCTCTGTTTTGGAATTTTAGATGCACTACCTCGTCTATGGCAATGGATTTCAGACATGGGAATATTCCCCAGCTTATGCTATCCGATCCTATGCTTACCTGTGGCTTCATGCTTTGCCAGCTGCATTCCATGCAAAAGTCCTACAAACTAACAAGGTAAGACCAGGTCTAGCCTGAAGTACTTGTCTTTAAGGGTCAAAACAACTGAATTTTTTTTTAAAACCAAAAATTAGATGCGAAGGCAGAGTTTTGGGAATAAGAGTTCTACAATTAAATATAAGAGCCTAGGGCTTTGAGATAAGTGCATGATAGTGGCATAAAGAGCAGTGATATTTAGGGAAAATCTTGTTCTGCAGAGGAAAGATTAAATAGGATGGAGGCTGGTTTGGAAGGTAATGACAGCAATCCAAATTTGAGGTAATTAAGGCCTAATCTAGAATAGTAGTTATAGTTGTGTATTTTAATTGAGTATCTTCCTTCTAATGTTTGAAGTTTGT
Source organism: Antechinus flavipes (assembly GCF_016432865.1). NCBI lineage: Eukaryota > Metazoa > Chordata > Mammalia > Dasyuromorphia > Dasyuridae > Antechinus > Antechinus flavipes. The sequence goes on along the minus strand of NC_067400.1, from coordinate 507,450,164 downwards.
CAGAGGAAAGACAATAGATATATTATTTATATTTATTGAGCCTTAATAAACCATCCATCAATCAACATTTATTGCCAGCTGTAACTCATTGTTTCTTGAGTCATGAAGGTGAAGTCATATCTTTTTTAGTTCATCATGAAATAAATTTCTTTTTGTAAAAGGTACAATTCGGAAAGAGCAGTGGAATGTATTCAGAGAATTTGTTTGCATTTAACTAATCTGCTATGGCTTCAAACTCAGCAACTCTAAAACTGAATTATCTTCTGTCCTAAAATTTCCCAGTTTCTGTCACTAGTATCTTCTTTTGGTTCTCAGATGTTTTGAAGTATCAGAACCTTACGCATAAACAAAATTTAGTTGAAATCCTATTTATGCCCTCTGAAGCAAAGCAGGCAGCGTACATGCTTTCCCTCTTATAGGTGATAACTTGTGAAATATCTTTTTTTCCTCCCATTTAATAGTATTTTATTTTTTCCAATTACCTGTAATGATAGTTTTCAGCATTCACTTTTGTAAGATTTTGGATTCCAAAATTTTTTCTTCTTCCTTTCCTTCTTTCCTTCTCCTCAGTACAGCAAGCAATCTGATATAGGTTATATGTGTACTCATTTTAAGCATATTTCCATATTAGTCATGTTGTAGAAAAAAAAACTAAATCATAAGGAAAACCAAGAAAGAGAAAAAACAAACTAAAAAAGAAAATAGTTTGCTTTGTCAGAAGAACATCTATAAGACTATATTCTCTGCAAGTCCCTGAAAGACACCCCCACCCCCCTCACCCCCACCTCTTATCTAACATATTTTCTGGAAGCAAAGTCTTCAGTCTTCTGAGTTCTTGTGATTTTACATGTCTAATTGTTTTGGAAAACTGTCTCATGAAAGATTCAGTTATTAAAGGCTCCCAAAAAAATGTATAGATGCCTTTCTTGAAATAGGATGCTAGCTTGCCCAGCTCCCTTTATATTCTTAATGTATAGACTTTTGTCAGAGCCCTAACACAAAGTTATTAGCCATGGAGAGGTCTTAAGTAGAAATCTGGCTTCAACCACTTTGGTACTTCTTCCTTCTTCTGTACTATTCTACTTACTCATATGCCATTCAGACTGAAAAGATAGTCCCTACCTAATCTCATTACTCTTGATTTAATAGCCTCTACTTCTCAATGGAGATCACAGATTTGGAGCTGGAAGGCATCTTTATGGAGAGGATAAGTGAGTTGTCTGATGCCACTAAGAAGTAAATGGCAGAATTGCAATTTTTGAATACTTGCTTTCAAATTTATTATTCTTACCCTACCAAACAGTTTAACAGTTGAGGCCAACATGATTGTTAGCTATAATTGAGTGTTTTATGAGAGGGAAGTCTTGGATGTAATATGAGATCTTGTATGATGTTTCACAGTGGTTTTAATTTTCCCCTATTCCTATAAGCCTATATTTGGAGGTAATTTAATTTGGTTACATTTTTACTTTTAAACTTTTGAGAGTTTATTTTAAAATTAGCTGCTTTTATGTTTATGAATGGCTTTATAATTTTGCTAGAACTAGTGGACCTCTTTTAAAAATAATATGTATTATCTGAAGACCATTTGAAGTAAACTTATATTAAATACAGTTATTATTTTGTGTTTTTATTTTATTGAGAATTTGGTTCTCAATCAGGAAGCATTTATTTAGTACTTACTAGGTGCCCATCCTTTTGTTATGCACCAGATATAAAAACAAAGACAAAACAGTTTCTGCTTTCTTAATGGAGAGACAGCATGCTCAAATATAGGTGTATATAAAATTCATACAAAAAAATCCAGGGCAAAGACACTAAGAGTTTAAGGAACCAGGAAAGACTTCACGGCTTCAAAATAAATTTGTGGATTTTTTATGTAGAGTTGGAATCTGCCTTACTGTATTTGTCTACCTGTTGCACCAAGCAGAACTTTTATCTCCTCTCTACATGCCATTTCCCTCCTCTCTTTGGCATTTAAGCTCTTTTACAATTTGGTTCCAGTTTCCCTTTTCAGACTTATTTCAAAATACTCTCCTTTCATATTCAGATTTTAGCCAAACTGGCCTTCTGTCTGTTCCCTGTGCATTGCTCTCCATTCCTAGTCTTTATACCTTTTACCTAGCCATCTTCCATGCTTGAAACACTTTCTCTTTTTACCATCTCCTCTTAAAATTTAGAATTTGGCTAGTTTCTGACCCTTCCAATGATTGGTACTATCTTCTCTATTCCCAACTTTGTGTTTACTTAGTATTTAGTTATCTGTGGGCATCTGTAGTCCCTTAATAAAATGAAAACTCTTTAATTTCAGAGAATATTTAATTTTTTGTCTTTGTAACCCTAGAAACTAATATAGTATCTTCCACTTGTAGATGTTTATTAAATGCTTGTTGAATTCTCTATTACAGTCATTCAGATATTTGAAGATGGTGAGCATGATCCTTATAATTATTCTTTTTGTAAAAAATCTAAATATCCCTGTGACCTTCAGTGAATCCTTTTATACCTAGTTTCTAGTCCTCTTGTCATCCTAGGTGGAGCTTCAGTCAGTCAGTGTCCTTCCTAAAATATGGTATATTAATTATTCTTAGTTATTTGAAGGGATTATTTGCTTTGAAAATTGATGGCATTAATAAAGAAAATCGATAATATTCCCATCTAGAAGCACATGTTACTCTAATTATGCTTTTCATTTTAAGTTAGTAGTTTCATTCTGAGCAGCTTAAAAGTACTTTAGCTTACAGCAAATATAACTGTGTAAATACTTTATCGGCTATTTGACTTAACCTATATTATCCTATTTATTTTCTGAGTTTTATTTTTCAAATTGTTTTAACTTATGTCTGTGACTTCTGGTTTTTTTTTTTTTTCCTGGATTTCTTTTAGGTTCTCGTCTTTTACTTTTTGCGATGTATCCTGGCTTTTGTGAGCTCTGTTTGTGAACTTTACTTTTATAAGTGAGTACAGAAAAGCTTTGCTTGTAGAAAATCACTGTGTAAGATACTAGATGGAATATACTATCCTCCTGACATGCATGGCAATAGCTGAAACTTGCCCTTACTCTTTTTCCTCCCTCCATTGCTGTTATCTTTGATGTGGGTTTTTTACTTAAAATAAGAAGTTTGTTTTGGACAAAGAGTACTTGTGGTTATTGTTTTTTTTTTACAACAAACTTTCAGATATCTGGTTTTTATGCTGATTACCTTAGTTCTGTTTGTCTATATGCAGTAGGCTTGTAGTCAGAAGATCTGGGATAAAACCTGGACTTTTCACAAGTTTTGTGACCTTGGACATGCCTTAGTCTGAGACAGTTTCTTGCTCTCATATAGAGGAGACCAGGTAGCCTGGGAGGAGGGTACTGCCACAATGACATTCCATGTTTCTACATGTAAAATGGGGATAATAAGATAGGTGTCACCTTTAAAAAGTTGTTGGGAGGATTAATATATGTGAATTTGCTTTGTAACTGCTATATGTTATAGAAGTGTAAGGATTTTTTTATTTCTTTGATAGATTAAAAAAAAATCTCTAATGAGTTATATATGACTTTTTCCCCCTTGTCCTCAGTGTTAGTGGGTAGGTAGGTGTCACAGTGAAGGGTTTCTTTTTTCTGACACTACAATAGTACCTTCCATATCATCATTTGATGGTTTAGTAATTTATAAAGCTCTAATGAGATCTTAGTAGGCTAGGTTTTTAGAGGAGAATCTTACATTTTTTCTTTCTGTTCTCTAAGTCCTTTAGTTTCCTCTCTGTTGTTATAATTGAATCACTTTTAGTTTCTAGAAAATTCATATATCCCCTTGGACTCAGACAGATTAACTGATAACTCTCAGGTTTCTCATCAGTGCAGAGTATTGGGTGAATTTGTCACAATGGTTTTACATTGTAATTCAGATTACCAGATCATCACCAATCAATGTAACAGGTTTTTATCTTCTTATTTGAAGTGGATATTCCTGAGGCCTGACATGTTTGATTTTTTTTTTTTCCTTGCTCACAGGGCTGTGTGCAAGAAATTTGGCCTCCATGTGAGTCGATTGATGCTGGCATTTTTAGTTCTCAGCACTGGGATGTTTTGCTCATCAGCTGGTAAGAGAAAAGAGGATGACACAATTATAGAGATTTTGTTGCAATGAAAGAGAGCACTTTGTCTTAGTGTAAGTTTAAAAAGCCAAGCCATAAGATTTTTACAAGATAACATTAACTCCAAGCTTTCCTGTACAACATTGGGATGTAAGAATATACCTTTGTGATTCTTCATGAGGGAACATTTTCTCCCAGGAAAAACTTGTCTCTGATTGTGAATGAAAATCTTTTCCCAAGATTATTTGAGATGAATGTAAGAAACCAGAAGTATAGTTTTTGTTTGTTTTTGTTTTTAGAGCTCTAGTTAATAATGAGAGCTTTGGTTTAGAAAATTCTGAATCAGCCTTCCTGGATTTGTCTAGATGTTTCCTTCTAACTACATATTAGCAAATGGAGTTGTCAGCCCTCTATTCACCAATATTAAGCCACCTTTGTCTGGAAAAATCTGCTCTTCAGAATATTTTACAATCCTTTTATGAGTTGCTCCCAAAATTGGCTTTTGGTAAAGGTGCCAGAATTAAATTTGACTTGGTACATTGCAGTTAAGAATGTTATGGTATTAAAGTTATCCTTTCAGTCAGAGCCAGGATTAGAACATTGATCCCCTGAGCTTTTTGCTGAGCTCCCTGCTTCTTCATTCAGTTCTTATTGGAATTGGGTACTAATTATTACTTCCCTTTTGACTAGATAGAGCAGGAAAGGCAGGAATTGTCCTTTGAGGAGCCCTGTGGTATATCAGGAACAATTGGCATATTGCTTCATTTCTAAATGGAGCAAAATGTAAGCAGTCCACTTCAGATACTGAACAAAAGCCCTGGTGGAATGCCTTTAGCTCACGGAGTGAAGCTTTCTATCAGGGAAAGCCTGCTCCCCAGTTAGAGGGAGACAGTTTTTGCTAAGCTCCCCCACTGGCTGCAGCTGTATAGGACCTGAACTTAAACTTGGCTTTGCCCTCTCATTTAAGTTACTTCACCTCTGGGGACCTCAATTTCCCTATTCTCAAAATGAGCAGGTGGAATTAGTTAATTTGTAAGGTCGCTTTGAACTCTTAAATATAACATAGTGCTGCTATTATTAGAGGTTCCCTGAGGGAAGGTACCCAGTTTTTTGATATGATAAGAAGTGAGAAGAGTGTCCAGAAGCTAAAGTGTCCATATCATTGGGTTCAGGATGACAATGGGTTGGACTTGCGAAACCTCTGTGCTCTGGAAAGGCCCTTCTGTAGCACCTGTGACTTCTAGGCGGTTACAGGTTTGGACCAGAGCAGCCCTAGGAAACTGGCAGAAGTCAATCTTCTGTGATAGCTGTTGTACTCTTGAAACTTTGATCCCAGAGTGCGCATGAAACCTGGGGACAATCCTGTGAATTTTGGAGGCACAGTGAGTATGAATTGCAGGATGTGCCCAGTGGTCTTGGGCTTCCATGTGAAGTGTTCTCTGTTGTGTTTTTTCATGCTCTGTTGTGTTTGGTAAATGAGGAAAAAGAGTTAATTACTACTGAAATGGAGTCTTAAAAGAATGAGTGGTTCTTACTGTTTATTTGTTAATGTGGTCATGTCTAATATGCTAACATAAAGTAAACTCTTGTGGTTCTTTCTGCCTTGCAGCATATGATAGCATTTAACCTTAGTGAAGATTTTTAATAAATTGTCTTGTCTTTGGTTTTATTATTGTTTTTGAAACATTTCCATACTTTTTCAGCTTTCCTTCCTAGCAGCTTCTGTATGTACACAACTGTGATAGCTATGACGGGCTGGTTCATGGACAAGACCTCCATTGCTGTGCTGGCAGTAGCCGGTGGGGCTATCCTCGGCTGGCCATTTAGTGCAGCTCTTGGGTAAGAAGCTAAGTCAAATTCTCTTCCACCTCTCTTATCCCTGATCAGCAATCATACATCGAGTCTTAGTGCTTAGTTATCTGTAAACAGTCTGGGCAGGACAGAAGTCTTTGGAAGTCTGTAATTGGATCTATATTATGGCTGCAGTGTTGAAGAGATCTTAATTTGGGACTTAGGTGCACCTTTATGATCCCTAGAAGGTCAATTTGGATCAATTCAACAGTGTTTATTAAGTGCTGAAATTTGTTGGTACCTGTAAAGTAGTCATTGAGGGAACAGAGAAAGAAATGATGCTGGAGCTTACATTTTAGTCAGGAGAAGATTGGGGTCTTGAAGTATGCAGAGTGGCACTGGATCTGACCACTCCTGCCTGATATTTTCATTTGAACAACAGGTATTCATCTAGCCATGAAATGATATTATGTTATATTATTTTATATTAATGTATTTTTTAAAAAAGGCACAATTTTTCTATAGAAGTAGAAGAAAAATTCTTTGTCCCCCAGGAGTTAGCTATATAATTGGTGTGCAGCAAGAAATATCTAGAGCAGAGTTGTTAAATTTCTGGCTGGTCTCCAAATGGAACCAAATTAAAATATAATTGGGAAATATTTAACAAAAGAAAAATACAATATAGCATAGCTGATGTCAGTTTGTAGCCTGCCAGGATTCTATTTGAGTGTGACATCATCACTCTAGAAGACATTTGCTTTATATAAGCAAATGTGTTATAATGTTGTAGAGTCTAAACAGAATTGTTGATTAAATTCAAAGTAAAGGAAAATTCTTTGGGTAGTTGAAAAATTCTTTGAATTTATTTGGAAAAATTTTATGAAATAGTTGAACTTCAATGGAAATTTAGAATCTTTCTTGGCAGAGAGAAATAGGGAGAATATTCCAAGTAGGGAGAACAAATACCAGCCAAGTTATGGAGATAGAACTAAATATGTTTTATCCTGAGTATGAAAAGAATACCTGTCTTCCTAGTGAGCTCAAACTGATTTGTTAAGGAGTCCTATAGATGCTATCCAATAGGCAAAAAAATCTGGTTGATGGACCATTTTAAGTTCCATATTGAGTAACTTAGATTTTACTTGATAGGGAACCCATTGTGTGTGTAATGGGGATGGGGTGAAAAGTGCTTAATGGGGGGGTCTCCATTAGAGAAATTGTGATGTATGAGGGCAGAGTATGAGGGATTTCTGTGGGAAGGATATAAGGGGGAGAGGGAAGTAGAGTAGCTTCACATCTGTGGGAATCTTAATTCTTGAAGACATCCTACTTCAGTAACCCTCTGATCAAAAACATCAAGTGAGGCATAAAACAGGGAGAGTTCAACATTGTCCTGAAGGAGATCCAGCAAAGTCCAAGTTGAAATACTATCCCATGCTGGATGGTAGTCTTTCAATGCATCTGTTTTTAGATAACATCATTCTTTTTACATCAAAAGCTCCTAGATGATATATCCAAAGCTACTCAAAAGGATTTGGCCAATTTTCTAAAGAAGAAAAAAGAAACAAGCAGATGAAGAATAATTAGTGTTCAAATTTTGATGTATAGTTAGAAAGGCAATCTATAGAGTTACTTAAGTAGGATCTATGTATGTGTGTGTGTATGTATGCATGCATGTTTAAATAGTGAGTTTGTTGTCTTTGAGAAATTGGAAAGCTACTTTAATATTATATTTCTCCCAAAAGCAAAAGCCCATCTTAATATCAGCTCTGTTTGAGTATTGAATGACTGCAAGTCTCCAAAGAATTAAAACATGTATCATTCAGAGGCTAATAGAGAGGCACATAGCAAATGTTAGTGTGCAGAATCACATAGCAAATAAAGAGCTTTATCTGGAGTAAAGAATATAACCCAAGAGATATATGATTGAAAAAGAAGGAGGAGTAGGATGGATGAGTTGTAGTCTATATCTTTGGAGGGAACATTCACATCAGGGAACTAATAAATTCATTTGAGTTAGATAATCAAGTAGATATACTTGAAAACTTTACTGAACCATGGATAAATTTTTCATTTTTAGTCATTAATTTAGTCATCAATAGGTAATTGTTAAAGTCAGAAAAGCGGATGAGGTGCCTACTCCAAGGAAATAAGCATAGAGGAAGTCTAGAAGCTTGCTTTGGACAAGAATGTCTACAGTTGGATGGGAGAAGGAAGAAGTGAATCGGAATCAAGAGTACTAAAAAAAGAATTATTTCTGTCAGAAATAGCAAAATGATCTAGGAAGGAGATGAAAGCTTAAAAAGTAGTTACATTAATCCAGGAAAAAGCTGTTGGTAACTATAGAAGAAATTGCTGATCATTTAGGAGAGAGTATAGGATCATAGATTTAGAGTTGGAAGGGAACTAAGAAGTCATGGGTTCTAAGTTAAGTGGGGAAAATGAAGCTAAATGATTTGTCCAAGATCATTGACACAGATATAAACTGTCAGGCAGGGTTTGAACCCAGATTTTCCTCCCTCCAATTCTTAACACTTTCTTCCCCAATACCTTGCTGCTCCCAAAGTATGATAAAAAGGAAATGAAAGCAACAGACAGGTATAGTTTTACTTATTTGAGAAATTTAACTGAGGAGATAAACAGCACTGATTAGAAGGGATATAATGAATGATCTATAAAAGGAGATCAGGCACTCTGGGGTGCAGTAGAAAGAGCAGTAGGCTGGGAATCAGGAAGACTTATCTTTATGAATTCAAATCTGGCCTCAGGCTCTTGCTAGTTGTGTGATCCTGGGCAAGTCACTTAACCCTGTTTGCTTCAATTTTCTCATCTGTTAAATGAATTGGAGAAGGAAATGGCAAATCAGTTCAGTATCTTTGCCAAGGAAAGCACAACAGGGGTCATGAAGAGTCCAATGCAACTGAAAAGCTACAAGCACTTTTTGTATAGAAGTACAAATTTTGAGCAAGTTTTTACCTTCAAGTTTACATTCTTTTTATTTTATTCTTTTGGAGACAAATGGAGGTACGTGACTTGCCTAGGGTTACGTAGCTAGTAGGTGTCTTTTTTTTTTTTAATAGTTATTTACAAGATATATGCATAGGTAATTTTTCAACATTGACAATTGCAAATCCTTTTGTTCCAATTTTTCCCCTCCTTTCCCCCACCCTCTCCCCCAGATGATAGGTTGACCAGGTCCCTTTCCCTTCTTTAAAATCTCTTTGGGATATAAGCCCAGTAGTAACAGCTAGTAGGTGTCTTAGGCAGGATTTGAACTGCATGGTGATCTATCCATTGTGCCACCTAATTGTCCTAGTTTACATTCTTTAAAAAATTTTGTTTTGTTTTGCTATCTTCATTTACCTTTACTTGTAATTTTATTACTTTCCCCTTTTCTTTAGAATCTATTCTTTGAAACAGAACCAAAAAGTAGTTAATTATAATTATTTAATAAATAATTATTTATTTATTAGTATTACTTACCATGCTCAGAGTACTGTGGTGTGCTCTGAGGATACCTAGAAAAGAAAAAAACCTGGTTCTACCGTCGAAGAACTCACATTCTAATGTTGGCGATAACATTTAAACAGAGAGAGAGATAGATATAGGTAGATGAATAGATGGATGGATGTGTAGATGGATAGATATATAAGTAATAAGAAAGTAATCTCAGGAAAAACTAGATGGGTGAATGACCAGGATTCCTATAGAGGGTGAGCACTGAAGAAGCCAAGGAGGCAGAAGTGAAGGGGGAAAGCATTCCAGGTGTTGGCTTCAGTTATTAAGAAGGTTTACAGTTTGATGATGGAATGTTGTTTGAGAAAACAGCAAAAAGATCAATGTGGCCAGCTCCTAGAGTGCATGGATAGAGGTAAAATGTTAGAAGACTGCAAGGGTAGAAAGGGGTCAGGCTGGGAGGGATTTTAAAAACCAAACCAAGGCTTTTCTTTTTGATTAGGGAAGTAATGAGGAGTCCTTGGAGTTTGTTGGATGGGATGTGTAATATGATCAGACATTCCCTTCTGTGAGATTACTCTGGCAGCTCAGTGGAGGATAGATTAGAGTGAGGAATGACTTAAGAAAGTGACACTAGCCGTCAGGTAATTTCAGGTATGAGATGATGAGGTCCTATACCATGGTGGCAGTTGTGTGAGCAGATAAGAGGGGACATGTACAAGAAATATTGTAAAGCTAGAAGCAATAGAACTTAGCAAATTGTGTATGAGGTGAGTCTAACATGGAACTTGAGTGTAGGTGACTAGGGAAATTAGGAGTAGAGGGAGCCTTAGAGGGAGAGATAATGAAATCTGCTTTGGACATGGTCTGTGAGAAGTTTTATAGATATTAAGAGCTTTTGGCTTTTCTTGTTTTGCCATATACCAGTCCTCACTGCTCTTGCCTTTACTACTGCTCCCAATTCAGCCAACTGTGGCCATGGCCAGCTCTATCATGTACTTTGACATCATTGTCAATAATGACCACCTGGATGGAGTTTTTTCCAAGCTATTTGCAATAAAGATTCCAAAAATAACAGAAAGTGTTCATGCTCTCAGCCATGAGAAGCTTGGACTTGGAGAGAAGCAAGGAATCCTGCTTTTACAGGGTCATCTTTAGATTTATGTGGTAACTTCACAAGCCATAATGGCATTATGAGGAGAAATATGCTGATGATAACTTCATCACTAGTCCTAGCATCTTGTTCCTGGCAAATACAAAAGCATCCCAGTTTTTCATTTCTACTGCTAAGATTAATTGGATGGTTCTAAGAATGTGGTGTTTGACCAGGTAAAAAACAAAACATGAGCAATGTAGAAGCCATATACACTTCAGATTCCATGATGTCAAGGCCAGAAAGAACATCACCATTGTTGAATACAGACAATCTCATAAATCTTTTCTTTTCTTTCCTTTTTCTTTTTTGTCTTAAGCACTAAACTATTCTTCTGCAACTGGGCAGGGAACTTCCACTCTGTTCCTCTACCCTGTAATCCTTGTACTCTCACTTCCTACAATTCTCTTTGGATTTAATTTCCCTTTTCCTTGTACAAGTATAGCTAGATTGCAGTTAAGTTTATTATTATGAAATGAAAACATTAAACAAAAAAAGATGACTATCTAACTTCCTGACAATTAGGAGCTTCCTAAAGTGAAACAAGCTACTTTAGGAGGTTACTTTTCCCCTGATACAGGTTGTCATTAAGAAGTGACTGGATGATAATTTTTTAGGCATGTTTTAGAGAATTCATGCTTCAGGTGAAGCTAGATGATCCCAACATCTCTGTAAACTGTAGGATTCTGTGATTCTAGAATTGTCAGAGTTATTGAGGTTACTTTAATTTAAGCTAGAGATATTCTAGTATGTGACCCAAAGGTCCATGATAAACAGAATTTCAGAGTTGTAAGAGATCTCAGAGATCATCTTGATATATTCTACTAATTCATTTATTTAAAACATTCATGATTAGGGGCATGTGATATCAAGCAACTCAAATTCTCATGAAATTCATCATTAAAATTTAGTATTCCTTATTACATTTAGGTCTTGTGAAAGAATCACACAGGGATCTAAAATAGATTGTTCACATACCAATTTTATTTCTTGCATCATAACTGTTAGAGGAATTCTACTCTTTCAACTCTGTGAGAAGCATTTTTGAATCTAATCAATTATCTGGATTTCTTAATCTCTTATGTGGTAAAGTGAAAGAACAATGATGATAGAACCAAAAAACATGGTTTTGTATCCTAGCTCAGACACTATCTGTGTGACCCGTGCTAGGCAGTTTGGCTTTTTCTGTTATTTCATTCATCCGTAAAACTGGGATAGCAACACCTGACCCACCTATCACTTGGAGTTGTCTGATGATTGTCTGCTTTACAAATCTTGAAATGCTATTTAAATGTCCATTATTATTATTGATATTCTTCTCAATCCCTGTTTCCCTGTTGAATGTTCATAGATTACCTATTGCCTTTGATTTGCTGGTCATGAAACGAAGATGGAAGAGTTTTCTTCATTGGTCACTAGTGGCTCTAATACTCTTTCTGGTGAGTCTTTTATTTCTACATTTGATTGTATTAAATGGAAAACTTGGAGAGCATTAAGAATTTGAAGGGGAGAACAAGGTAGAACTTGAAGTCAAATTAATTTAGATACGTATTGCCTGCAGCTATTCAAATAATAAAGCAATGACAAAGTCCAGAAAAAGACATACATGAGAGATGAGAAGAAGACATGGAAACAAATAGAATTTTCTTGTTAACATGTGCTTTAAAATGTAAACAATAGAAATTTATACTTTGACACGAGATCTTTTTTCTTTTTTGTGTATTTTGTTTTTGTTAGTGACTACAAACTGGAATAAAAGAGAAAATTAGTTAAATTAGGAAGCATCAATCTGAGGCAAAACTATAGTTGTTGTAATCTCTATGCATGTTCAGTATTAAAAGCCCTCTAAAATCTGGTACCTCTCCATCCAGACCCACCTCATATTATTCTCTTCCACTACTCTTAGCTTCAGCAAACTGAACAACTCCACGTCTTCTATTCAGCTCTTGTACTTTTCTGCCTCTTTGCCTCAGTCTACACCATTCCATAAGTCTGGAACAGCTCCCTCCTTCTTTCTTTGCCATTTGAAATACTTTTAAGACATATTAAATCCTTTAAGACATACCAGCTTTCTATGTGTACTTAACTATTTAAATTCATTTGTGCAAGCTTTATCTATATATTTGATGTTACAGAATTGTAAGCTCCATGAGTAAAAACTGGTCTTACTCTCAAATAGTCAAATACAAAATATTTATTAAATACTATTCTGTGTGCCAAGCATTCACAGTATTCTGTAAATATTGTTTTCTTGGTATATGTTTTTAAATTAGGTGAATTGAATTGAATCTCCTCTTTCTAGGTACCTACAGTGGTCATTGATAGCTACTACTATGGGAAGTTGGTGATTGCACCTCTCAACATAGTTTTATACAATGTTTTTACAACCCATGGACCTGATCTTTATGGTAAGTTCTAGGGAATTTGGAGAAGTTTTGAGAGTTAGCTTCACATGGCTCAGCTCTAAGACTTAGTTCCTTTCTCTTGACTAAGGAAAAGATGGCATCTTGCTTTTGTTCTTTTTTCTGATCTTATTGGGGGTGGGAAATGCCGGATATTTACAGGTTTCTTAATGGAGTCGTCACAGTGGAAGGTACATAGCAGGAGCTCAGTAAACACTTGCGGACTTGACAAGTCTTTGGGTCTCTTTGGAGATTCTTTTTGTTCTGCTTTCTCTTTTCTCCAGCTTTAGAGTTTTTAGGGTTTTGCTATGTATGTGGAGTCTATAACATTGTTATAATAAAATTTTCATTAATTAAAGCAGATTTTTTTTTAATTTTTAATAGCTTTTTATTTACAAGTTATATGCATGAGTAATTTTACAGCACTGACAATTGCCAAACCTTTTGTTCCAATTTTTCCCCTCCTTCTCTCCATCCCCTCCCCTAGATGGCAGGATGACCATTACATGTTAAATATGTTACAGTATAAATTAAATACAATATAAGTATACATGTCCAAACCGTTATTTTGCTGTACAAAAAGAATCAGACTCTGAAATATTGTACAATTAGCATATAAAGGAAATAAAAAATGCAGGCAGATAAAAATAGAGGGATTGGGAATTCAATGTAATGGCTTATAGTCATCTCCCAGAGTTCTTTCACTGGGCATAGCTGGTTCAGTTCATTACTTCTCCATTGGAACTGATTTGGTTCATCTCATTGCTGAGGATGGCCAGGTCCATCAGAATTGATCATCATATAGTATTGTTGTTGAAGTATTTAATGATCTCCTGGTCCTGCTCATTTCACTCAGCATCAGTTCATGTCAGTCTCTCTAGGCTAAAGCAGATGTTTTTAAGAATTTTTGTGTCATAGATCTTTTAGCAGTCCAGTGAAGCCTGTGAACCTATCTTAGAAAATATTTTTAGATGAATCTAATAAAAAACTAAAGAAACCAATTATATTGGAATACAATTCATGTACTTGAAATTAAGAACCCCTGATCTAAAGGGAGTAGGCTTGGGATAGCTGTATAGTAGGTTGGCCACATTGATACCAGGGCTGGTCAATACTTCCTTGCCTAATAAGAAGAATGGGCTACTCAGGACAGTATTAGCTAAATCTAGGTAAGACAGGTTTTGACTTAGAGGAAGGAGAGCCCTCGCTTGCACATATTTGTTCAGGTTTTGAGATGAGGCCTTTTGTAGGTCTCAGGGAAGAGAAGCTGGCCTCAGCATTCATAATCTGTTCTGGCCACTGATGTAGGCTGATGGCCATAGCAGGGGTCCTCAAATTTTTTAAATAGGGGGCCAGTTCACTGTCCCTTAGACTGTTAGAGGGCCGGGCTATAGTAAAAACAAAAACTTTGTTTTGTGGGCCTTTAAATAAAGAAACTTCATAGCCCTGGGTAAGGGGGATAAACATCCTCAGCTGCTGCATCTGGCCCGCAGCCGTAGTTTGAGGACCCCTGCCATAGCAGATTGATGGTGGTGGTCCCCAGGACTGAGCTTGAACAATCTCAGTTTGAGGAACACTGGTCTCTGGTGTTGGTGGTCTCCAGCATTTTGGGCCAGGACAGAGTCAGTGTACACGTTTTGCTTTCCCTTGCTGTTTTATCATCTACCTTTGTGGTCATCACTCAGCAGCCTCTCTTATTTTGCCTTAGTCCTTGTTGCTATAATTTGCCGGCCTTCCTTTTGTGAAGGAGTTCAGAATCTTACAGTTTTCCTCTTCATTCTTGCTTGTGTCCTGATATTTGAGGACTTTGTCTCCAGCCACTGGATTTGCCTTGCCTGAGAGTAAAGATTCCCTCACTTTTCTGAGAAGTCATTTCACCTCATTCCAAGTACCTTTCTTTCTCCCCCAGCTTTCTATTTACATACTGATGTCTGATGCTCTAATCCAAGACCAGATTCCTAATGAATTATTTTCTCAATGATTAAATATGTTAATTTAATATTAATACAATAACATAATAATTATTAACATAACATGATAATAATCAACACATTAATTATGTTGATTTAACATATGATTAAATATGTTAATTAACATATTTCCATCCTGTTATATTCTCCCCATCTTCATATAATGAACTTGACTGCCTTTGTTAAAATTCTGTTGTCTGTGTCCTACTAACTGTTCCCTTATTCCCTTCCCTTTAGCCAATCTTCTGCCCCTTCCCTCCCACTGTAAAACTACCCTTTACATTCTGCTCCTTGGAATACCTGCTTTAGTGGTAGCAAACTAGCTTTTATCTTAAATCTTTTCTTTTTTGACCCTTCTATCTTTTTGCATTGATTGGACTTGGCTCTGTATTGATAATAGAGCTTATTTAACCACCCTTTCTAGAACTGGTTGAACTCATTGCCTCCAACTCACAATTGTGGTGAGTGAATTGTAATACTCCTTGTTTTCCATTACCACTTCCAGGCTCTCCCTCTATTTCTACCACTCAGTAACCTCTACTCCTTTGAGTTTCATTCAATTCATATTTATCATACTTTAAATTCCTTTGACTATTAATCTACAGATCTTTGGGACATTCCCCTTTCTTCTTTCCAGTCTGTCTTCTTCAACTTCTACCTTTTTTTTTCTGCAGTTTACATACTGACACTTGTTCAGAGACAGAGATTAAGTTACTTGCCCAGGGGCACACAGTTTCTAAGTGTCAAAGGTGGAATTGAACCTAGGGCTTCCTGATTCTAACTCCAATGGTTTTTCCACCTAGGGAGCCCTTCTTGCTAAAACAGACCTCTCTGTCCCATTCTATCCTACTTTTTCTAGCAGATTCCCTTTGCCATCATGCCTCCTTTTTCACTTATCTTCTGTTGCTCTCTATCAGCAGTTTTTCTACTGTCCACAAACATGTTCATATTTTTCACATCTTCAGAAACCCTCAATCCTGCTAACATTGGCCCATAGCTCTCCTCTCCTGGCTAAATTCACTGAGGAAGCTCTTTGTATCTGGTATCTCTGCTTCTTAACCTCATCCTCTCTACTTAATTCTCTGTCATCTAGACTCTGAACCTTATCATTCAACTGAAAGTGTTCTCCGCAAAGTTATCAGTTATCTCAAATCTAATGACTTTTTCTCAGTCTTCGTGCTTTTTGATCTGTCTGCAGCCTTTGACAGAGTATTTCTTCTCTCTAGGTTTTTTGTTTGTTGTTTTTAACATCACTTTCTTTCAGGTCTTCTCCTACCCATATGACAGTTCATTCTTAATCTCTTTCACTGGAGATTATTGAAGTCATGCCTGCTAACCAAGGGTATCCTCCAAGGCTACTTTCTGTTTCCTCTTCTTTCTATATACTACTTCACATGATGATCTTTTCAGCTTTTATTGATCTGTCTCTGTCTGACTGATTTTCAGATCTATTTGTCTAGCCCTAACCTCTCTACTGACTTCTGCTGTCTTATTTCTGAATAATTTTTGGACATCTTGAAATACCTATTATGTAGACATCTTAAATCCAATATGCCCAAAGCTGAACTCATTATCTTTCCCCTTAAATTCTCCCCTTATCCTAACTTGCCTATTAATATTAGCAGTTATCCAGTCCTCCATGCTTGCAACATTGACATCATCCTCAATTCCTTAACTTCTCTTACCCCACATATCCAACCTGTTCCCAAGATCTTTCATCAGTTTTACTTTTTGAACATCTCTTTCACATACACTTTTTAAAAAATTATGCCTTTTTATTTGCAAGATATATGCATGAGTAGTTTTTCAGCACTGACCATTGCAAAACCTTCTGTTCCAACTTTTCCCCTCTTTCCCTCCACTCCCTCTCCCAAATGGCCGGTAGTCCAATACTCACATACACTTGTTTAAGCTCTTCCCTAAAACTGCTACCACCCTGGTACAGGCCATCATCACCTCACTCCTGGGCTATAGTAGAAAGTTGCTGATGGTCTCTCTGTTTTCAAGTATCTGCCTCGTTATAGTTCATCCTTCATTTATACTGTGATTGTAAGGTCTTCAAGGACTTTCTTATTATTCCCATACTTAACTGAGTGCCTGGCACTTAATAAATATTTATTGAATATTGACTATCAAATTGATTTTCCTAAAGTATAAATATGACTATTATCTCCTCCTTTTCCCTCTTCCCATCCATTCATCTTTGGTGGTTCTCTGTTGCTTCTAGTATCAAATATTAAATCCTTTGTTTGATTTTTAAGGTCCTTCATAACTTGACCATTTCCTACCTTTCCAGTCGTATATTTTGCTTCCTTCTACATACTCTGCTCTTTAATAACACTGGTCTCTTTACTGTTCATTACACAGAATACCCCATCTCTCTGCTCTGTGAAAAGTGGAACATATTCTTTGCCTTTGTTAGCTATTCTTACTGGTGACAATAGTTGTTTTGTAAATATAATTTAGTCTGAGATCAAACTTTTTCCAAGAATGAATGTAAATTGTGTTAATAATGATATTAAAAAGGTCCAAAAATATGAAAAATATTTACCTGAAGAAAACTTAACTGGTTTTGATAACCTGTCACTTATATAGATCTTTGCACATAATTTTATTGACATAGATGCTTAGGTTGGTTTTTTTTTTTTTTAATTGCTGGGTATATTTAAAAGGAAATTGACTAAATTGGCTCTTCAAATAAAATTGACTTATGTTAGATTAGCATAAAATAACTAATATTGAGTATGATCATAAGTGTATATAGGTAAGTTTTGGTCAAAATGTTGCACCTTATATATTTATCTTAACTTAGGTACTATGGTGTGAATCAGAATAGTTGAAGATGATATTCTTTTACAAAGAAACTTTACAAATGGAATTACTGTTAGACTTTTAAAAAGAATGAGGATTCTGAAGCAACAAAAGTAAAATTTAATGCATGTATAATTTAAATGCTATCAAATCACTCTCTTAATTTGTGTATACATGCAATGTTTGAATACTTTGTTTTTGAACCTAAAATGTGCTTGTTCCCTTTCTAAATGACTGGTTATGTGGGTGACCATGACCCCTGGATTTGCAGCCAGAGATTTTCAGTTTGAACTCTTTCTGCTTTTGTGACTCTGGAAAAGTATTTTCAATTTTCTAGGCTTCAGTTTCAAGATTTTTTAAACTGGGAGAATTAGTCATTCCAGAACATGTATGATGTATACTCCTCTCTTGACAGATGGGTTATAGACTCCCAAGTACTCATTAAAATAGATGTATTTTAGGACATGACCCATATGGGAATGGGTTTTGTTTGATTATATGGATTTGTTCCATAGGCTTTATTACAAAGGCTTTCTATTAGGGAGATCGAAAAGGAGAGAAGATGGATTTTGCTTATTTGAAAAAAAATTAAAATAAATTAAAGAGGTTAGACTAGGAAATAGAGCTCTAAAGTTAGGTTCCAGTTAATTGCCACATTTTGTCTTAACTATCTCCATAGCATCTCTTGCATCTGTCCCCTTCTTTCTATTTATATATCTCCTATCTCAGAACCTCCCCTTTTCTTTCCTGGTACTGTATAACAATAGACCTTTACATGCATTTCTTGTATCCAGTCTCTCCTCATCCTAAACAATTCACCTTCAAACTGTCTCATAATGTTTTAAAGGCTTTTCTCTCTTGCTCAAAACTTTTGATGTCCTCCCAGTATCTTAAGAATCAAATACAGTGTCTTCCCCAGCCTGTCTTTCCAACCTTATTTCATGATACCACCTTTCACATACTTGATGTTCCAGTCTAATCAGCCTTCTTGCTGTTTTTTATGATCAGCATCTCCCTTTTCTGTTTCTGAACATTTGGTATTCTATGACTAGAATGTACTCTCTTTCTTTGTCTTTGTCTTTCATACTCCTTTTCCGTCTTAGCTCACTTCAAATATTAGCATTCTCCATGAAACCTTATCTTGATTTCCAGAGCTGCTAGTGTTCCCTCCTGTTTCGAGTTGTCTCGTGTTTTATTTGGTTGTGTACATATTGCATCCTCCAAAAAGAATGTAGATATTTTGAGGGAAGGGACAGTTTTTGTTATTGTATGTCCCCCACAATAGACACTTAATAAATGTTTGCATAAATGTTTGCTGAATTCAAATGAAGAGAACTGGACTTAAGTGAAGACACTTAGAAATAGCCTTTCCTTGATTCTGAGCTATGAGGGAAAGCCATGATTCTAAGTTTTTGCCACTGGGTGTCTCCCTTCCATCAGGTATACTTGCTGTATTTTTATTTCCTAACATTTTATTTTGATTTGATTAATTTACTTGTAAGGTTTTATTTGGTTTTACAAAAAATGCATAGGAGGTAAACTATTTTCTTAAGCCCAGAATGCACATTAGAGAACAATTTATATTGAGCCTTTTGGTAATGCAGTATCCATTTTGTGTTGGTGAGTAAATTGCATTAATTTGAACTTAATTTTGAAAATTTGTATTTCCACCCTGGCAAATGATATTTTATTATTTGCAGTAATTCAAGCAATTCCCATAAAAATTCAACCAAAAGTACTTATTTATCTAGTATTTCTGACTGAACAATTAGTTATTAAATCTAGAAGTGGGGAAAGAGTAAAGAAAAATTAGAAATGAGGCCTAAATTATGTTTTGGACTTGTGTGTTTTTTCTCCTCTGATTTTACTTTATTAGGCATCTGTGGAATATCTAAGGAAAAAGCAAAGGCATTAATAGTTCATTTCTTTAACATTAGCCTAGTTATTCAGTTGAATCAGTACTTGCTGGGGTAGGGAGGAGAAAGGAACCCATCATGGTGGAAGGTTAGGAGTGTGGTATTTTTCTGATATCATGCATGTAAGAAAGATTGCCCAATAAGTGTCTCTGGAAAGTGAAAACAAAATTCACTCAACATTTGTTAAACATTTGCTGAATATAAGATCACTGGGTTCAAGAGAAGATATAAAGATAAAGCTCAACACATAATCCCTTTCCTCAAGAAATTTATAATCCTATGAGGTGTTTCACTGTATTTAATAAGTGTCATGAAACATTTACTAGCTACTTTTAAGCACAGGAGATAGGAACTTACATTCCCAAAGGAAGAGATAACACAAATAGAGTTAGAGGGATAGCTGGTGGAACAACAGAAGACTGACACACCTCATTTAGAAACTCCCTAAGAGTTGATCTGATGGTTCTTTGAATTGAAGGAAACAGTTGGCATTATTGTAGTGGAGATGTTGGAGAGAATGGAGTGAAGTGGAATGTGACTCATCCAGGAAAGTCATCTACCAGTCCAGGAGGGTGGCAGACTTAAAGCTGAGATCTGGACATAAAAAAGTAATTTGATATAAGAAATTGATATGAGAAAACTTAGGCGAGATCAAAGTTTAGCCTCTCATTATTCACACTATCTCTTTCTTAGGGTTGTTGTTAGCAAAATGTTTTGTAAATTATAAAGTACTACATAAATGTGAGCTAGTATTAGTCAACCATTTGGCAAAAAAACTTCATTCTAATATGGTAGATCAGCTTTGGCAGGTATACAGTGTCTTAAAAAGTACTTAACAAAGTAGAGTTTGATTTATGTTCTGCATGAATCTTTTCTCCTTTACCGGGTTGCAAGCTTTTTAAAGGCAGGAATGCTTTTATATCCTTGTATCATCTAGTATGGCACTTCAATAAATATTTGCTAAATGTATGAGTCGATTAATGAATCAATAAAGGGTCTTTATAGCATGTTCTATAAAAGAAATATAAGGAGTTAAAAAGCTTGAACAGAGGGAATGAATCAGAGATACAGCAAGTCACAAAACCAGGCAGTTTGGGTGAGCATAGCCAAAGATTGGAAGAAATAAAATGGTCCAGAGTTGAGTGTGGGAGGTGACAGGAGTGATTGTAAATAGCAGAGACATGGTCATTATGGCAAGTCCAGAAAATGAGTTGAGTAAAAATAGGGAGAATATTTTGGAAAGAGGAGAAACTGCTGGACAAGTAAGAAAAGGAATATAGACATGACATTTCTAGGATCTGGGAAAAGATTTGGCCAAAGGAACAGAGCAAGTGATTCATTGCAACACTTCAGTTGGACCTTTTGTGAGAGCAGGATCCTAGATGGAAAAGATAGAGTTAGCTGATGTGGCTGTCAAAATGCCTGACTTGGAGTGGACCCTGACTTAAGAGTTCTTACTGACTGCCTGACTCTAGGCAAGTCACTTATGATCTCTGTTACAGTTTCCTTTTCCAAAAAATAGAGATGATAATAACATCTACCTCTCAAGGATATGAGGAATAAATGAGACAACTACTTTGCAGACCTTAAAGAGCCATATAAATGCTAGATATTATTAGAGAAACAAAAGCTTTTGTTAAAAAACAAAAGCAAAGCAGTCCCAAAAATCTAGGAACACAGGAACAAAATAACACATGCACAGATAAGTGAACACAAAATATGTACAAAGTAAATAGAAAGCAATTTTGGAAGGAAGATCACTAATGATGGGGTGTTCAGGAAAGGTTCATAAAAGGATTCCAGAAATGGTGGACAGCCTGAGCAAAGACTTGGTGGCCATTTTAAACAGTCATATGAAGGAAAATATTTTCATCATTTTATTTTTTAATTTGTATTTTCAGTTTCTCCTCTTTTCATTTCTCCCTCACTCTTTGAGAACACAAAAATATGATATCCATTGTACATACAAAGTTATGTAAAACATTTCTGCATTAGCCATGTTCAGGAAAAAAAAGTAAAAAAAAAAATTCTGTTTGCAGTATGAGAGTCTATTAGTTCTCTCTCTGGAAGCAGATAGAATTTGATGTCATGAATACTTTGGAACTATGGTGGATCATTGAATTTATCAGTCTTATTAAATGATTAACCAGCCTTCATGTTGATTATGTTTACAGTTTTGCTGTTATTGTGTAAATTGTTCTCATGGTTCCGCTCACTTCACTTTGCATCAATTTATTTAAGTTTACCCAGGTTAGTTTTTTTCTTTTATTTATTTATTTTGAGCATTCTTTTCTTTTTAAGACTTGAGTTTCAGATTGTCTCCTCTTCTCTCACCCCTTCTCTACCTACTGAGAACAACATATCAAATATACATGTGGAAATCATGGAAAATGCATATCACAAAAAAGCAAAAAAAAAAAAAATCTGGATATGAATAGCATTTTTTCATTATGAATCCTTTAAAAATTGTCGTGGATTACTATATTGATCAGAAGAGCCAAGTTTTTAATAATTGATCATTATTACAACATTGCTGGTACTATGCACTTCTATTCTTTTCATGTCATTGTTTAATCTGTTCTTATAGGTCTTGCTGTGTTTTTTCTGAAATCAACCCCTTGTCATTTTTTTCTCCTCCTCCTCCTTATTCACGTCTTCCTCCTCCCCCTGCTCCTCCTTTTCCCCTCTTTTCTCTCCTTCCTCTCCTCTTTCCCCCACCTGGTCACACAGCTAGGAAGTGTTAAGTGTCTGAGACCGGATTTGAAGTCAGGTCCTTCTGACTTCAGAGTCAGTGCTCTAGCCACTGTATCATCTGACTGTCTTTCCTTGTCCTCTCTTATAACACAATAGTACTCCATCACATTCATATGACACAAGTTGTTCTTTTTGAGTATAATTGTTCAATTGTGTCCAACCCTTTTTGATCCCATGGACTAGGGCATGCCAGACCCTTCTGTCTTTCTGTTCACTATCTCCTGATATTTGCCCAAGCTTATATTTCTTGTCTATATGATACTATTTATTCATCTCATCCTTTGCTACACTCTTTTCCCTTTCCTTTCAATCCCAATATTAGGGTCTTTCCAGTGAATCCTGTCTTCTCATTATGTGACCAAAGCATTTAAACTTCAATATTTGACTTTCCAGTGACTAGCCTGAATTAATTTCTGTTAAGTATTGACTGATTTGATCTCTTTGCTGTCCAAGGGAGTCTCAAAAGTCTTCCTAGCACCACAATTCAAAATGTAAACCATTTAGCCCCACTGAATCTCATCTATACCTTCATGTTTATCTTTTTATGCTTCTTTTAAGTTTTCTGTTTGAATGACAAATTTTCTATGCATGTCTAATCTTTTTCATCAGAAATACTTTGAAGTTTTTCATTTCATTACTTATCCATTTTTTTTAGTATTATATTCAGTTTTGCTGGGTAGCTTAGTTATAGTTATAATCCTAGTTCCTTTACTCTCCAGAATATTATATCCCATGTCCTCTTTTTCTCTTAACTTGGAAGCAGATCCTGGCTGTGGCTCCACGATATTTGAATTGTTTCTTTCTGGTTGCTTGCAATACTTTTTGTTGCCCTGGGAGTTTTTATTTTGTGATCTCTTTTAGGAGGTGATTGGTGGATTCTTTCAATGTCTATTTTATCTTCCAGATCTGACCTTTTGGGGTAGTTTTCTGTTATAATTTCCCTAAATAGGCTTAAATTTTTTTTTTTTTAAATAATGACTTTTACGTAGTCCAAACATTCTTAAATTATCTCTTCTCAATTTGTTTTCCAGGGCAGCTTTTTTTCCTATGAGATAATTCACATTTTCATCTAATTTTTTTTTTCATTCTTTTGACTTTCTTTTATTGTTTCTTGAAGTCTCATGGAGTCATTAGCTTCCACTTGCCCAATTTTAATATATATTTTTTTTACATTTGACTTTTCTCCTTTAAATTAATTCCACTACCTCCTTCTTATTCTCCTCATCCTTCTCTTTTTTCTTTTCTTTTTTTTTTTTTTAAATAACTTTTTATTGATAGAACCCATGCCAGGGTAATTACCCAATTTTAATATTAAGGAATAATTTTCTTCAGTGAATGTTTATACTTTCCATTTGGCTAATTCCACTTTTTTTTCCTATTAAAATATTTTTATTTAAAGTTTTGAATTTCAAATTCTGTCCCTCCCTCATATTTTCTCCTCCCTCCTCCCTGAGACAGTTAGCAATCAGACATAGATTATACATGTACATTTATTTAAAACGTTTCCATATTAATCATTTTGTATAAGAAGACTTAAAAAAATTAATGTTAAAAATAGCATGCTTCATTCTATATTTAAACAATATCAGTTCTTTCTCTGAAAGTAGATAGTATGCTTTGTCATTAATCCTTTGGGATTGTCTTAGGTCATTGTATGGCTGACAATAGTTGAGTTGTTCATAGTTTATCATCAAACAATATTGCTATTACCGTATACAATATTCTCCTGATTCTGTTCACTTCACTATGCATTAGTTTAGGTAAATCTTCCCAGGTTTTTCTGAAATCATCCTGCTCATCATTTCTTATAGCACCATAATTTTCTATTACAACAATATACTACAGTTTGTTTAGCTCTACTCCAATTGATGATTATATTTCCAATTCTTAGTCACCACAAAAAGAACTGCTATAAGTATTTTTGTACAAATAAGTATTTTCCCCATTTTTGGATGTGTTTGAGATATAGACCTAGCAGTGGTAAAATTGGATCAAAGAGTGTACACAGTTTTATAGTCCTTTGGACATAGTTCCAAATGGCTCTAAAGAATGGACCAATTCTACTTTTAAAGGAGTTCTTTTCTTCAATAAATTTTTATGCTTTTTCCATTAGATCAATTCTGTTTTTTAAAGGTGTTATTTTTTTCATTTTTTAATGCGTCATATGCCAATTTGTTGATTTTTTTCATAATTTTCTTACAATACTCTTTTTAAGTTTTCTGATACTATTCTTTTTAAAAATAATAGCTTCTTATTTTCAAAATACATGCAAAGATAGTATTCAGCATTCACTCTTTCAAAACTTTGTGTTTCAAATTTTTCTCCCTTCCTTTCCCTCACCTCCCTCAGATAGCAAGTAATCTAATATAAGTTAAACATGTGCAGTTTTTCTAAGCATATTTCCATGTTTATCATGCTGCACAAGAAAAATCAGTTCAAAAAGGAAAAAAAATGAGAAAAAAAAGCAAGTAAAAAACAACAAAAAAGGTGAAAATACTATGTTGTGATCTGATATCATTCTTTTCTTTCTTTAACTCTTCTAGGAATTTGTGCTGACCTTGGGTCCAATTAGCATTTTTTTTTTTTTTTTGAAGCCATGTTTGAATCTCTTGATAGTCTTTACCATTTATTCCTCCAGATGAATTTTTTTTTTTTTTTTTTTAGTTATATACAGTAATTCTTTGTTAGTTTGATTGGTATAATACTGGATAAGTAAATTAATATAGGTGGTATTATCATTTTTATTATATTGGCTTGACCTAGGAATTAATTTCTTCAGTTACTTAAATCTATCTTTATTTGGGTAGAGTGTTTTGTAATAATATTCATATAGTTCCTGTGTGTCTTGACAAGTAGACTCCCAAATATTTTACACTATCTGCCCTTAATATATATGGAATTTCTCTTTCTATTTATTCCTGCTACATTTTGTTGGTAATATATAGAAATGCTGATGATTTTGCAGGTTTATTTTATGTCCTCCCACTTTGCTAGAGTTGTTAATTGTTTCAATAAGTTTTTAGTTCATTCTCTAGTATTCTGCAAAAGGAATAGTTTTGTTTCCTTGTTATTTATATTTATCACTCCAATTTCTTTTTTTTTTTTCTGTTTAATTTGATATAGCTAGCACTTCTAGTTCAAGATTGAATAAGAATGGTCATTATGGACATCTTTGCTTCAATTCTGATCTTGTTGGAAAGGTTTTTGGATTATTCCCATTACAAATAATGCTCACTCTTGATTTTAGATAGCCTGTTTTCTAATAGGAATAGAGATTTTTTTTTTTTTTGACAAAAGTTTCTTCTACACCTATTGATAGAATCATGATTTTTTAAAATTGTTTTTGTAATTGATATGGTCACATGCTTATAGCTTTCTTAATAATTGAACCAGCCCTGCATTTTTGATATAAATCCAGTCTAGTAGTAATAGATGATTTATATACCATACTGCTATAATCTCCTTGCTAGTGTTTTATTTAAATTTTTCATGAATATTCATTAAGGAAATTGG
Source organism: Antechinus flavipes (assembly GCF_016432865.1). NCBI lineage: Eukaryota > Metazoa > Chordata > Mammalia > Dasyuromorphia > Dasyuridae > Antechinus > Antechinus flavipes. Next base: position 507,424,312 of record NC_067400.1, on the reverse strand, counting down.
TTTTTAGTTTTCTTTTTTTCTGTTTTTTTAACCCTGGTTTAGATAGCAAAACCTTATTTGTGTCATAGAAGGAATTTGTTAGGACTTCTATCTTTATATTTTCAGTTTATATAATATTGGAATTAATTATTTTTTAAATGTTTGGTAGAATTTACTTGAAAATCCATCTGTTCCTTGGTTTTTTATTTCCCTAAGGAGCTCATTTATAGCTTGTTCCATTTATTTTCCTAAGATAGGGTTATCTAAATGTTCTCTTTCTTGTTCTGTTAATCTGGACAACTTACATTTCTCTAAATGTTCATCCATTTCATTTAAATTGTTGGGTTTGGGGGGGGATGGTATAATTGAGCAAAATAGTTCCTGATAACTGCTTTAATTTCATCTTCAATGGTTTTTGCATTTATGCTTGAGTCTTGTGTTTGAATGTCACATTTTCTGTTTATTTCATCAGAGATACTTAAAAGTCGTCCTCTATTTCACTAATTTTTTTCCTTTGAAGAATTATATTCAGTTTTTCTGGATAGGTTATTCTTGGTTGTAATTCTAGCTCACTTGAACATCATATCGAAGCCTCTGTTCCTGTAATGTGGAAGCTGCTAATTTTTGTGTGAGCCTGACTGGTTTCACAGTATTTGAATTGTTTCTTTCAGGTTGCTTGCAGTATTTTCTTAATCTGGAAGCTCTAGAATTTGACTGTCATATTTTTGAGACTTTTCATTTTGGGATCTCTTTCAGGAGGTGATTGGTGAATTCTTTCAATTTCCATATTTCTCTCTGGATCTAAGATATATAAGCAGTTTTCCTTTGCAATCTATTAAAATATGATACCTAGGGGTTTTGTGTGTGTGTGTGTGTGTGTTTTAAATCACGGCTTTCACGTAGTCCAGAAATTATTAAATTATGTCATCTATTTTCTAGGTCAGTTTTTTCCCTTTATGTGATACTTCACATTTTCTTCAATTATTTTTTCATTCTTTTGATTTTGTTCTTGAAGTCTCATGAAGTCATTAGCTTTCACTCGTCCAATTCTAATTTTTAAGGAATTATTTTCTTCAATGAAATTTTGTACTTCCTTTACCTTTTAGCTAATTTTGATATTCAAGGTGTTATTTTCTTCAGCATTTGTGTGTGGGTGTGTGTATGTGTGCCTCTTTTACCAATCTGTTAATTCCCTTTTCACAATTTTCTTACTTTGCTTTAATTTCTCCCCCCTCCCCAATTTTTCCTCTACAACTCTTATTTGAGTTTTAAAATTATTTGTTTTTACTCTTTAAAAAATTTTTCTTTCTTTAGCTCTTCTAGGAATTCTTATTGAGCTTGTGCCTAATCTGCATTTTTTTTTCTTTGATACTTTCTTTGCTTGTAGATGGTTTCAGGTCATTTTTTTTCCTCTGAGTTTGTGAACCAAACTTCTCTCTTATCATAGTAGCTTTTTATGGTTAGATTCCTTTTTTTTTGGTCATTTGTTCATTTTTCCAGATTAATTTTTGAATTTGGACTATATGTTATAATTGGGTTCTCCCTATCTTTTTCTCCCTATCTCTGGGGTTGAGGTTATACCAAGTCTTTCTCATTTTCATGTCATACTGCTTGGAGGCCTATAAGTTTTTGATACTTTCAAGATGACCTGATCTAGAGAGAATTTTGGTCACTACCCTCTTGACCTATGCTCTGGTCCTTGGTTAGGTAGAACCTCTATTTCCTCTTAGATACAGCTGTTCCTGTATGTTCTGGAATTATGATCAGCAATTAGGTAATGGGTGAAGGAGCTGCCAGAAAGGAGTCTGATCTTGTATCTTATGCTACTACATGGGTCCCCCAGGAATCTTGTTTCTCATCAGGTGTTTAGTGCCCTTACCATACCTGTGTCCTGGCTGTTCCTGGTGGTGTTTGTATTGCTATGGCTGTTGGAACTGCTGTTACTTCCACTGTGTCAAACTCCTGGCCAGCCCTCACCCCAGTATCAGCAGACTTTTCTTTCTGTCTTCCTAAGTTCCCCTGGGCTGGAAAAATGTTTCACTGTGACTTTTTGTTAGTGATTCCACTCAAAATTTTGTTTGACACTTTAAAAAAGTTGTTTAGGAAAGTTTATTAGGAGTGCTCACAGGAATACTTCACTCCACCATTTTGGCTCTGCCTTTTCATCAGTTTAGAAAAATAGGTTCAACCCAGATTGTAAAGAATTAAGACTTAAGAAGTAGAAGAGTTTGTTATATCCTAGGGTTGAAAGGAGTCACTGAAATCTATTCAGTCAATAAATCAACATACATTTATTAAATAGCTCCTTAGTTTTTTTTACCAGATACTTTGCTAGGTACTGGAGATACAAATATAAAGAATGAAACAATCTTTTACAACTTCAAATGAGCTTACATTCTAATGAACAAGGGAATAGCATGATTAGAATGGAGCTTAAGAAATATCAGCTTTAGCAGCTAAGTGGTACAGTGGATAGAGCACCAGCCCTGAAGTCAGGAGGACCTGAGTTCAAATCTGGTCAAATCTTCCTAGCTGTGTGACCCTGGGCAAGTTACATAACCCCAGTTGCCTCAGGGGAAAATATATATATATATCAACTTTAAACTGTAAGGAGAATGATGAAAGGCACAGAGATCAATTAAGAGGCTATTGCATTAGTTTGGGTAAGATAGGATAAGATTTAAATCTGAATGACAGATAGAAGGATTGTGGAAGTACAATTGATAAAATTTAGTGCCTGATTTAAGAATATGAGGGAGATGCTTACCATCTGGGGGAGAGGGTGGAGGGAAGGAGGGGAAAAATCGGAAGAGAAGTGAGTGCAAGGGATAATGTTGTAAAAAATTACCCTGGCATGGGTTCTGTCAATAAGAAGTTATTAAAAAAAAAAAAAAAGAATATGAGGGAGGGTTAAAGATGATGCTGACGTTTGTATACTTATGTAACTAGAAGGATGGCAGTAGTAGAGATCTTGATAGAAATAGGAAAGTTAGGAAAGAATAGTTTGGGGGAAGGAACATAGGAATAAGATAATGACTTCTGTTTTGGACATGTTTGTTGCTTTTGAGATACCTATGAAACATTCGATGTCAATGTCCATCAGGCAGATAAAGAAGGGAACTTAGTAGAAGATAAGGCCTTTTGATTGGGTGGTAGTCTGCCTAGAGATAATAATTGAACTCATGGAAAATGATAAAATCTCTAAGAAAAAGGAGCAGTTTAAAAGTCAGATCTCAAATATTAAGGCTTAAATAATTGTTGAAAGATTGAATGACCGAATATTGGCCCTATCTACAATGATGAATGTATTTCCCCGACTCATTGGTCATGGTGGAAAAGTTGAAGTGTTCCTTGTATCCCATGCCACTTCCAGGCTCTCTCTCTACCTTCATTGCTCAGTAATCTCTCCTTTGAAGTTCACTCAGTCCATATACTACTCATTCAAAATTCTGGTAGCTATTGCCTGAAAACCACTAGGATGAATACTCTCCTTCTTTCCCCATTGAATTTAATTTCTATTTTACAAAGATTTTCTATCCTTCCCACCTCCTGTACTCCTACTATGAGACTTAGGTTGTATTCGTTGTTTAGGAGCATTAACACCTCTTGTGTAAGAGCTTGCTGAGTCCTTTTTAGAGTTGTTCATCCTTCTTTGGTTTCTACCCGATTCACCCAGGACTTATGGCTTCAAGAAGTTGAATCACATTCCAAAAAAACTATCTCATCGGATGGGCTTAAAGCAGGTTAAGAGTAACCGATACAAGGGCAGCTAAATGGCGCAGGAGATAGAGCACCAGCCCTGAAGTCAGGAGGACCTGAGTTCAAATCTGACCTCAGACACTTAACACTTCCTAGCTGTGTGTCCCTGGGCAAGTCACTTAACCCCAATTGTCTCAGCAAAAAAAAAAGTAACTGACAAGCCATAAACCTGTTGGTAAATTAAAGGGATATCTACCCCATGCTTATGAAGATCTTCCCCTGCAGAATGGGTGGGTGAGAGACATTGTAGTGTTCTTAAAGTGTGGTCATTTTAAGTGGTCAGACACTGAAGATGCCAAAGTTATCTACTGCCTTCTAGGCTATTGCCAGTCTTGACTTTTGTCCTGCAACTGGACTTTAATGACTCAGCAATAGAGTGAAGCTGATGACTTTGTGCAACTGCACAATTCCAATGCACATGCAAGGGAAGGCTTCTCTCCTTGTTTGTTGATCCTCTTTGAAAACAAAGGACGATTCTTTTTGCACAGCAAAATAACTGTTAGGACATGTATACTTATATTGTATCTAATTTATACTTTAACATATTTAACATGTATTGGTCAACCTACCATCTGGGGGAGGGGAAAAATTGGAACAGAAGGTTTGCCAATTATCAATGTTGTGAAATCACCCATGCATATAACTTGTAAATAAAAAGCTATATTTAAAAAGAAAAAAGAAAACAAAGGACAAACAACATTATGTGCCTTCAGCCTCCATAGTGATACTCCCTCAAACATTCTTACATCCCAGTTTCTGAATTTTCTTATGACTTGCTTCTCCATCGCTCTTCAGCACACATAGACATTATCATACTATTGGTCTTGCTATCACACACAATCCCCTTACATGTTTATGAACTTTGCAGTTCTTTTATCTGGGATTATGTATGTGTCATTCCACTTTTTCCTTCTCTCTCACAACCCCAAACCTTGTTCTTTGTTTGTTCTTTGTTCTCATTGTGATCTCCAGATCTTCTCCATGTTAGTTCTTTCTAGGCCATCACCCTTGCACTCTCCTTTCTTCCCTTTAGTGAACCACTTCATCTCTACATCATGTTCGTTTGAGTCCTTTGCCTCATTACCCTGACTCTGATCATGTCCTGCCAAGTCCAGAATTACTCACTTACTACATCCTTTACCTTTGCTCCTATTCCTGTGTGGCTAAATGAAGCTGGAGAAAACCGTGAAACTGTGTGACTACAAATTTATTTTATGTAATCATAAATGGGCTTCACTGTAGCAAGGCAGTCCTTTTACATTTCCCCAAATGAGTCATTATCCCACTCACCACACTGTTTTTTTTCCAAACCTTTTTATCCTTCAAACCATCCGCAGATTAATTGTCTTGGATGAGAACCTTGCCTTGTGTTCCCCAGACAAATTAAAGCCATTGGGGAGAACTGTTGCTGCTCCTCTCCTTTGCAACTCTTTATCTCTCACTCCTCTTCATTCATCTTACAGGGATGAGGGGCTTTTTTTTTTTTGCCAAAGCAAACCCCACTATATGTATGTGTGACCCAATTACATCTTATTTTCTAGCAGAGATTGGCCCCTCCATCATCTTCACTTTCACTTATCTTGAGACTCTCCTGTTTACTGATTGTTTCCATGCCCATGTCTCCCTCATCCTTCAGAAAACCCTTAGTTGAGCCATCCATCCTCGCTGGCTGTTGTCCCATATCTCTTTTTTTTAACATGGCTAAACTCTTTGAAAAAACTCTCTACAGTTGGGGCCTCTATTTTTTCTCTCACCATCTTCTTAGCTTTCTTTAGTGTGGATTTTGCCTTCAAATTGCCCTTGAAAAAACTGATCTCTACAAGGTTAACTAATGACTTGTTAATTACCAAATCTAATGACTTTTTTCCACTCTTCATCTTCATCTTTCTGAGGCTTTCGACACTGTCAGTCTCCCTTATTCTCACTTGGTATTCTCTTCTCTCAAGGTTTTTGTGATTTTATCTTGATTCTTCTCCTTCCTGTTTAACGATCCCCTCACTCCCCTGTGCTGAATCTTCAACCAAGTCATTACTCACTAATTTTGGGTGCATTCCAAAGCTCTGTTCGGGGTCTTTTCTTTTCCCTCATTTAGCAGTCTCCTTAGCTTTCATGGATTCAGTTATCATCTCTATACTGACGATTCTCAGATGTACTTATCCAGTCCTGTCCTTTCTGCTCTTGTCAACTCTCACATTTCATATTTAACATGTCCAAAACGATTAAATCCTTTATCTCACTCCCAAACCCCCCCTCATCCTGACTTCTCTATTACTTTTGAGGACTTCACTATCAGTTACTGAAGCTCCCAACCAAGGCTTCGTTCTTAGCTCCTCACTGTCTCTCACTCCTACATCTAGTTTCTTATCGAGGTCTTTCAGTTTTGCCTTTGTGACGTCTCTCACATATACCTCAATCTCCCCTCTGTTGCCTCCACTTTGATGGGGATTCTCATTTCTGGATTATTGCAGTGGTCTGCCAATTGGTCTCTTTCTCTCTCAAAGTCTCTTCCATCTTATATTCCATATTATTATTATTATTATTATTATTATTATTTTTGCTGAGGCAATTGGGGTTAAATGACTTGCCCAGGGTCACACAGTTAGAAAGTGTTAAGTGTCTGAGACCAGATTTGAACTCAGGTCCTCCTGACTTCAGGGCTGGTGCTCTATCCACTGCACCTCCTAGCTGCCCCTTTATATTCTATCTTATAATCACTTGCCAAAGTGACTTGGTGTGTCATACTCAGGTCTGACCATATCACTTCTCCAATCAATAAACTCCAGTTTCATCTTTTCACCTATAGGATCAAATATGATCCTCAGTTTGGCCTTCATAGCCTAACTTCCTTCTACCTTTCCACTATGTACTCTTTGATCCAAGTTCACACTGGTCTCTTAGCTGTTCCTTAAACAAAATAATCCATCTCTTGATTCCAGGCATTTTCTCTGGTTATTCCCCTATGTCTGCAGTATTCTTTTTCATCTTCCCTCCTGACTTCCCTGCTGAAATCTTACCTTCCATAAGAAGCCTTTTCTGAATTCCTTAATTCTGAATCTATTTTCTATTTATCCTATATGTACATTGTTTGTCCATAGTTGTTTATGTGTTTCTCCTCCATGAGATTGTAAGCTCTTCAGAGTGGGCACTTTTACCTTTCTTTGTATCTCTAGCAGTTAGCACAGTACCTTACACATAGTAGTTGCTTACTTAATACTTATTGACTGGCTGAATGTTAAATATTTATTGACTGATTGGCTGTGGTGTAAAGTCTTAAGAGTAAATATGACTAATCTTGACCCTTTAAAGGTCAAGGTCAAGGTCTTCTCCTTTTGTGAATGTGGGAGACTATAATTTGTCAAATATTGCATATGCTGCCCTAAATGGTCATTGTGTTGGTTGCAGATTACTTTTTTCTCTGTTGTTTGTGTGTGTGTGTGTGTGTGTGTGTGTGTGTGTGTGTGTGACAAAGGATGGTTCACTGGTCAAGGAATAGAAGAGAATTATATTTGGAAATAAAAGTGATGTAAAAACAAAAGAAATCAATAAAAATAAGATAAAAGAAGCTACCCCCCCCCAAAAAAAAAAAAAAAAGCAAGACAAGGAATAATATTTAATTTAGGACAACAGCTGCTCCCACTCAAGAGAGTCTGTTTCCCCTGTCCCATTGCACATTCTTGTTGCCTCCTTTGGTAGAGCCATAATATTATAGGAGTTGAAGTTTGAGAAAGGTCATGGCTTTGGGCAGTAAATGTCTCCCTCCTCCACCATATAATTTGACATTTTTGAGGGCAGTATATAGCCTGCTTTTGACTTATTTAAAGTTATTTGCCAGTAAAAGCTGTTCCAGAGACCTTTGTTAATCATTTATGTCTGATGACTTTCCACTCTTTACTGTGCAAACTTGACATTTATAAGAATGACGTGATGTCTCTTAGTACCTATGGTACTAAGTCATGGGTAATGACTTTCCTCCACCCAGCACAGCAAACATCAGAAATTACTTCTTTTCTTATCTTAGCAAACTCTTTCAAAGCTCCTATTAGGTCTTAGGAGTGGAAAGAAATTGAGGTGCTTTCTGTCAAGATGGTATGTGATTGCATGGCTTTGATTTGGTAATTCATTACAGAGAAGTTCTGTATCCAGCTCATTTTTATGGTAAACCTTGCATCAGTAAAGTCCTTGACTTAATACTGATGCAAAATCTATATGGTTCAACACTAGGCTTTCTAAGCCACAGCAGTGATACCTCTCTGGACAGAAATAAAAGTTTCTGCCTTTTTCTGTTTAAAGTGTCTTTTCAAGGCAAAGAAAACCTTCTGGGAGCAGTTTACTTAACTACTCTCTAACTACATAACCTTTGTTCTTATTTCTAAGACTGTCTTGTCTGAACCTTATTCACTCTTGGCTCATCCTCTCTTTGCTCTACACTTCAGCAAAGCAATACTTGGTTGTGTAATGTTTACAGATTGCCTGGTCATTAACTTGCTGTCTGAGTTCACAATAATGATAGCTGGCTTTAGTACTTAGTAATTTTTATTCAGGATCTCAAAGTATTGTCTAAATGGTTATAATGATATTCAACAAGAGTGGAAGATAAGCTGTGATGGGATGGAAGTAAGTCTTTCTTGAACCTTAAAGAGCTTTCTTCCTAAATATTTATTCATAGTATTTATTTAAAATTCCCATTGACTTCCAAACATATTTGCTAATACCAAAAAAGAAAAAAAAAAGATCCCTGCTATTAAGACTTCAAAAACTATTGATATTTTTTGTTTTTACATGATGTACATTTCCTAATACATCTCTTCTTCCCACTCCTTCCAGACGGCTATCCTTTATAATAAAAAATTAAAAAGAGTTTGGAAAGCCAGATCAGGAAAACCAATGCATTTATCAACCATGTCTAACAGTATTCCTTACACATAATCCCCCCATCTCACTTCTGCAAAGACAGATGGGAGATGCATTTTTATAATTCTTCTTTAGGTCCAGGCTTGATCAATATAATTCCATAGCATTAGAAACCATTGAAATTGAATTCTGTGAAATGGTAATGACTAAGTGGGTCCATCAAGGCTTACGGATCATTATAGATAATGTCCCAAGAGTGACCCTTTCCATTTGTTCTTCATGATTTTTCTTCAAAGTTACAGATTTCTGGAATTCTTTAAGAAATAAAATAGCCCTGTGAATTGAAGATAGAAGTCAGATGGGCCAGCCAAGCTGTTGGTACCTCTTTTTTTAGAGAAATGAATTAACAAAATGTTACCCCAAACCTAATGGAGTGGATTTCTACTTGAAACTTCATTCATCCATTCATCTTCCTTAGTCTGAAAGAAAAGTCATACTTAAGAAACATAAGATACCATTGTTCTCAGTGAATTCAGGCTTCCACAGGAGGCCTTAGAGGCCTTGTTCATTTGTTTGAACTGGGGCCCTTCTCTCTCTTTCCCTTCTTTTTCAAACATTTCTGACATTTTGAGTTTAGTTTCCAGTCTTATTTTGCTGTGCAAGCTGCAAAGATGTCAGGTTTTCCTGACTGCTCCTCAGCCTCCTGATTACCCTTTTAAGCGGTGCTGATTGCAGGAAATTGCTGTGGTGCGTGGTGGGTGTCACAACAGCCCAATGATTAAGACCCGCGTGTGTCATTTACTGGCTGATTGAAATAATCACAGAGAGGGGAGAAGCAGAGGGAAAATTGCTAAATGTGCAGAGGGAGCTGCCACTCTTAATCATTTTTGGCTTAAGCATCTCAAGTTGAGGAGTCAAAACTAATGAGAGTGAGATTTATGTTTTCCTCATTTTGCTTCATTCTTGATCTTCAAGGTAGCTGAGTGAAACGTAACATTGAAGATGATCCTAAGCAGGAAGAACTTTTTTTTTTTTTTGGTTTGTTTATCAGATAAGTGGCCCATAAGATCTTTGCCTTCTTCATGATAGAAAAACAAGAGCGAAGCACCTGAGAGTTGGCTGTAAGTATGACAGGATGAAACCAGGGCCAGAAGGTGAAAGCAGAGTGTTTGGTGAACTTGAGCAGCCCAGTTGAGATTTCTAATGTTTTCCTTATCTCCCAGCTTCCTGGGAAGTTTGGCTGTCTGCCATGTCCTGAAGGCATTCTCCCCACCACCACCACCACCACCACTACCACCACCACCTTCTCCTCCTCCTCCTTCTCTTCCTCCCTAATTTTCCTTTTAAAGAAATGCATTATCTCTTTCAAGATACTACCCAAGAATCACTTTCTCCAGGAAACCTTTCCTGATGCCTGCAAACTGCTGGTTCCTTCCTTCACTATCTCATATCTAACTATTTTATATTTATTTTCTCTTCATTCTGCATATATGACTTACATGTACCTGTTGGTCTCCCCTCAGAATGTGAGCTCCTTGAAGGCAGGATTATTTAATTTTTGTATCTATTTCTACTGCCTAGCATGTAGTAAGTGCTTAATAAATACTTATTGATTGATTGCAGAATGTTTTGAGAAGTTGAACAATTTACGATGGCCTGATTGCTATGATTTTATCATGTATGTATATGTCCCTATGCTTCCCAACTTGGAATTACTTGCTAAAGAACCTCAGGGCTTTCATTTTGTAAGGGTCTATGGGAGTGACTCTAGTCTGCTGTTTAAATCCTTGAGGTTCTTCACCAGTTGATCATGACTGTCACCCTTTGTCAGTTGAGGTTTAGATATCATTTATATACATACAAACACAGTTTCCATTCTTTTTTTCATGTTCTTCTTTTATTTTCCCTATTTTGTAAATTGTCAGTTACTTGAGTTAGATGACCAAGCTTTAATGAACACAGAGCAGCATATGTTAAGCTTCTGCACTACTGTTTGTGGAGTTCACCCTAACAAGGCCCTTATCTCTCTTTCTTTCAGGCACAGAACACTGGTATTTCTATTTAATTAACGGGTTTCTGAATTTCAATGTGGCCTTTGTATTGGCTCTTCTGGTCTTACCACTGACTTCCCTCATGGAGACCCTATTGCAGAGATTTCATGGTAAGTTATAGAGGTATGAAAGATTTCAGACTGCCTGGTGGCAGGAAGACTTGTGCCTTAGAAACCATTAGCCAGTCTTATAAAGAGCTACTCAGGATGATAAATTTATTGTGCAGGAAAAATAGAACTCCCTTCTTTTATTCACTGTGTTCTTAGGAGAATGGCAGGCTGGTCTGTTTTGCAGTCTTATGTTTGCAAGGCTGAACTAGACATGTACGACTTATCTGAAGATTTTCTTAATTTATTGCAAATGAAACCACATCAGTAAAAATCTGCAGAAACCCACAGTCAGGATAACCCATTAATTGCCTCAGTGACTACAAGAAGAGTCTTACATGTTCACAGTTAAGGAAGCCTAACTAGCATGCTAACCAGCTAGAGAGCAAAAGGCATTTGCAAGATCTCAGGAGAACACAAAATTTAGAGTCCTTTGTCCTATGAAGACTATGTTGTTCAAAGGGTGAAGTACATTTAATGAGCTATGCTGGAGGCAAAAATGTTGGTGAAAATAGCCTCTGCTGAATTAAAAAAAATTATTCAGTTTTCTTCATAGCTGGGGGGCTAAATTAGGAGGAGTCTAATGCTATCTTCTGGATTGCTATTAATCCTATTAATTATTGAATAAGTTTACCTAGTCATTTATTTCTGTTTCTCAACATCTGTTTTTGCAGCAGGGTCCTAACTCAGGTTATCAATTAATCAAGTGCTTCTAGCTTTCTTTACAGGTGGGTCAGATTTAAGTAGAACTCTCAAATTGGAAAGAGAATTAATTATGGATTTGTTTTCTTGATTTGCAAGGATTATGAGTGATTTTTTCCTTAGTTAGCTTTTGTTTCCATTGTGCTTATTTTTTGCATTGTAAATTACTTCTAAAGAATCCATCAAGTTAAAAATAACAGTTTACAGAGTACTTTTGCTTGGGATAGGAGAACATGAAATCAACCCCATGGAGCAAATTTACATTTTAAAAATATGTAAAATATAAAATCATATTTCAGAAATTATTATTATAGCACAAAAGAATTTTTACCTGCTGAGGTTAGATTCATTTATCCTGGGACATGTTATAACAATTGAGAAAATTTCATTTTAATAGTTAAATCTTGGCAAATATAGACTAACATTTTGCAATAATTGTGGACAAAGTTTAAAATAGCTGCTACTGTAGCTTGAGAATTTTTATCCTTGAATGGACGGTCAAAAAGAATTTATTAATCTCTCACTATATGCCAGGATCTGGGACAAAGTAAGACATAAGACAACAGTCTCTGCTCTGTCCTCAAATGGCGGAACCTATAGTCTTTGTTAAAAGTATTTATTTTGTTTTAATTTTTTATTAGTTAAAGGTATTTATATCTAAAAAACTGTAAATTATGCATTACTCAGATATGGCCTCTGATTACAGATTGGATTCTGTGGGATAAATAACAATGCAGCTTATGGTACATGAATCTAATGGACTGTAGAGGGCACTGTGTTTATTCCTGCTGCACTGCTCATTATGACTAATACAAGCACAGGAGGAGATGCTCTCACTGTGGGGTTGCAAGCTTATCACTCAGTGCTCATGTACCTAACCACAGGAACTTTCCAGCAGGGGTTTGAGCCTTAGTGATCATTAAATCCCTTTAGTACTTGCACATGCTTTCTTTTTTAAATTTTGGTTTTAGTTAGGAATTTGGAGTTGAAAGATATTGTAGGAGGGAAGGAGAAGCTTTATCAGGATTGTTTTTGTTCTTGTTTTGCAGCAAGTTACTTGTCAATAGCTGTTTGTTGGGGGTGAAATAAGTTTGATATTTTTTGGTTTAATAGGTTTGAGAATGCTGATTCCTCCACCATTTCCTTCTATTTTTAACCTGTGGTTTGTGACTCTTTATAGTTACTTGGGTGTAATAAAGAAGACTTATTGCTAAAGGAGGAAAAGTGTTACCTAGAACATATAATATTCTACTTCATATAATAACTTAAATTTCATATAATAACTTAAAAAATTTTTAACTGATGGCAGATAATCTTAGGGGCCTGTGGACATATTCCTTAATAGAAAAGGCTTTCCTTTCTCTGTCCCAGGTAGAATTCATTTTACTAACAGTCCATAAAACAATCTGGTGATGCATCCAGTCTTTTTAGAAAGCAGCAGAAAAATATCCCTTATCATATGACATTTCCTTTCATGGTTAAGAGAGATATGAATGAATTGGGCCATTTTGTTTTTTCTGCCAATGGCAGAACCAGGCCATTCCAAATCTGAAGTTGGGGGACATGAAGGTCTCAGGTGATGAATTTACTACTGCAATGAGACTACAACTGCCTCTTTTTCTTTCTTACAGTTCAGAACTTAGGCCGCCCTTATTGGCTTACCTTGTCTCCAATGTATATCTGGATTGCTATCTTCTTTGCTCAGCCTCACAAGGAGGAGAGATTTCTGTTCCCCATATACCCTCTTATATGTCTTTGTGGTGCTGTGGCTCTTTCGGCACTTCAGGTGAGTGTCAGGAAAACAGAAATCCTAAAGAGTTTCTGTTTGAGTTTCTTCATAGTTTATCATAGAAATTTTATTTATTTATTTCTAATACATGTTGCTTTATGAATCATGTTGGGAGAAAAAAAAATGAGAGCAAAAGGGAAAAACCATGGAAGAGATAAAAAAAAAAATCAGAAAAAAAAATGAACATAGCATGTGTTGATTTACATTCAGTCTCCTTAGTTTTTTTTCTGGTTGTAGATGGTATTTTCTGCCCAAAGTTTATTGGGATTGCTTTGGATCACTGAACCACTGAGAAGAACCAAGTCTTTCATAATTAATCGTCACACATTCTTGCTGTTATTGTGTACAATATATTCCTGGTTCTCCTTGCTTCACTTAGCATCAGTTCGTGTAAATCTTCCCAGGCCTTTCTAAAATCAGCTTATTCATAATTTTTTTATAGAACAGTAATATTCCATTATCTTCATATACCACAACTTGAACAGCCATTCCCCGATTGATGGGCATATACTCCTTTTCCATTTCTTTGCTACCACAAAAAGAGCTGCCACAAACATTTTTGCACATGTGAGTCTTTTCCCCTGCTTTATGATTTCCTTGGGAAAAATTTAAATTTAACAACAGATTGCAGAATTTCTATTCTAAGATAATTTTGTCTATACCTATAATTACTATATAGGTATTGTGTATGTGTGTTTGGTTAACTATTTGTTATCTTATTTGCTGATGAGTTTTTCCCACAAATAAATAACTATCCTTTTATTTCAGAACATAGACTCAGTTTACTTTAGAGACATTTTCCAAATCACTATAAGAGAATTAGATCCTAATTAAATGATGATGGATTAGCAGAATTAACTGAACACCTCTCCTTAAAACATTTGGATTAGAATGGAATTTTAGCCTATATTTTATGATTCAATTAAATAACTAGCCATTGAAGACTTTATTGATTCAGTTTCCATAGTTCTTTCTCTGGATGGGATGCCATTTTCCATCCCAAGTCTTGGATCTCCACATTGCTTAGGAGAGCTGAGTCTATCATAGTTGTTTCTGTGTACAGTGGTTCTGCTCAGTTCAGTTAGCATCAATTCATGTAAGTCTTTCCAGACTTTTCTGAAACCAGCCGGTGGCTCATCATTTCTTATAGAACAATAATATACCATTACATTCACATATCATAACTATTCAGGCATTCTCACCTGATGGACATCCATTCAATTTCCAATTCCTTGATTTTACAAAAAAAAAGAGCTGCTCCAAACATTTTTGCACATGTGGGTCCTTTCCCATCTTTTTTGGGATATAAATCAAAATATTCTTCCACTTCTGTTCATTTTAAAAAAGCATTTGAGCTGTGTCCAATATTTCATGATAGCTTCAAATTCCTGGTCTTTCTTTGGCTCTGCTTCAGATTGAGATTTAAAATTTAAAATAAAATATTTATTTTCCTTAGGGATTTTTTTAGTCTATGATATCATCATTTTGGACATGTTTTCCCCTCTGTTCTCCTTCCTTCTTTTTTTCTCCCTCTACCTCTCTGCCTCTGATTCTATTCTCTTTTCTCTTCTTCCTCCCACTTCCTTTAAAATATATATATAAATAAAACAAAAGACTCATAATATAATTGGTAGCATGCCTGTTTCAAAATAGGGAGATCTTGAAGAAATAGTATTCATGAATAATTAACAGAAATTACATGTCTTATACATGAACATGTGACTATGTCTTAATATCACTTTTGTAGTTTTTGAGTGATCTTGGGAGATAGTTAAAAGCATTTATTTCATGTCCTATCAGATGATTTCTTTCTTTTTCTTTTCCTCCCTTCCTTCCTATCCCATTCCATCTCATTTATCTATCCTGGCCTATCTTGTCAGCATGAGTTTTAGGCCAAAGATAGTGGAGCTGGAGAATTTCAAAGCAGAAAGTAATATAAAGTCGAACAACAGTCCAAATTAGAATCAATAGTTTGGTACCAATTCATATTTTTAAAAAAACAGACCACTGTGGTATGGAGGAAAAATACAATATGTTCATTAATTCAGATATTTTTTGAAAGAAAATTTTCTTAGGCCTAGAGAAATTCTTTGCATCTTCCAAACTACTGATATTACAGATATCATCGTATTTTGGAACTAGTATATAGAACAGTTTTGTAAATCTTGCTTCATTTCTTTCTTTCTTTCTTTTTTTGCTGAGGCAATTGGAGTTAAGTGACTTGCCCAGGGTCATGCAGCTAGGAAGTATTAAGCGTCTGAGGCTGGATTTGAACTCAGATCCTCCTAACTTCAGGGCCAGCACTCTAGCCACAGCCACAGCCATCTAGCTGCCCCTCTTGCTTCATTTCTTAAAAGATGGAGTATTTCCATATGTCCTTGGATCTGATAACATCAGGCCTCTTTTTATACTTTCCCACTGAGGTGGTAAATAAGTTTTTATGACATATGTCATAGGCACATATTATTTCTGTATCAATAATTTTTTTCAGTAAAAATGAGAATTTTATCTAAGTTAACTTGCTTACTTAGTGACATACCAATCAAATTACCAAAAATTATTTTACAGAGCTAGAAAACTTAATAAAATTTTTCTGGAAGAACAAAAGGTCAAAAACATCAAGGGAATTAATGAAAATAAAGAAGTTGGCCTACCTGTACCAGAACTGAAACTATAATATAAAGCAGTAATCATCAGAACTATTTGGTACTAGCTAAGAAATAGAGTGGTGGGTCAGTGAAGTACATTAGGTACACAAGACTCAGTAGTAAATTCAACCATAGCGATCTAGTGTTTGATGAACCCCCAAATCCCAACTTTTGGGACAAGAACTATTTGACAAAAATTGTTGGGAAAACTGGAAAACAGTATGGCAGAAATTACTTAAAGACCAATATAATACACTGTATACCAAGATAAGAACAAAATAACCACAAAGGGCAATACTATAAGCAGATTAGGAGAGCAAGAAGGGGAAATGTTAGGATCAAAAAAGAGAGAGAGAGCGCATTACTAAGTGTAAATGGACAGTTTTTATTATATTAAATTAAAAAGCTTTTGCACAAAGCCAATTCGATCAAAACTAGAAAGTAGAAATCTGGGAAACAATTTTTACAGCAACTATCTCTCTCTGATAAAAGCTTTCTTTCTCAAATATATAAAAAATGATTCACATTTATAAGATTACAAATCAATTTTCAGATGAAGAAATTAAAACCATTTCTAGTCATATGAAAAGATGCTCTAATTCACTATTGATCAGAGAAATGCAAATTAAGAAAACTCTGAGATACCACTACACACTTCTCAGATTGGCTAAAATGACAGGAAAAGATAGAGATGAATGTTGGAGGGATTGTGGGAAAACTGAGACTAATACATTGATGGTGGAACTGTGAACACATCCAACCATTCCGGAGAGCAATTTGGAACTATGGCCAAAGGGTTATCAAACTGCATACCCTTTGATCCAGCAGTGTTACTACTGGACTTATATCCTAAAGCGATCATAAAGGAGGGAAAGGGGGCCCACATGAGCAAAAATGTTTGTGGCAGCCTTTTTTGTAGTGGCTAGAAACTGGAAAATGAATGTATGCCCATCAATTGGAGAATGGCTGGGTAAATTATGGTATAGGAATGTTATGGAACATTATTGTTCTATAAGAAATGATCAGCAGGATGATTCTAGAGAGGCCTGGATAGACTTACATGAACTGATGCTGAGTGAAATGAGAAGAATGGGAAATCATTGTATACAGCAACAAGAAGATTATATGAAGATCAGTTCTGATGGACATGGCTCTTTCCAACAATGAGATGATTCAGGCCAGTTCCAATGATCTTGTGATTAAGAGAGTCATTTGCACCCAGAGAGAGAACAGTGGGGACTGAGTGAGGATCACAACATAGCATTTTCACTCTTTTTGTCGTTGTTTGCTTGAAATTTTATTTTCTTTCTCATTTTTCCCTTTTTGATTTGATTTTTGTTATGCAGCAAGATAATTATATAAATATGTATGCCTATATTGAATTTAACATATATTTTTATCTAAATGTTTAACATATATTGGATTACTTGCCATCTAGGGGAAGGGGTAAAAGGAAGAGGAGGAAATTGGAATACAAAGTTTTGCAAGGATTGATGTTGAAAAAGTGTCCATTTATATGTTTTGAAAATAAAAAGCTTTAATTAAAAAAAAAAGACTACAAGTCATTCCTCAGTTGCTAAGTAGTCAAAGAATATGAACAGGCAGTATCAGATGAAGAAATCAAAGCTATCTACAGTCATATGAAAAAATGCTCTAAATCACTATTGATTAGAGAAATGTAAATTAAAACGACTCTGGGGTACCACCTAATACCTTTCAGATTGGGTGAAGGAAAATAATAAATGTTAGAGGGGATGTGGGAAAATTAGGAGTATTAATGCATTGTTGGTGATCCAACTGATCCAACCATTCTGGAAAACAATTTGGAACTGTGCCCAAAGGACACAGTAATGCCACTTCTAGGTTTTTATTCCAAAGAGATTTTGAAAAGGGAATAGGGACAAGGACCTATTTATACAAAAACATTTATAGTAGCTCTTTTTGTAGTAGGAAAAAAAAATTGAGATTTGAGGGGATGCCTATAAATTGCAGAATGACAAAACAAGTATATGCTTGTAATGAAATATTACTGTGCTGTAAGAAATGACGAGCAAGCAAATTTCAGAAAAAGTTGGACTTGTACGAACTAAATGCAAAGTGAAGTGAACAGAACCAGAAAATTGTATACAGTAACAGCACTACTGCATGATGATCCACCGTGAATGACTTAGCTATTCTTAGCAATACAATGATCCAAAACATTTCCAAAGGACTCATAATGAAAAATGCTGTTCACCTCCAGAGAAAGAACTAGTAGATTCAAAATGCAGATTGAAACATATAATTTTTCACTTTGTGTTTTCATTATGGGTTCTTTTTCTTCTCTAGGTCTGTGTTTTTTTTCACTAAATGACTATATAATGATATGTTTTTCATGCTTGACAATGTATAACCTGTATCAAATTGTTTTCTGTCTCAGGGCGGGAGGAAATGAGGGAGAGAGAAAAAAGTTGGAATTCAAATTAAAAAAAAAAAATAAATGTTATAACTTCACATGTGATTTCTTAATTGGGGCGGGTGGTGGGGATAAGGGAGGAAATCTGGATTTCAAAAGTTTAAAAAAAAACAAATGTAAAAAAATTATTTAAAATTTAAAATGTAACTGGGGAGAATATTAAGTAAATAAAATTAAATGTAAAAAAAAAGAATGTTAAAAATTGTCTTTACATATAAGCCAGGAAAAATAAAATATCATTAAAATTTTTTAAATATATTTTTTTTCTCTAGAAATGTTACCACTTTGTGTTTCAACGCTATCGCTTAGAACATTACACAGTTTCTTCCAATTGGTTGGCTTTAGGGACTGTCTTCCTCTTTGGGCTGTTATCCCTGTCTCGATCTGTGGCACTATTCAGAGGTGAGTGTTCTGGAGAAGAACTTATATTGGATCCTTGAGATAGTTCATCTGAAACTTTAGTTGACTAATGATAATTTGTTATATTGCTGCTTATACTAAGAGGAATTTTCTTTCCTGGGCGAGGAGCTCTGCTAGCTATTACTTTTATGGCCAGGTTTTTTGCCTTTTGGGAGCAATTTGGCTTTATATTAATAGGAGAAAGGATTGTGAATTCTTTTTAAAGTGTTATATGATTAGTTATAAATCATTTGTCTGCACACCTCTCCTTTTTTCTTTTTCTTTTTTTTTTTTTAAGGGAATGGTATTAAATTAAGAAAGTTCCAAAATGGAAGATGCTAATATGAAACTCAGTTCTAAATTATAGAAGGAATTACAATTTTAATATAAGACATTAAAATGAGACAAGAACAACTAAACTAAAAAGGGGTTAGAGAAAGGCAAGAGAGCAAAGAATATTTAGCAAAATGAACTTAGTTGATATATACTAGGTTAACATATGACTCATGGAAGAGAGGCCTTGGCTAAACAAGTTTGCCTACTATGAACCTTCAAAATCTTTTGTTTTTCCTTGAGAAATTTCAGTAAAAATTTAAAATGCATTACAGTTTAAATTTTGAATCTTGTTTTGCAATATCTCCCCTTTTCTGATAATTATTTCAGGATATCATGGACCCCTTGATTTGTATCCTGAATTCCACAGAATTGCTACTGATCCTGCTATCCACACAGTCCCAGAAGGGAGACCAGTGAATGTCTGTGTGGGCAAAGAGTGGTACCGATATCCCAGCAGCTTTCTTCTACCTGAGAAGTAAGTTGCAACCTCCTTTCCCTATCACCCACTTCTTAAATTAGGAAGTAGAAATAACAATCCTATTTGTCTGGCTCCTTAGTTTGTTTCTTTTTTTTCTTTTTGCAACTATAGCCAAAGGCTAAAACCAATTGTCAGGTCTTTAATATATACCTGCAGACCTTTCAGCAAGAAGTGAATTATTGTATCTTCATTATTGGTCCACTGGGTTTTTCTGGAGTCAAATGCTTCTACTTGTTCTAGTTATGTCTTTGTCCTGTGTCACATGGAGTTAGGATCTGGTTTTTTGTTTTTTGTTTTCAATTTAAATGTAATTTCTTAGTCTGAACTTAAAAGCAAAACAAAATAGAGAACATTTCTATACAAAGAGAATATTCTCTGAAGAATTTTTATGTTGTTTTGAAAAATATTTAATTTAATAATATTTTAAAATTCCCATACTTTTAAAATAATATTGCTTTTATTTTCTTTCTGAACTTTATTTGTTCTCTTCTATTCATTAAAATAATGTTTTGATTATTCTTCTTGGAGGGGAGGGGAGGCATCACTATTTCTACCTCTCCTGCCCCCAAATAAAAATGGAGACAAAAGAAAAAAAAACTTATAACACGTAATAAGCAAGCAAACCAAATCTACAAAGTGATCATTTAAAAAATTTATGTCTTTTTTGCACTTTGTGTCCATTTTCTCTGTCAGGAGGGCTCCAACATATTTCATCATTTCAGTTTCCCTGGAGATTTTTGTTGGTCATTGCATTAATCAGAATGTTTAAGCCTTGGAAAGTTGTTTTTCCTTACAGTGTTGTCCTTGCGCAAATTGCCCTCCTATTTTTGCTCACTTTACTCTGTATCAGTTCATAGTCCTCAAATTCCATGAAATTATTTCTTTTATAATTTCTTATTGTGAAATTATATTCCATTACATTCATATCCCACAGTTTGTTCAGCCATTTGCTAATTGATGGACATGCCCTTAGATGCTCATCTTGTTATCTCCCTCTATCTTTCTCTCTTTTGCTTCAAATGAGAATGAGATATATCTGATACTCATTTGGTT
This sequence comes from Antechinus flavipes, assembly GCF_016432865.1. NCBI lineage: Eukaryota > Metazoa > Chordata > Mammalia > Dasyuromorphia > Dasyuridae > Antechinus > Antechinus flavipes. Next base: position 507,403,705 of record NC_067400.1, on the reverse strand, counting down.
CATCTGTTACTCACTTCTCCTACCATTTCCTCCATGTTATATATTCTCATACATCCCAGTTATGAGAAATAGCAAGTTCTACTTCTTCCTTCTTTCTTACAGTAGTATGTTATTCCATTTACCCTCAGAAAAGAACCAGTCCCCAGCACCTCTGTTTTTCTCATTTAATTGCCTCACACTTACCTTTGAAGGCATTATGGTTCTCAAGGGACATATGTCTTTTCTTCCTACTAAATAGCATTTTATAATATGTCTCCTCCAAATGGCTCAAATATATTTACTTTCCTTGGTTTTTGTTGATTCTTGTACTTGTTTTTCAAAGTTACTAGTTGCTTGCATTATTTTTTCTTTGAAGTGGGAGTTCTGGATTTTGACTAAGACATTCTGGGGAGTTTTCCTTTTGAGTTGTACTTTAGAAGATGATTGTTAGGTTATTTTATTTTCGTTTTGACATTTGGCTATAGTAGCTCAGGATAATTTTCACTTCATTTCTTATAGTATAATGTCCAGGCTTTGTTTTCAAGGAGGCAAGGTATTCTTAAATTATCACATCTTGAAATCTTTTCTGTGTCTTGTTTTTTCATATTTTTTATTATTTCAATTTTTTTTTCAAACTTTTGATCCAATATTTCTTGCTTTCTCACCGAGTCATTGCTTTCTATTTGGAGTTTTTTGGTTTTCAGGCAGTTTGTTACTGAGGTAAACTACTTATTTTCTGTCCAGATCTTTCCCCTAGAACTTTTATTTTTTATCTCTTCATTTCTTCTAGACATTTATGTAGTTTTTATAGAAATTTTATTTTTTCTTTTAAGTCCCCGTTTGTAATTATTAGGGAATTTTTTTCACCTTCTTGGCTTGATTTTTAGGGACTTCTAGATCTACATTTTTTTTTTTTAAATATGGTCAGTATGTTGTTTGACTTACTTTCTAGATTGAATTCCTGAATTGGGTCTTTGTGCTAGGTCCAGGCTTCACCCTTTGCTATTCTTTTGAGTGGAGTGATCAGAGCTGCTTGGTCTTATCCTGAGTCTCCTGGATTCTTGAACTGACCCTTCATCTCCCCAGATTAACCATTATTCAGTCTGGTGTAAATTTCAAGTTTTTGCTGACTTTTAAGTTGTGGGAGCTAGGTGTTCTGTCTCCATTCAGTCTGATTTTTGGTTAGAATTCCAAGGTTAGGACCTTGTAAAAACAGATTAGACCTGCATAGAACCTTCTTGATAGTAAATTTTATATGGTTTTTATTTCTGTACTTAGGTCGAACATAATCAGTCCTATAAAGGGCCTAGTAACGTCAGGTCTGAGCAGCTTTACTTCTTTGATTGATGTGAAGCGATTTGTATACTTTTGGAAATTGTGACGTGGTCTTATTAACACTCCATTCTTCTGTCTTTATTGTGTGTGATTAAAAAGTAATTATGCTTTTTTGCTAAAACTGCTAATGTTACCAAGTCATATTAGGGCAAAAAAAGAAATGTGAATAAAGGAAGTCTGAGTCATATAACTCTTTTTTTTTTTTTTGAGTACTATTTCCAGAACTTTTACCAGCTGATATCCTATTTTTGATTATACTCAGTAGACATGGCATAATAGAAAGATTCAGAACTTAAAGAATCTGGAAACCTGAGTTCAAATCCCAGATCTGACACTTACATGCTCTGTGATCATGGACAGTTTACTGATTTCTGAGCTTCATTTTTGTTATGTATTAAAAAAAAAAAAAGAAATAATAGAATTTGAATATTTATGGATGCTACTTATCTCAATGAGTTCTTGTAAGGGAAACATTTTATTAAAATGCTGTATAAATGAGAGCTATTACTGTTAGTCATTCAGTTAATTAATTAAAAGTCCTTTTGAGGAGCAGTTAGAAGCAAAGCACTGGACTTATCTTTAATGGAGTAGTCTGCATGTTTACCTTTCCTTTAGAATGGGAGCCCTTTTAATGAAGAAGGCCTGGGTTGGATTTTGGGTTTTTTTGCCTTTTTTTTCATGGCCAGTATTTAAGCAGTGCCTGGTACATAGTAAGTGTTTATTAAATGCCTATAGAATTTTAGTCTTCTAGTTATTTAATGAATTTGCTTTGTTATTGACCTGTGTTCTTTGTCCTAGTCTATGATAAGAAATAAGTGCATTTTTAGGAACTCCTGCTGCTAATGTGGTTATTCAAAATTTCTAAGACTAAATTTTTTCACTGATAGATCTTAGGTACATGGAATTAAGAATATGATGATTAATTTGCAAATTTTATTCATGAGATTCAGTGGAATATGTTAAGAAAATGATCTTGAGATCTTAAAGTAAGTGGCTCCGAGTTGACTTGTGATGTATCTTTTTGCAGTGATACTAGATCTTGGGGTTTTATTAGGGATTTCAGAGTTCATCTTGTCAAATCTGATGCATTTATCCTTTCTGCAGTACTTTGGGCAAAAAGATCCATTCCTTGGTCATCCATCCTCCCTTACAGAGATATGGAAATTATTACCTCCCCTTGCAACTCATTCCGTTTTTTTTTTTTTTTTTAACAACTCTAATTGTTAGCAGTTTTTCTCTATATTGAGCCAAAACCTTCCTTCCTTTAGCTTTCAGCCAGTCATGAGATCCTTCCCTACAGAGCCAAATAAAAACACATCTAATTAATGCTTTTTCTACATGACAGCCTTTCAAACATTTGAAGACAGCTCTTCTCTTAGCTAAATAAAATCACCAGTCATGGATGCCAGAGATCTTAGTGGTCATCTAGTCCAGCTCTTAACTAAACAGTCCTCTCTGCTTGTTCAGCTTGCACTTGAAGACCTCTAGTGTTGAAATGATAAACAGCAGATCTAGATCATCAAGACCTAAGTTCAACTTCTGCCTTAGTAGCCAGCTTACTAGCTGTATGGATCACGTAATTTCTCTGTGCCTCAGTTTCCTCATCCTTAAAATTAGACTTAAAGATCTCTAAGGTTGTTTTCAGCTCTGCTTTCTGTGATCCCATTATGACCCATGATCTCCTGAAGCAGTCTGTTCTACTTATGGACTATGCTGACTATTAGGAAATATTAACATCTGCCTCTCTTAAGTTTTCACACATTGCTTCTATAATTTTGTCCTTTGAAGCAACAAATCTAATCTCTTTTCCATATGACAGTGAAGTAATCAATCAACAAGTTTCTACTAAGCATCTGCTGTATGCTAGGTACTTTGAAAGGTAATAGAGATTCTAAAATAAATATAAATGAGGCCCTGTCTTCCAGGGATTTACATTCTAATGAAAATTTACATCTTATCCATATACTTATAAAATGGATCCAAAATGATGAGGGTGCAGTTGGCATAGTAGCTTGGGAGACTCAGGAAAGGCTTCCTATAGAAGTTACCTTAGCTGAATCTTACAAGGTATTAGAGATTCCGAGAAGTGGAGGTGAAAAAAGAAGTCTGGGTATGAGGAAAAGCCAGTGGAAAAAGGCCATGAAAACAGGAAATTGAATGCCATTATGAGGAACAGTAAAAAGAACAGTTTGATTGGACCATAGAGTGTATGAAAAAAAGTGATATCTTTGATGCAAATGACTATCTTCGGCAATGAGAGGATCCAAATCTGTTCCAATTGATCAATGATGAACAGAACCAGCTATACCCAGTGAAAGAATATTAGGAAATGAGTGTGGACCACAACATAGCATTTGTACTCTTTCTGTTGTTGTTTGTTTGCATTTTTGTTTTTCTTCCCAGGTTATTTTTACCTTCTTTCTAAATCCGATTTTTCTTGTGCAACAAGATAACTGTATAAATATGTGTGTGTGTATATATAGTATTTTATATATACTTTAATATGTTTTACATGTATGAGACTGCCTGCCATCTAGGGGAGGTGGTGGAGGAAAGGAAGGGAAAAGTTAGAACAGAAGTTTTTGTAAGAGTCAGTGTTGAAAAATTACCCATGCATGTTTTGCCATAAAAAGCTATAATAATAATAATTTTTTTAAAAAGAGATTTTAAAAAAGTAATATCTACTAAGGCTGAAAAGATGAGTTGCAGCCAGACTTTAAATGTGAAAGACTTTAAATGCTCTGAAATAATAGATAGTCTATTGAGTGTAAAGGGTGAAATGGTCAGATCTGTGGTTTAGGAAAATCATTTTAGTGGCTCTTTGAAGGATGTAGTGGGGTTTGGAGAGACTTGAACCAAGGAGGTCAATTAGGAGGCTATTGCAGTAGTCTAAGGGAGAGTTAATGAGAGTCTGAATTAGTGTGGTTGCTATGTGGGTAGAAAGAACGGAATAGACTTAAGAGATATTATGGAGGTGGAATAGATGGGACTTGGCAACTAATTGGATATGTGAGATGAGAGAGAATATGGAATCGAGTGATATTGAGGTTGCAAATCTGAATGACTGTAAGAATAGTGGTGCCCTTGATGGCAATGGGAAAGTTTGGGAGAGAAGTGAGTTTGGATAGAAAGAAAGCATTCTGGATTAGAGATGTTCAATTTGAGATACCTATGGGACATACAGTTGTTCAGTAGGCATTTGGTGATACAAAAGCTTAGTAGTATAAAATATGGTACATGTACATATAAGAATGATATTGATCCCATATAAAAACTATATAAATTGCTAGGCATGAAAATTAGAATCTGAATGAATTTAAAGGAACTTAGAAAACTAGTTTGATATATAGCAGCTTTTTTGGTTTTGTTTTGTTTTATTAAAGCTTTTTATTTTTCAAAACATCATATGCATGGATAATTCTTCAACATTAACCCTTGCAGAAGCTTGTATTCCAATTCCCCCCATCCTTTATCCCCTCTCCCAAATGGCAAGTAGTCCAATATATGTTAAACATTGTAGGAATATGTTAAATCCAATATATTATAGCAGCTTTTTAAAAGGTACTTGTATCTATAGAGAACTTTAAAGAATTAACTTCTTTTTTTCAGTTAAAAATATAATAGCTAAATTCTTTATAATTTTCATTTTATTTTTTACTTAATATTTATATTCCATAGCCATAAAGTCATACCATTAACTATAAATTATAGAAAGGTAATAAGATTCATAAATAAAGGGTTTTGAAAAAAAAAGCTTAGTATATATAGATATGAAAATTATCTGCATAGAAATGATAATGAAACCCATGGGAGTTGATGAAGCCACTAAGTGAGAGAATGCAAATGGAAAAGGGGACACAGAACAATCCTTCAAGAAGATAGTTGATACTTTATCATGTCCTCTCTAATTCTTTTCTTCTGTATATTAAACAGTATCTATTTTTTACATTGATTCTGATTTGGCTTTTTTCTAGTCTCTTACCATCCTGGTCACTTTTCTTTAGATATAATATAAATTGTGAGTCTCAATCTGAAAATACAGTGCCCAGAGTTGATCACAGTACTCTAAATGTGATCTGACCAAGAAGGAATACACTCAGATTATTACCTCCCTTTTTCTGAATACCATTCTCTTAATGCAGTATAGTATTTGCTTAGCATTATTGATTGTCATGTCAAATTGTTGACATATCTTATAATACATTAAAACCCACAGATCTTTTTTTGATAAGATTGTTGAGCCATGCCTTTTTATGTAGGTGAATTTTTGAACTCAAATGTAGTTTACATTCATTCATTTAAATTTTTTGGTTCTCCATGAAGGTTCCCTTCACATTTGATACATTCCATGCATTCTTTCAAGTTATTAATAAAAATGTTGCATAAAACTGTATCAGCAGCAGAATTCTGGGTTATTCTAGTAGAGACTTCCCTCCAAGTTTGTAACGATCTGTTAATCATTCCCTTTTGGTTCTAGTCCTCAGTTCAAACCTACCTCCCAGAAGCTTTTTCAATATCTTTCTGAAATCACTTATATTATGTTTATAGCATTTTTTTGATATATCAGTCTAGTATACTTTAAAAAATTAATTGCACATGGCTTCTTAATAAACCCACATTAACTTTGACTAGTCATTGCTTTTCTTCCTAACTATTCACAAACCATGTCTTTGATCATATGTTCTAAATTTTTTTGAAGAATCAAAAGTTACATTCACCAGTCTATATCTTGAAACCCTACCTTCCTTTTTTGAAATTAGAACAATATTTAGCCAGCCTCAGTCCTCTAGCACCTCTCTTCTACCCCTTGACAGCTTAATATAAATTTGTGTATGTGCTCTGATGTTCTCTGGCTCCCTTGGAGGAGGAGGAAATGGTAAATCTTGCCCTATCCCTGTCATCTGCTCTGGAAAAAAATTGCTACTACAAGGCTTGACTGGTGTGTCTCCTCCCCCAAATAGAATCTGTGGATCTTGGGGCCAAGGCTCAATTCTGGTGACCGGCCCTTTAAATGTCCATCTCAAACTGTGGCTCCTCATGGCTTCTCGGCTTGTCCTCATGGCTATTTGGGGAAGTGGTTCGGATTTATCCTGGGGGAGGGAGGGGGAGAATGACACGGACTGATGACTCCAGGATTGGTGGGCGGAGGCCTGTGTTTTGGCCATGGGAGAGTTATGATATTCCATCAAAAATTTTCAGATATAGATGGTCCTGGTGCCTCCAGGGTGGTGCTGTGATCTCCAATGGCAGCTGTGAACCATCGCTGAGTGCCCCTGGCGGGTGGCCGGGATTGCCCGGCTCGGGGTCTGGCCATAGATCCCGCCCACAGACATAGTCTTGGCCTCACTGCAGCCGCCGACCCGGGTCGGGATGGATCACTTCACAGAAGCTCCATCCTCACTGTCCTGAGATCCTTATTAGTTCTGTGAGGGACAGCTTGGCCTGGGATGTGCTCATTTGTGCTCATAGAATGAAGTCTTGGAATGCCTGCCTTTTCTCACCCTCACACTCCTCTTTGGGTTCAAGTGTGTACAGGCCAGTTGTGTAAGGAGCAACAGCTGAAGACCCTCTAAAATGCCCTCAGGTTTTGCCTGGAAAGCTGGGTGTGAGTAGTGTTGTCATCCACACAGCCTCGTAGAGAAGGTTCCACCCCCATTCTCTCTTCTGTCCATTCAGTCTCTGCTTGCAACACATCCTTTTCAGGCAGCGGACCTGTCCTCCTCACCTACCTCCTCCATCGATGACCAGCATTAGTCCAGTGTTCTGGTGATTTCCTATGTCTGCTAACAACTATTTTGTGGGGAGAGTAATTCACTGCTTTGAGTGGCAGGGAGCTTTTTTGCTGCAAGAATAGCTGCATCCTCCTCAGTCCTATCCCAGCAGTCAGTCAGGACATCCATGAGCCACTTCCTATCTTTGAGTCCCATAAGGGCCTGTTGAAGTGACTGTAGAAAGCTAAGTGTTCTAATTCAGTGCCTGCCATGGGTCAGGCATTTTGCTAAACAGTGGGTATATAGTTAGAAAAAGAAAGACAGCTCCTGCCCTTAAAAAGTGGAATCTAGTCAGGAATAACATAAAAGAGGAATCTGGAAAGGAGAGGGACATCAGAGGGTAGCTGGCATGAGAACATCATACTCCAAGGAGGGCAAACCAAGCACAGTTGCTGATGGAAAGTGGACAGAATATTGGATGTCTGAGACCTACTAGCCATTTTTAATTCTGCAGCCAGACTGAAGATTGTTTTACTTTCTTATCATGATCCATTATTATCTTCTTGGCACTCCAAGCAAGTTGTTCCTTATACCAGTGAAATCACAGGTCTCATTTCTCACTCTAGCTTTCTTTTCTTCTCTACAACAAACCTAAAGTTGGCAAGGTTACTTTTAAATTTTTTACTTTAGTAGTAAGTTTCTCCTTATTAATCATAGGAAGATCTGGAATAGTATTTGCCCTGATTACTGCCCTAATGGTACTGCTGCCATCTTTTGAACCATGAAATGATCATTAAGATAATAGGAAAGTTTGTTAACTATTTAGCTATTACATGATAAAAGTATTCCAGCAGATGTTCAGTATGTTGAAGTCCTCTACAGTTATATCTTCACTATTATATTATGTACCCTTGTTAGACCAATGGCATTTTTTCAAATTCATTATCCATTTCTTCCTCCTGATTAAGTGTCCTTTTTATACTCCCACTAACAGTGTCTTCTGTTTCTTTTTTCCATTGATCCTTACCCAAATGTTCTATCACATTTTCCTTCCAGTTTGTATATTTCTGTAAAGTATTCTGTTTTCTTAAATAAACAGAACTATAATTCCTTTTAATCTTTTGCATATATACATTGGAAGAGAGACTTTTCTCTTTAAGAGTTCGTTATACCAATGAAATTCCAATTCAAAGAAACAAGTACCAGTGAAACTTACAAAGTTGGATCTACTCTCTCGAATTAAGAATTCAAGTTCTATTTGCCTATGCTATGATCATTTATGTTTGATTATGTATTCATGTCACTATACTTTTTTCCCTCAATAGTATTTTATTTCTCCAAATATATGTAAAGATAGTTTTTAACATTCTTTTTTTCCCCTGAGGCAATTGGGGTTAAGTGACTTGCCCAGGGTCACATAGCTAGGAAGTGTTAAGGGTCTGAGGTCAGATTTGAACTCAGGTTCCTCCTGACTTCACAGCTGGCACTCTATCCAATGTGCCACCTAGCTGACCCTTTAATATTCATTTTTGTAAGATTTTGTGTTCCAGATTTTTTTCCTCCCTCCCTCCCTGACCTTCCCCCTCCCCAAAACAGCAAGCAATCTGATGTACATGTACAATCCTTTTAAACATATTTCCATATTTGTCATGTTGTGCAGAAAAAACCATTAGAAAAAAAAAAGCAAACAAAAAAGTGAAAATATTATCTTTTGATCCACATTCAGTCTCCATAGTTCCCTCTCTCTGAATACAAATGCCATTTTCCATCCCAGGTCTGTTGGAATTGTCTCGGATCACCGCATTGCTGAGAAGAGCTAGGTCTGTCATAGTTGATCACATAATCTTGCTGTTACTATGTACAATATTCTCCTGGTTCTCCTAACTTCACTCAGCTTCAGTTGATGCAAGTCTTTCTGGGATTTTCTGAAATTGGCCTGCTCATCATTTCTTACAGAATAATAATATTCTATTACATTCTTATAACATAATTTACTCAGCCATTCCCCAATTGATGGGCATCTAAATCAATTTCTAGTTTCTTGTCATTACAAAAAAAAAGCTGCTACAAGCCTTTTTGTACATGTGGGTCCTTTTCCCTTTTTTATGATCTCTTTGGGATACAGATCCAACAGAGACACTGGTCAATCAAAGTGTATGCACAGTTTTATAGCCCTTTGAGCCTAGTCCCAAGTTGCTCCCCAGAATTGTTGGATCATTTCACAACTCCACCAACAGTGCATTAGTGTCTCAGTTTTCCCACATCCCCTCCAACATTTATTATTGTCTTTTCCTGTAATCTTACCTAATCTGAGAGGTATAAAGTAGTATCTCAGAGCTGTCTTAATTTGCATTTCTTTAATCAATGGTGATTTGGAGCAATTTTTAAAATGATTATAAATGACTTTAATTTTTTCATCTGAAAATTGTCCATCCATATATCCTTTGCATGTTCCTATTCCTTAAACATTCCTTAGATAGCATGATGATTTCACATCCTTTCACTCACTTCACCCCCAATCCCATCTTATTTGGATGTGTTCCAGGTAATTCTTTTAAACTGTGTTATTCAGAATTGGGCATGACCCATATATGGTCTGATCATTACTGAATATGGCAGAAATGATTATTTTCACCAAGTACTATCTTTTTACTTGGTTCTTTTTGCTTGCTTAAAGTAAATTTTGTAATGTGTTTCCCTTATGTTCTCCTTATTATTATTTTTTTTTTTCTATTTGTGTTCCTGGCAGCTGGCAACTCCAGTTCATTCCATCCGAGTTCAGGGGCCAGTTGCCGAAACCTTTTGCCCAGGGACCAATGGCCACACGGATTGTTCCCACTGATATGAATGACCAGAACCAAGAAGAAACATCCAGATATGTAAGGGCAACATTTTTCTTTTATTTCTTTGAAAGGAGTTGGACTCCTAAATTTAAAGTGTTTATGAAATGGGGATTTCTAAGCATGCAGGCTTACACCAAGAAACCTCTATTGTATAAACATCATTACTTTGTTTTTGAATTATCTTGTTCCTCAGTTTGTTCTTTGTAAAATATACAGCCTAATCTTCATCCCTCAGTTGAGTAAGCCTGTACATACTTTTTTTTTCTTTTTGAAGCAATGTTTTACTTATTTTGAATTCTGAAACTCTTTATTTCATCCCTATGCCTACTTGAGACTTGAGACCTTTAGATTAATTCTGCTTTTGACTTACTATCATTCTTTGGTTTGGGGAGATCAAATAACAATTGAATATTGTTTTCATGGGGGCTGCTCTGGGACACTTAAACTTCTTATCTTGATTCAAGATAGGCATCCATGTTTAATTTATTTCTCTTTGGACATGTTGACATCTGATACTTTTTAAAGTTCAAGTACCAAAAGAGATAAAAAGAGCAAAAAACACTTTTCTTGGATCCCAGCAAAAAGGAAAAAAAATATTTTATAGGATTATTAGAAAGCATATATTTTGGCAACTGGTCTGTTGTAAAAGCATTGCATAGCCTAAATGTCAAAATGTTTCTGTTAAGTTTCTGAGTGTATTTGTGGGAATGTTAAAATTCTGGCATTTCCAATTCTCCAACTAAGAAAGCCTGCTGCCTTATCTTATGTCTTCTGTTTTGGAAGTGGATATTCTTACACAAAACCCTCATATATCCTGAAGAGGGAGACCTTCATCAGCTTGTGAAAGTGGTCATTTTTAATTCATGGGCCTGAGACACAATTTTTATCGCTGGATTATGCACCATCACCAGAAGGTTTACTGTTAAAAAAGATACCTCCAAAAGCTGTCTTCCTTTGGCTTCAGTTTATGAAACCTCTTACTGTAAGGTAGATTATTAATATGGGCCAGAACTCTGAACTTGAAACAAAGATTTCTACAAGGTACTAAGTGGAATTGATGAGACAATGGTTATCTGATTTAACATGGTGCTTAACAATTCTCTAAGTTCAGTATGATTGATTTAATCTTACCACAAATAATGGTTTCCTAGTTATATAATGATTGGTTTATACTCAGTATGGAGTATATAAGCAGGGACTGAGAGCCACAGAGTAGAAGCCAAGGAGGCAGAGATTCATTTCCACCTTCAGTCAGTCTTCTGGTGGCAGATACTCCTCCTGCATTTCTCCACTAAGACCAAGGTCGGTCTGAAAGACTCTCCAGAAAGCTGCCCAGCCCCAAGAAAGAGATAATAAAGGATTTGGACTTTAACACCTGGCTATTCTTGTGGTGATTACTGAATTGAAATGAAATCTGCTTCCAGAGACCCCAAGGAAACTGAACAAAAGAACATTACAGATTATTTGTATCTTGGCATAAGAGGTGGCATGGAATAATGGAGAGAGCCCTCAATTTAGAGTCAGAAAATAGTTTCAAATCTTGGCTTGCTACCTGTTTAGCTTTGAGCAAATTAAATGATTTTTCTGGGTCTCAATTTTTTTCATCTATGAAATAAAGGAATTAAACTAGATAATTTCTAGGCCCCTTCCAGCTAAAACTATGTCCTATGATTCAGAGTTCATCAGATTCTTTCTAAAGATCAGATTTTGTGGTTAAAACAAATCAGTGATTAATTTAATATGAAGATGTTAAATTTTCAAAACCCATTGGACTTCTTCCTTTGGAAGATTTAACACTAGGAAACATAGTAGGAAAGTCTCTTTACAGATTTTTAAAGTATACGGACACAAGGGATTTTTTTGGGTGACATACTTCCAAAGCATGTATTTTAAAATGTCCTGCTGGGGATGAATACAGAGAGGCTTGGAGAGACTTACATGAACTGATGCTAAGTGAAATGAGCAGAACCAGGAGATCATTATACACTTCGACAACGATATTGTATGAGGATGTATTCTGATGGAAGTGGATTTCTTTGACAAAGAGACCTGAGTTTCAATTGATAAATGATGGACAGAAGCAGCTACACCCAAAGAAAGAACACTGGGAAACGAATGTGAACTATTTGCATTTTTGTTTTTCGTTCCGGGTTATTTTTACCTTCTGAATCCAATTCTCCCTGTGCAAGAAGAGAACTGTTCGGTTCTGCAAACATATATTGTATCTAGGATAAACTGCAACATATCTAACATATATAGGACTGCTTGCCATCTAGGGGAGGGGGTGGAGGGAGGGAGGGGAAAAATCAGAACAGAAACGAGTGCAAGGGATAATGTTGTAAAAAAAAATTACCCTGGCATGGATTCTGTCAATATAAAGTTATTATAAAATAAAATAAGAGTATATGTACTCTGTACACATGGTAATATTGTTGTGAAAGATAGAAATGTCCTATAAATTTCATCAAGTTTGCATTTCATTAATAAATATTTATTAATCATTAAAAAAAATATCCTGCTGGGTGTGATGGCTTTATGTTATCATTAACTTATGTCTTAAGATTCAGTATGCTCACAGAAGGTGAGTTTAATTGTTAACATAAAAGGATAAAAATCAAGATATCAGATAACCTTGATAATTTTGTTTTTGGCCAATTTCTTCTTTTTCTTCTTCTTCTTTTTTTTTTTTTATAATTTTAACTTTTTATTGATAGAACCCATGCCAGGGTAATTTTTTACAACATTGTCCCTTGCACTCACTTCTGTTATGATTTTTCCCCTTCCTCCCTCCACCCCCTCCCCAAGATGGCAAGCAGTCCTATACATGTTAAATATGTCACCGTATATCCTAGATATAATATATGTGTGCAGAACCAAACAGTTCTCTTGTTGCACAGGAAGAGTTGGATTCAGAAGGTAAAAATAATCCGGGAACAAAATAACAAACATGCAAACAGTTTACATTTATTTCCCAGTGTTCTTTCTTTGGGTGTAGCTGCTTCTGTCCATCATTGATCAATTGAAACTGAGTTAGATTTTCTCTTTGTCAAAGAAATCCACTTCCATCAGAATACATCCTCATACAGTATCATTGTTGAAGTATATAATGATCTCTTGGTTCTCCTCATTTCACTCAGTATCAGTTCATGTAAGTCTCTCCAAGCCTCTCTATATTCATCCTGCTGGTCATTTCTTACAGAACAATAATATTCTATAATATTCATATACCACAATTTACCCAACCATTCTCCAGTCGATGGGTATCCATTCACTTTCCAGTTTCTAGCCACTACAAACAGGGCTGCCACAAACATTTTTTTGAGGTATAAGCCCAGTAGTAGCACTGCTGGATCAAAGGGTATGCACAGTTTGATAACTTTTTGGGCAAAATTCCAGATTGCTCTCCAGAATGGTTGGATTTGTTCACAACTCCACCAACAATGCATCAGTATCCCAGTTTTCTGCATCCCCTCCAACATTCATCATTATTTTTTCCTGTCATCTTAGCCAATCTGACAAGTGTGTAGTGGTATCTCACAGTTGTCTTGATTTGCATTTCTATTATCAATAGTGATTTGGAACACTTTCATATGAGTGGAAATAGTTTCAATTTCATCATCTGAAAATTGTCTGTTCATATTTTGGCCAACTTCTATCAGATCCTTTGAAACTATCCTTGTAATTTAGCTGACAAAGATCTTACTAAGAAATAGCATCTTTCCCAATTTCTTCCTTTCTTCTGCTCTTGTTATTAGTATTATTTTTAATCTGTAGTTTCTTCTGTAGATTAAATGCAGATTAAGAGGAATCCTTTTAAGCCACTTTGTTAAAGTTAGTTTAGCTAAAATCCAATAATATAATCCAAAAATCCACTTACCTGAACATATGCAAACTGTGAATGAATGGATAAAGGCATTATTATTAACCCTTTTGCACTGTGGAACCTCTACTCTTCTCCTAGGTTACCTCATGAACTGTCCATGACATGTGACCAAAGTACAGCCTGAAAGATAGGCTGAGAGTGACAATCTATATATTAAATATTAACAAAACTTTATATCAAATTTTAAAAAAAAAATTTATTATTATTATTATTTTTTTTTTTAGAAAAAAAAACCAATTGTTTGTAGAACTTCTGTTATTTTCTTACTGTATTCCATTGAAGGGCTCTACTGATCCCCATTGGGGTGCACATATTCCAATTTGTACTAAAGTGACAGGCTTCAGATTTGTTTAAAGGAGCAGGGGGAAAGTGAATGTTGTGTCTGAGTGTGAAAGGCACCCCTAATTGTGCACTCCTTTGAGAGACTGTGAAGTCTTTGGGTCAAGACCCATTTTATGTCACAATACCAGTTTTGGGAATCAGTAGAGAGATGCCTAAACTAACTAAATGCCATATCTTTGAGTAGAATGTTTTAAAATCTCCATATAGAAGAAGAGAGCTTAGGGAGGCACATTGGCCCTAGAATTTGAGGTAGGTGATCATTGTAGATGTAGATAATGTAGACTTCTTTTTTGTCAACACTGTGTCATATACTGGAAATATAAGTAAGAAAAAGAAAGCCTCTAACTTCAAGGACCTTATAATGTAATGGGGAAGTTAATATGCAAAAGTGAGCTGAAAAGCCCTTCCTTCCCAAGGAAGAGAGGATGATGTTCATGGGATAGAAACCAGGCAAAACAGTTAATAGAAAATGAAGTTGATTAGAGAGTTCTAAGCCCTCTGTAAAGGAAGACTTTGGGAGGAGTTTATTGTTTTGATCTCCACACTTCCAATCAGAAAGGAAGTTCAACTGAGGGAGCTAATTAGGTATTGGGTATCAAAGCTAGATCAGTCTCTGTTTTGATGAGATTTCAGATGATTTTCTCCTCTAAACATCTAGTATATAATAGATACTCAGGTAACAGAGAAAGCTGATTTTAGAAAAAGCTGTCAGAAAAAGTTGTGATGGTTTTGGGTATATTGCTAAGCTCTTGGGCTCGGGTCATCCCATTCCTTGGCCACAGGCTTTGTTTGGTTTCATGTTCTACCTAGAGCTTTGTAAGTCAAGTAGTGGTCCAGGGATAGAGTCCTGAGCATGGAATCAGGAAGATCTGAGAGTAAATCCAGCCTCAGCTCTTTACTAGCTGTGTGGCATAGGGGAAATCATTCAGTCTTTATTTTCCTTGGTTTCCTTATCTGTAAAATGGGGGTAAGAGTACCTATCTCCCAGAATTGTGAGAATCACAAATGTAATAATTGTAAAACTCTTATCACAGTAACCTACGATACCCAGGATTGGGTTTTACTCAGTTTTTAGAGCAGTTCTTAACCCTTTTTTATGTGCTATGGTCCCCTTTGGTAGTTTGAGGAAGCTTGTGAACCTTTTTCAATATGTAAAATAAAACACATAGGCTAAAATACATTGTATTGAAATGTTGTAATATTGAAATATGGTTTTCAAATTATTTAAAAGGTTTACAGATCCCAGATTGGGAATTCTTGGCACAAAGCCTATAGCCAGTCTCTCAGCCTCAAAATGCTGACTGAAAGAAGCAAGGATACCAGTCAGAAAGCTCTGTATTTTAAGAAAAAAGCAAGCTAGAATTTTTGTACCCATGACATATTCACACATCTTTATGATTTAAGGAGTTTTTTGGTCTTTATTTTTTCAAAATTTTCTTTGATTTCTATGATTCATACTTGCAACTGGTAAAAAATATTCCCTAAGCACAGGCCTCTTACATTGGACTTTGTAAGGCAAAAGAAGACATTTGATGTCTTACTATTGAATTGTACACACAAAAAAAAATTCATTTTTCTAAATTAGTCTTAAAATTTAATGTGATTAGCTTCTTAAGAAATTGTGCATCAATTTGGAACTGTGCTCAAAAAGTTATCAAACTGTGCATACCCTTTGATCCAGCAGTGTTTCTACTGGGCTTATACCCCAAAGAGATACTAAAGAAAGGAAAGGGACCTGTATGTGCCAAAATGTTTGTGGCAGCCCTGTTTGTAGTGGCTAGAAGCTGGAAAATGAAAGGATGTCCATCAATTGGAGAATGGTTGAGTAAATTGTGGTATATGAATGTTATGGAATATTATTGTTCTGTAAGGAATGACCAGCAGGATGAATACAGAGAGGACTGGCGAGACTTACATGAACTGATGCTGAGTGAAATGAGCAGAACCAGGAGATCATTATATACCTCAACAACGATACTATTTGAGGATGTATTCTGATGGAAGTGGATCTCTTTGATAAAGAGAGCCTTAATTGATCAAAGATGGACAGAAGCAGCTACACCCAGAGAAAGAACACTGGGAAATGAATATAAACTGCTTGCATTTTTGTTTTTCTTCCCGGGTTATTTATACCCTCTGAATTCAATTCTCCCTGTGCAACAAGAAAACTGTTCGGTTCTGCACACATATTTTGTATCTAGGATATACTGCAACCCATTCAACATGTAAAGGACTGCTTGCCATCTGGGGGAAGGGGTGGAGGGAGGGAGGGGAAAATCGGAACAGAAGTGAATGCAAGGGATAATGCTATAAAAAAGTACCCTGGCATGCGTTCTATCAATAAAAAGTTATTTAAAAAAAAAAAAAAGAAAGAAATTGTGCATCGTTATTAGTAATAGTGAAGTAGTGTTGCTCCAATCAGATCTGTGATAATTTATTAGCATGTGCCAGAGAGATGTTCATTGCACTTGATCATTCTTCTAATTAACTGTAACTTTATCAGGCACGGTAGTCACTGCCCCCTCTGACTTTTCTTGGCATATTGATAGCATAGTTTTCATTTGACTCAGCCTTATCTGATCCTTGGCCTCCAGACAGTGATCCTAGCTTAGACAGTCTTTCTTACAACTCAAATGGAAAATTGTCTGCCTGGATTAGCCTTTATATTTCACCAGTTTTACAAGCCATAGCTTACCTTTTGCTTTCTTGAATGTTAAAAACTAATAAGCTATAATTTGTAAGATCTTAGAGCTTTTTGGAAGGTAGATAGTAGATATTAACAAGACCTAGCTATCTAAGAGTAGGAATATTTTAATATTTCAATATTCAGTTTTGATATTTCAAATTTACTTTTTTCCCCCTAATTTTTTCTTTTCTGTAGTGATATACTTGATAAACATAGTAGAAAAAATTTTATTAGAAGCTTTAAAAATTTTTTTGATATAGTTTGTTTTCAATATCACCTTGACTTGTAGCTATTCATCCCCCTAATTGAGTCACTTTTTATGATAAAGAATTATTAAAAAGAAAAAAAAAGCAAAACTATTTAAGGACAGGGTGACATAATCTGCAGAGGGCTAGCTCTAAAGCTAAGGAGACCTGGGTTCAAGTCCTGCCCTTACTTAACACAGACAGATTTTATGATCCTGAACAAGTCACTTTATCTCTTAGTGCTCTAGCTAATTCTCTAAGAATATTAGGTATGTAGAAGTTGGTGACTTGTATTCACAGCGGAGATTATTTTATCCAGAAGTACTTTATGTTAATGAAATTATAGGTACAATGCTTAGAGCTAATCAGATTCTCTCTCTCGACATGAATGTATATTTGTATATATATGTATATATACACATACATACAATAGATAATATCTATCTTTTTATCCACTGCCTCTCTCTGTATTGATGTCTATAGATAGATATAGAAATCTATAGATCTTAATATTTATATACATACATACATATACTTGTACATATATCTATCTTCACAAACATTTGATGTATAGAAAATCCCAGTGTTGAGAAGATAATATTTATTGCCTACAACAATACATTCTAAAAAATGATGTCGCTGTGAGTTTAGGATACCCATGGCATGAGGACTATCCTTGAAATTGTTATCTTTTTATTGATTGACAGACCTAAATCATAGGGTGGCAAAAAACCTGGACTCTGGGAGTCAAGAGACCAAGGTTCTTGTCTCACCTCCATCTCTATGGACAAATGAATAAATCTCTCTGAACTCCTGTTTCCTTATCTGTAAAACAAATGGCTGAGACTATATGATCTCTGAGGTCATTTCTGAATTGCTAAACCGCTATAAGTCTATGATAACAAATAAGTGAATAAAGCCATTTTCTTCCTGTAATATAGACCTGATTTGTTATAAGCACTATATATTTATTACATAGGAAAAAAAATCAGACATTTAGGATTGAGCATGTAGATCCAACTTTTCAGTGACTTTGATTACCCTGATCGAAATTTTCCCGTCTCTTATCATATAGATTAGTTTATCAATTAAATTGCTTTTCTTCCTTTCTTCATTTGGAAAATAATCTGTTACCTTTGCTCTTAGTTCTGTGGAACTAAAGCAATTTTTCTAACTGGTAAAAAGAATCACATAGTCACAGGAAGAAGAGACTTAGAAATCATTACATCCAACTTCTTAATTTTATAAATGGTAAAACCGAAGCCAAATTCCCCAAAGCCATGAAACTATGGAATGGAACTTGGGACTAGAACATGAATCTTCTCTCAAATCCTATTACTACTCTGCCTTCTTAGAGCTCACATTGTAGTCTGTGGCATACAATGCATCCCTTAACTCTGATTCTCTGATTCTCATTATTTCATGTGTGTATTTTGTCTTTTCACCTGAGTTGGTAATTTTTTTAAGGGCATGAACTAGGCAATTGGTTTTCCATGTCCTCCCTAGCACAGGACTGAGTTCCTAAAAGAGGATGATAAATGCTTTTGAATTAATTTATAAACAGAAGTGACATATTTGAAGATTTCCTCTTGCAGAGATTTCATGCCAGTCCCTCCTCAGCCTCTTCCTACCGCCAAACATCTTTCAGAACTCAGGAGACATCCCTGGAGAAGAATGAAATCATTTCTTGAAGAATGATAGCATAACAATGACAATAATTCACATCTGTTTGACTATAGTTTAGAAAATACTTTACAGTAGAGATACTGGACTGGGAATAGGGAAAAATCTTTAGTTTTTTTTTTCTAGTTTTATTGAATATATTGTCTTTTGAGTGATCTTAAGAATCTCTTAGGCTTGAGAAATTATTTAATCTCTTTTAAATTTAATAGTTGCCTGCAGTAGTACCTTTGAGAGGCAACCAAAGAATGAATCACATAGCTCTTAATAGGAGCATATCTATTTCAGCCTGTCCCTAAACCTTAATTCTAGTTTTTAGTCAGTTCTTTTATTAAACTGCAAGCTTCTTTTCAGACAGTCATCACTATTCTGCAGGGCCTGATGACTAGAAATGGAACTCTAGCTGTTTAGCTATGGCTAGATTCTTAGCTACTTGTGATTAAGAAACTTGAAATAGTTGAACTGAGGCCCAGAAAGCTGGGGTAACTCTTCATTGATTTTTTTAATAGAATGTTTAGCTAGAAGAAGAAAATACTTGGAATTGGCAGAAGTAGAGCAGGGATCACAGAACGCCAGAACAGGAAGGGGTCTTTGACGACCATTGAGACCTACCAGTTTCTGTACATTGTCTCCAGCAAGTAGCCCTCCAGGCATTTCCATTGGCCAGAACTTCAGATACAGCCATGGTCCTTGTCAGTCTGCTTCAGGCCCGATGTCCTCATTTCCTTCAGAGGATTCTCTTATGACATATTGTTTAGCTTCTTTGCAGTTTTTTTGCCTATGGACACTTTATATCTTAAAATTTGTTGGAGGTTTTTTGTTTTTGTTTTGTTTTTGTTATTTTTACTAAAATGTAAGGCCTAAAGGCTATACCTAGTACTCCAGATGTGGTCATATCATGGAAGAAAATAGACCAATATCTCGGCCCTCATGCTTCTCCCCTCAGACTGTCCCAGCTTTTGCCACCATCCCAGTGTGAGAGGTAGCGGCACCATGAAGAGGGAGCTGGCGGAGGAGTCCCAAGGGCTGGGTTTAGGTCTTGCTTATTGCTCATGCAGCACATCACATGCTCTCAGGACTCAGGAACTCCCTAAGAGGAGGAACTGCTAACAGGTGGCCAGTCTATAATGATGAAGGGAGTGTATGTGCCAGGAGATCCACATGCTATTGGAAAAATGGCTGATAATGCTAATTTCTATTGCACTTTATGGTTTGCAAAGTGATTTGTACAAATTACTTCTATTGAGTTTTACAGAAATCTTGTCAAGTATAGGTAGTTAAATTGTTATCCTCATGTTGCAGAGGAGGAAACAGATTTACAAGGATTCATTGGCTTGCCCAGGGTCATAGAGTTTAGTAAATATCAGAGGTGAGAATCAAACAGCCTTCCTGAATCCAGGTCCAGCACTCTATCAACAACTCAAATGAAGTTTACAGTAGACAAATACCCTCAGTTTCTAATAAAATAACTGAAGTTTACAGTAGACAAATACCCTCAGTTTCTAATAAAATAACTTCTTTCTACCCATCTGTTCTCTATCTTATTTTTGCAAAGTACTTGGTATATAGTTGGTGTTTAATAAAGGCTCTTTGATTGATTATGAAGTTGAATTAGAAATAGACTGGCTTACTTGAAATTCCTGGCAGGTGACATATTGTCTCCCACTCCAGTGCTTCTGCACTTGGTGATACACCATGCCTGGAGAGTTCTGTCCTATTACTTTCACTTCTCTATACTTAAGGGATTCCCCCTGACCTATTATTCTAAAATCCTGTCAAAAAAGGAGCTGAGGTCCATCTGGTATTATGATCTTTGATGATTGCCTGCTAGCTCTTTCTTATCGCTGCTTTCTTTACCTATATAGATATTCATTTACCATCACTTTAATCGTATAATTGTATATCCTGGAATTTTGTCAAGAATTAAAGCCAAACTTAATAAGAATTACAAATTATTGTTTACAAATTCTATTCTCTTCCCTTTTTTGAAAATCAGATTAACATTTCTCCCCCCAAGTCTTGTGGTATCATACCCATTTCTATAGTCTAACAAGGTGATGAAGAATATACTTTTTCTGTTTTCCAGTTTGGTCTCTTAAGAGTGATCACAGCTTTTCTACCTATAAAAGCAAAAGATAGATCCTTTTTCTCTTTGTGTATTTCTAATTACCTTTAAGTATTCAGATGTTTACAGCCAAATCTGCTTCAATTTGATAAACAATTTAATCCAACCAAATCACTCATTAAAGCAAGCATATTTACCAAGCAAGTTCATTCTCCTTCACTAAAACAAAATGGAGGCATTGCCTTACCTTAAAATATTTATATTATTTCTTTTTAAATTAAAGCTGTGATTCTAAATCCCCAAAAGGGCAGGAGCATGCCCCTAGAGGTGCTATTTAAACTGCAACATGGTTGTTCTGTTACTGCTTCTTTCCCCAATCTGGAAAACTCAATGTACAGGTTCAGTGTTCAGGGTTTCTGGATTTTTTGCAATTCCTGAACAACAACAAGAAGAAAGACGAAACATTTTAACTGCTGCCTGATATTGAATGCTTTTTTGAGACAGTGTATGCAATAGTTAGAATGCTGGACTTGGAGCTGGACTTCATTTATGAAGCGGGATAAAAATGCCAGTGTCTGTACCTCAGGATTATTGTAATGCTCAACAAAGTGTATTTAAGGTGTCTTGAAAACTTCAGAGAATTAGAGAAATGCTGTTAATGACATAGTGATAGAAGAAAAATTAGACTTAGACTGCTTGATGCCAGAGTGGAGGAGGAGGAAGACTGTTACAGGCCAGAATCTTGTACTTGAAACAAGGATTCTTACAAGGTACTAACTCAGTGGAATTGATAAGACAATGGTAATCTAGATCCGCATGGTGATTAATAGTTCTCTAGTTCAGTATGATTGAATTAATCTTACAACAAATAATGGTTCCTTAGTGATATAATGATTGGTTTATATTTAGTATGAGGAATGGATTTAACTGTAATAGAGCATATAAGCTGGGACAAACTCAGCCAGATTCATTCACTCCATCTCCCACCACCATGGTGGCTGGCCTGTCCTCCTTCATTTCTCCACTGAGACCAAGGCCCTTCTGAAGGGCCTCCAGAAAGCTGGCCTGGGCACAAGGAGACAGACTGTGAAGGCGACAATAAAGAATTTGGACTTTATCCCTGGCTATTCTCATAGTGATTACTCAGCTGAAATGAAGGCTGGTCCAAAGACCTCCAGAAAACCAACCAGAACATTACAGAGGACAAGTAGTTTAAGATGAGGAAAATACAATAGTATTATCTGAAAATGGAATTTGCTTGTGAGAAGGAGTTAGTTCCCTGTTATGTTATATCCTCCAAAGTTCTAGATGACTCCTTTGGGGTATATTGTAAATGGACCTTATTTCTCAGAGAGGGGGCTAGATTAGAGTGATCACCTGTGCAGTCTAGGTTTCTGCAACTAAGGAACTGCTATAAAGAGATTGATGCTTTAGGTAAGGGTTAGAAAGGGTATCCTAAAGTCCTTTCCAACACTGGGATGCCATAATTAAGTAATGTAGAAATCATAATTCAGAACATTACTGATCAGCAAAT